>NC_062213.1:172626269-172926269 GCF_902686445.1 Sciurus carolinensis
TAAACATAAAATCTTAACGTATGTGCAGAAAACTGACAGGGAGGGACAAAGGGAGAATTAACAGCCCTTTAAATTTGCAAATAGTTTTATATGTGTTAGTCCTAACAGACATATTTATTAAACATTTACTAGTGCCATACATTCTTTTAAATATTTTTAATTTGTTCTAATTTGTTGTACATGACAGTAGAATGCATCATTCAAAAAAAGAATAGGATTGCTATTGTTATCCTCATTCTGCAGATTAGGAAACCAAGGACCCTACCATCATGGTAAATGTCTGTCTGACAAGACTAAGACCCAGGGCTCCCTGCCTCCACCTCTCCCTTCCAGCTCCTTGACCCCAGGCCAGGTGGACACCAATGATCATTAAGAATGAACTTCAGAGGACACGGGTTTTCAGCTCTGTCCCAGTGCCTACAGCCGTGCCTGGTACACAGTAGTATTCAATAAATGCTCATCTAGTTGAATGAAGGAATGAATCTTCTAAAGTACAGGTACAATATGAGTGGTGGAAGACCTTGGAAGAGGCCTGGCATGAGGAGAAAGAACCACATACTCACTCACCGATCCAGCCATGTCCCAGACTCCACACATTTTGTCCCCACAGTCACCCTAGGGGATGGGGACTATACATGGAAGCCAAGGGGAAAGCACAACTCACTCAGACTCACCCAGCCAGTTAGATGGCCAGCTGGAGATCTGAACCCAGATTCTGGTGGAGGCAGGAGCCAGGCTCTTCCTGTTCCCACTGCTTGATTATGCAAGGGGGAAAGGTCCTCAGGACCAGCTAATCCACTCTCCTTGCTTTATAGAGAGAGTGAGTGACGGGCTACACACAGCAACTAGAGGCTAGAATGCCCTTCTTGGCACTTAAAAGTTGCCCAGAGCACACACCCTGTGCATCTGAAATCTCCAGCAAGCTCTCAGGGAGCTGACAAATGTCCCCAGAACCCAGAGGTGGACACATGCCCGGGAACACTGCGCCCGCGGTGGCAAAGGAGCCCCAGGCTCCTCCGAGTGTATTTTAAACCCATTCTGACTCCCCAGAAAGTCTGTTTTTGTTATTCACGCTGACCTTTTAAACTCCACGCAGTCCTGCATTTTCCCCGAGGCCTAGGTAGGACCTATTAATAATTCCGCTCTCCCACCGAGGCTCGGGCTGCAGCCGGCTTTCTTATGCTGTAAAAGCCGGTACCCCAGCTGCTGGCCAGTTCGCCCCCTCTCCAGATGATTAGAGGGAAAGCACCGCGCCCCCAGCCGTGGACAGAGGAGGCTGCCTGCGCTCTTCAAAGGTGAGGACAGGTGGTCCAGCGGAGACCGTGGGCAGAATCAGGGCACACGGGGCTGGGGGCATGTGGCTGAGTGGGGCCCCCTGCCTCTGCCGCTTTCTCCTCTCTCTGAGCAAACATCTCTGCAAATAAATCTCCCTTTCTTCCTTTCTTTCTCTCTCTGCTGGGTTACTGCTTCAGTTTCATTAGAGACGCTGGAAACATTCTTCGGACTCAGCCGAGATATATAATACGGAGAACAGAGATTTACTTCATAACCCACAAACTATTAAAAATATTAGTGTCCCCCAGAGAGTCTCTCTTAAAGATTCCTTCTCCCTCTCTGCCTCCCTCTCCCCCTGGCTCAGAGTGCCAACAATAATGCAGGCGGCTGGTGGGAGCCATTTCCTTGAAAGAAAATAAAGACGAGATAACAGGCCTTGGAGAAACCTCTCTTTGTGCCTGAATAAGATCTGTCATCCTATATGTCTAGCGAGAGCTTTGTGCTTGTCAAAGCCCCCTTTCATCACTATTATCTTGTCTGATCCTCAAAGACGTGCAAAGCAAGGTCATGTCCCTTTTGAAAAAGAGGGTAAACCGAGGTCTTGGAGAGCAGGAATTGATTTGGTTTTGAGGCCGAACTGGAACTAGAACCCAGGTCTTTCTTATTCCCAGTCTGGAGGGTTTTCTTCCTTTCTTTTCTTTCATTTAAATTAATGTTCATTAAGAAATATTCATTATTTTTATTACTTAGATGAAGCTGACACAAAATTGAAATCTGTAGACTAGCCACTAAATTATTTTAAATACATTTTTATTTTTAATTTGACACATAGTAATTGTACATATTTTTGGGGTACAGTGTGAGTGACATTTCAATACATGTAAACAATGTGTAGAGATCAGATCAGAGTAACTGGCTTATCTATCCATTCAGACACCATTTCTTTGTGTTAGGAATATTCAAAATTCATTCCACTAGCTATTTGGAGTACTCAATGAATTGCTGTCAACCATAGTTATCCTACTGTGCTGCAGAACTTCAGAAGTGATTTCTCCTACCAACTTCCCCCTGTACCCATGAACCATCCTTTCTCTATCACCCTCCCACACCCTCCCCTGGCTCTGGTACCACTATTCTATTCTCTTTTTTCTATGAGATCAACTCTTTTAACTTCCATGTAGAACTGAGAATATACAGTCTGTCTTTCTGTGCCTGACTTATTTCACTTAATGTCCTCCAGTTCCATTCATGTTGCTGCAAATGACAGAATTATATTTTTTGTGGCTGAGTAATATTCCATTATATATACATAGAACATTTCTTTATCCATTTATCAATTGCTGCACACTTAGGTTGCTTCCATATCCAAGGACAGATAGGAGTCAGGAAGAATAGCATGGAAAAGGCTGGGGTGGAAGAGAGAAGCAAGTTCAAGGCCCAGAGGATGAGGAGGGTCTGACATTTTGGAAGATCTACCAAGAAGCTCAGTATAGTTAGGGCAGTAACTGTGGGGTGAGGAGTGATGAGAGACAAGGAGGGACAGGCTGTGAGGGCCAGTAGACCTGACACTCAGTGACAACATTGACTTTGTCCTAAAAATAATGAGATGTAGCCAAGAATATTTTGCAGTTGGGAATATTTTTAAAGCATCTCATGTGTCATGTGTGAATTTATGCACAGAATATTTGTTGAATGCTCTATGGGTGCTTGCTTCTGGTTTGTATCTTAGAACTGGAGAATGAAGCAAAGGAGACAAGGATGAGGAAGGGAGGAGCAGGGAGGTGCCCTGAACAGGGGAGCAGGTCAGAGAGCAGTGGTGGATTTAAGAGGTGGAAGGTAGACTTTGGGTTCATTCGGTGGGGGACTAACAGAGAGGGTGGAGTCAAAGCTGACCCCAAACCAGGGCATGTGCTCCTGTAGGTGAATTTAGATTATGAATTATAGTATGGAGATCAAATGTCCACCAAAGGTCCATGTGTTAAAGACTTGGTTCCCCAGGGTTGCACTACTGGGAGGTGTGGAATCTTTTGGAGGTGGAGCCTAAGGGGAGAAAGTTAGGTCATTGGGTGTGTGCCCTCTAAGGGGACTGTGAGACCCCAGCCTCTGCCTCCTCTTCCTGATCATGCAGTGAGCAGTTTTTTCCACTACAATGCTCCATTCTATTGCTATCCAGCATCCCACCAGAGGCCTAAAAGCAATGAGTCCATCTGGCCACAGACCGGAATTCTAAATCCATAAGCCAAAATAAATGTTTTATCTTTATAAGTGAATGATCTCAGGTATATTGTTTTAATGATAGAAAGTTGAGTCATACAAAACCTACTGACACAGAGTGACATGCCAGCAGTCTCTGCTAGTCAAAGTAGGAACTGAGTTTCAAACTCACATCCCTCAAGTTGTAGCTTCTGAGCTCTCCTTGGAGCCTGCCCAAGGTGAGCCCCACTCCCAGGGGAGAGAGAAGTGAGTAAAGCTCCTCTAAGAGCTAACTGGAGGCTTCTCCTGGGGACCGAGCAGGGCTCTGTGGGCAGCCTCAAAGTCAGAAGCCAGCACATCCCTGTGTCTTGCCCCTTGGAATATTTAAAATTAACTTCTCGTGAGCACTGGAAAAGCCTAGGTCCCAATGTCCCAGCATAAGGAATAAGGCAGACATAGGACCTTTCTAGGTTACCGGAGGCCAAGTTGTTCTTCCCCCTGAGCCTCAGTTCCCTCTTCCATCATGGCCCTTCCTGCCCTGCGTGCATCACAGGCTCAGGAGACATCAAATGAGAACATTGTCTTTCAGTCACAATCTGCTTCGTCACTGCTCTATCCTTCACTGTGGGTTGTCGACAGAGACACACAGTAGGCACATGGGCCAGAGGCAGCCTGTCGTGACTGAGGGACCAGAGGAAGGGGGCTGGGTCCTGGCCCTGTTGCTGTGGCCTCTTTGCTTTGAGATCACTCTGGGCTTCACCTGGCAGGTGAGAGTCAGTTCACTCTTGTAAGGACCCCAATTTATAGGATGCCGGTGCTTCATGTCGAGGCTCACTTTGTCACTGGGTTAAAGTCAGTCCACCTAGAAGAGAAGAAGGCCCTGACAAAAGGGACTCACAACATTGACCTTTAGGCACTGGGACCAAAAAGGGACCCATTTGCTGACACCTCCTCAAACTCCCTGTGAGACCGCAGCAGCTGCCAATCGGGTGGCCAAGCATTGCCGCCACTCATAGGGCCCTCTAGCACAGCAGAGGAGGGACTGAGAGGGCAGGAGGGACACACGATTTGGATGCTCCTTACCCTTCCTGCCTGTACTGTCCCCACATGCCAGGGGGCCAAATGACAGTTCCTGAACTCCTCACCATCGACCTCCAAGTGAAGATGGGCCTGTGAGGTACTTGGGAGATTTTCTGTTCAGGGGTCAGTTTGTGAGGAAGGAGAGGAGTTTGGAAGCCTTCAGAACTCTGGGGTCAGCCAGTGAGTGGGACAAAGCTGCCCTGTTGGGGTGGGGGTGCACCTGAACCCCAGAACCCCAGAGAGTATAGGGATATCTACTACTTAGGTTGCATCGACTGTGTGTGGCCCTGTGCTGAGCCCTTAAGCACCCATTTAGGTTAATACCTCAGGCAAGCCCACAAGGAAGACTCAACTCTTTGTCCCAAGTTAACATGGGGAAACTGAGACTTCCAGCCCGAGGTCACTGGGATGGAGAGTGGCAGAGCCTGTCTGATCTCTCTGGGACTCCCACCTCCTTAAACCGCCGCATCCCACTCACTCGACTGAGCCTTGAAGTGGCAGACCCAGGTGGTGATGGATGGCGTAGTGTGAAAAAAATCACTTTTAAGCCCCTCCCATTTAAAAGGGCCAGGAGGCAGGACTCATTGTGGTCCAAAATATTGGTGACTGTCCCTTGCCAACCAGCTTCCATTGTCAGAGCAGGGGTAAGTGGTCATTCTGATGGTTTTTCCCCAATGGGCCCCTTGGTTTTCTCTGGGCTTTGAGACCTTCACCTCACCACAGCCAGGACAAGTCAGATGCCTTGAAAAGCTGTCATGTTCTGGATCCTTCAGGAGCTCCTTTAGCCATCTCTGCCCCAAATGTTTCACAGCCCAACTATCGAAGGGCCCCCTACACAGGACAGGGAGTCTGAGAGACTTGTGGGTCCCACAGAGATGGCGCTTTGGGCACTTGAACCCAGGTGGTCCCAATGTAGAGCACACGGAGAGGCTGAAAAGGCACCTCTTAGTTTGAGAGATCAAGCACTTCTTTGGCGCTGCCTGTAGACTTCCCGGATCCAGTCATGTTTCCAGAGTTCTGAGCTGGTGGCCTGGGAATTCGCTGGTTGCCTCCTCCATCCCACAGCACACCAGCACGAGGCTACCTTCAGGGAACTGCTAGGATGGATGGTGTTAAAGGGACAGGGACATCTGGGTAGCATCCCGAGCAGCCCAGCAGGGGGCCCGGAGCATGCTCCTCCTCCTCACCTCACAGTCACACGCCTCCCCAACTGGCCGTACGTGGCACTTGGAACCATTGACAAGAGTGGGATGTTGAGGACCCAGCTCTGCCCACGTTCTCACAGCACGTGATGGTCACTGAAGAAACAGAGCTCAGGGGTTCTGCCTAAGTACTTCCTAAATATCACCTCTGCAAGCATGGTTCACTAGAAGCATCTCTTCATGCAAACCTGTGACTCCACTCTGTATGTTGAACACCATGACTGCTTCTAACTCATCAGGAACATCTCAGACTCTCTTTTATTCTTTCTAAATACATATATCTACAGATGTAAAAAGCATTACATACCGCAAGTTAGATGTAGCTTAGATACATCATGTGTCATGAGTTAACCCACAACCACACTCAGTGGTAAAATTAGAAATGTCCTTTCATCTAAATAGACAGGTATTACTCCTTCGGCCACAGTTAAGTCTGCTGTTCCAACTCCAGCCCCGCCCTTCTGCCCTGGCCTGTGCATGATGCATGCAACCCCCCACAGGCCACTTCAAGCCAGCTGGGTTGCTTAACTTCAAACTACACATGACTGCTGAGCAAAGCTCTAGCAAGTCTGACACCCTACCCACTCACACACTGAGAACCTCTAACTGCCAGTGAGTTTGTAAATGTTGATTGAGCATCTACCATCTGCCAATACCAAGGGCATATGTTGGTCCAAACAGACCTGGTCTCCATTCTGTTGAAGCCTCTGACCTCTCTCTGTGGAACAGATGAGGAAACCAAGACCAGCGAGGGGTAGGGACTCATCCAGTGCCACACAGCAAGTCATTGGTAGAGGCAGAACCTGAACCCAGGACCCTGACTCCTAGTCTAAAGTCCAGAACACTGTTGCAACCTGAGAGTCAGTTTCCCTTAAAGAGGTAGTACTCAGCAGTTTCCCCCCAACTTAGTGCCCAGTTTGAGAGATAGGGGTAGAGGGGGTGCCTCCTACAAGCATAGACAGTGGTCCCTGAAGTGAGAGTATCTTGGGAAGGCTGGTTGTCAAACTGTGCTCAGGACCTCTGGGTTCCTGCCCTTGTAGGGCCCGGCATGCCATCCCAGAGATCCATGAATTCATCAATGCAAACCAGTAAAGAAAGGATGCTCAATCCAAGGGGGCATCAGCCAGGTGGAGTTAGGACAGGAGAATCACTCAGCAGAAGCATAGTTTCCACAGAAGTGTGGAGGCATGAAACAGAATGGGGTCTTGGGGTTCTCATGAGTAATAAGTTGATATTTCAGAACCCTGGTGTGGGTGAAGGGAAGGTGACTCTAAAGAAGAGGGTATCTGGCTGTGAACGTGAGGAGGCAGTAGGGAGTCACAGTGGGCTTCAGAGCATGGCAGTGAGGTCAGTATTTGACTTATGGCAGGTCATCCCAGCAGTGGCTGGTGACAGACTATGGCATTCCCTCTTCCGATCCCCATCTTCTGTATTTATGAGATGGGTACTGTAAGAATTGGACACACAAATTTGTGAGAACTTTGGGAACTACCATAGGGTCAGACTTTATAGGGATAGAGCAGGGCTCATGTTGTTCTATGCACAAGACCCTAGTCCCTGTTCCTCCCACAGCCCACTGGCTGTATGGCCATGGAAAATTCATCCCTCTCTCTGAGCCTGAGATCTTGGGCTGGCTGAGCATCTTCCTCCAGGGGCTTGTGACCAGGAGGAAGACACAGCAAAGCAGGACCTGTGCGAGCCAGGCTGGCTCTTCCAGTGGATAGCCATGCATATGTGCATGTGCTGGGCAGTGGGGAGCAGGGGTCTGCCCCGCTCCATGAGGGTGTGAGCTGGGCTCCCCGGGCCTTTTACAGACTGTTTATGATGTGCCACTGTGGTAACTGCCCATGATTAGCTACTTCTTGGGCAGCTCAGGGCCTAGGGACAATGGAAGGAAGTGGACCGAAAGAAACTATTTAAAAGTCCAGGAACCTTGAATGTCACCCTAAATCATTCATCCTGCACTTGCAACCCAGCCTCTTGACTGTGAGGACATCTCACCCACACGGTACTCCGCCTGGGTCCTCTGCTTCCAAACAAATCTAAAATGTGGAATGAAGAGGATATGGGCTTGGGGTCAGTCGGACCTAGTTCGAATGCCACTCCCTCCACCTGCCAGGTGAGCTGTGTGTCTGGACACATTGCTGCACTGTACTGGGCCTCAGTTTCCTCATCTGTGAAGTGGGCATGGTGACTCCATCCACCCATAGAATTGTGAGATGCCCAGCAAGATTACAGGGTGAAGAGCTCATATGTTACGGTGGGTGGTCACTGGAGCTCAGGATTTAATTTGCAGAATATTGAGCAGAGCTGAGAATTCTCATCGTTGAAGGAGTCCTATCCAGTCCTACTTCTGCAGATTTGGCAGGAATGGGTTTATGGATTTTCTGTTTTCTATGGACCTGCCCAGACACTGCCCTCTCCAAAAAGAGGAGGAGTGATGGGGAGCCATGGACTGCCTGGACCCTGGAGCCCTTCTCCCGGGGACTGCCTTCCTCCCCACGCCCCAGTCCCTGATCCCATCCCCAGCCTGGGAATCCTTGCCTAAATCTTTTGTGCCTGGCCCTGTGCCAGGTGATTTCCCTGTGTGTCACTGACTCAAAGTGGCCCTGTGAGGTAGGTATAAGCTACCAGGAGGAAATCCAGGCTCAGGAAAGATAATACAGTCTCCAGCTTCCCTCCCAGAGCCCGCTTGGGAACTGGGCCTCTAGACTAAGGACAATCCATTCCCCAGGCAGGAGCACCCGCAGCTGCCTGCCTTAACAGGACCCTGTGACCCTCCCAGCAGACAGAAAGTAGTGCTGTGCTTCAGTCCTTCATCAGGGTGACCTCGCAAGGTTGGGGGGACTCCTGGAGACGCTCAGGTCTCATCCCCTACATGGCTTCCCACAGAAGGAGTTCTGAAGTCTTCAAAGCTGAAAGAATTGGCAGACTTCAGTGTTGGACCTTGACTCCACCTTGTGAGGACCCAGAGAGTGTGGCTAGAAGGACCTCACAAGTCTCTGCTGTGCCGTTCTGCTGGGCTGAAGGCCTCTCGTCTGTCTGCAGCAAAGCTGTGTTTGTCCTTCTCCCGGAACTCCAGCTCCCTGTCCTCCATCTGCCCCAGCAAATGCACACATCCATCCTCCAGAACCAGTCACACCTACTGAGGAAGGATGTGCCTTGAAGCCCAGGGCTAATGAGCTCCCCATCTCCAGAGCAATGCAAGCAGAGGCCCATGCTTTGGGTCAGGGAGGCCAGGAGGGGCCTGCCTCTGCAGAACTACATCTGGCAGAGCTCTGAGTCCTCCCCCAATGCCCCGAAGGCTTCAGCCCAGGCAGTGACCCGGGCACGACCCTGCCGGGGCAGCGAAGCCCTCGTTCTCACTTGGAAGTGAAGTCGGAGGACGGGCTTTTCGGTGCTTTGCTCCAAGAATGTGCTGACACTGCAGCCACTTGGCAGGCTTCCCCCCTCTGCTTCCCCTGTGCAGCTACAGAACGTCCCTCTGCCTTCCCAGCCTGCCCCAGGTCACCAGATGAGAACCTGCGGCGTGTTAGGGGATGCCTGAGCAAGACCTCATCACACTCATGGTTCAGTTGGGCTGGACTACGTCTCTCTCCGGCTCCCCGAAGGCCTCACCAGCATCTTGTTCCTGCCACATTTCCCTCCAGATGGAGGAGGAGTCCAGCCCTGGAATGAGGGAACTTCAGGACAGTTGACACCAGGGAGATTCTCAGATGGTGCAGATCTAAAGATGTGGCCTCAGTGGCTCTCTCTCCATATGACAATCTGGATGGAGCCACAGCCTTCTCTTGCAAGACCAACTGCATGGGGGATCACTAAGCACACAAGTGTGTCTCCCTATTGATCTCCTGACCCTAAACTGCGGGAAGCAATGTGGAGCCATCTTGGGAGAGGAGAAGTCTGCAAAGGATAATCATAACTACGTATTACTATTTGACTTTGTACCTGTTCCCTCGAATTTAAGCTGGGGATCATAGTGGTGGTGTAGGATTAAAAGAATAGAAAACTAAAAAGCACAGTACATACATTATAACTTGCAGAACCTGAAAGACATTCCCATTTTACAGAGGAGAAAATACCCTCAGAAAGGTCCAGAGTCTAGCCCAGAGTCACAGAGGGAGAAGGAGTAAGGGAGGGGGTGAGTGGCAAAGCAGGGATTTGATTCTGCAGCCTGATCTGCCCCACCTCCCACTGCCTGCAATGAGGAAGCTCAGAGCTCAGTGGGAGGTCCTCTGAAAGGGGTGTTTGAGCCCAAGATAACTGAGATGGTATCTGCACTCATACCAGAACCCAAAAACCAAACAGTGGTCCCGTTTCTGGGATTCACAGATGCCTGTGGCAGAGCAGGGGTGGACAGGAAGCTCCCAGAGTTGGCCCACAGGCATGCACCTGTGGAGGAAGAGCACCCAGAACCAGGTAGATTGTTCAGGTGTGTGTGTGAGAGAGAGGAAGAGAGATTGCATGTGAGAGGAATTATGAATGTGTATGAGTGAGTTTTTGAGAAAGCGTGTGAGTGTGTGTATGCCACACCTGAGCTCTGCCTACATTAGGCGCGCCTGTGCAGGAGACGGTAACCAGGGTCCCAGTGGTGAGTGCTGGAGTCTGAAGGTGACCAGGAGTGCGCGTGTGCTTGGTAGGCACACTCCCACGTGTGAACATGTGCGAGAGCGCATGCGCATTGCCCAGTGCTCGGGGTGGGCAGTGAGGTTAATTACATATTCTGGTCCGCCGAGAGTTAATCAGCAGCGCCTGGCTGTTCCAACCCTTGTAGAGGGTTTTTCTTCCTCAGATTCTGCAGCCGCTGCTTTTGAAGAGGGATGTTGACAGTCTGGAGGGTGTACAAAGAGGGTGACGAGGCTTGGGGTGGGGGCAGGGGAGCTGGAGGACCGACTGACATGGGGTGGCTGCTGTCTTTCCAGATGGTAAAGCACAGTTGAGTTCTGGGGAGCGTGGGCTGACCTAAGATAGGCGGGCAGGCTCCAGCTCATGTGAAAAGCACTTTCTAGAAGTGGAGATGTGGCAGGCTACTGTGGGAGCAGAGGTGTGGCACAGCCCTGAGTGCCTGCTTGGCAGGGACATTGCCATAGCAACCCCTGGTACCTTCCAGTCCTGAGTTCTGGGGCTCTTGATTCCTGCTCCCGAGCCCAGCCGGGCCTGAGGCAGGTTCCTGCAGTCTCCCTCCATGCCTCAAACAGCCCCAGGGCTTCTGATACCCATTTTTCAGATGAGGACTAGAAGAGGAGAATTGATTTGCCATCTGTGCAGCAATGGGCTCTAACCCAGGGCCCCCGATAGTGCAGGTGGTTCTCTGTCCACCTCTGCAGGCTCCACAGCACAGAACCTGGAACAGAACAGCCATGGGTGGGCATCCGCTGAGGGGCTTGCTTTCTTCCTAGCACCTTCCTGTGGAATGACACCCTGGAGCCCTGGGAGTACTTCTGGGGGAGTCAGAAGCCCCTGTCAGCTTAGAGCTAAGAACCTGTGTGCTTGGGTGTCAGGGAGGCTTTCTACAAGAAAGGAACAATGAGGAGGGGGACAAACACCCAGCCAGGGCACCTTTCAACATGCATGCCCAGAGGAGATAAGGACAAGGGGTGTACAGAGATCTAGGAGAAAGAAAAACTGTCTGAGGTCGGAACTTCTTGCCACTACCTGTGTGACCTTGACAAGTTGTTCAACCTCTCTGGGCCTTAGTTTTATGATCTCTAAAACTGAAATAATTTCTTTACAGTACTTAGTATGATTAAATAAGAGAGAGAAAGAGAGACAAAGAGAGTTCTAAATGGTATCTGTGAACTTAACATTCTCATTCCTACTTGCTGAGGGGTGAGGGGATTTGAGACCAGCAGGGAAGAATGGGCACATTACTCAAAGGACTCAGGGTATGGGGAGCAGTGAAGAGACCAGGCTGGCTGGCTGGGGAGATGGGGAAGCAAGATGGGACAGGACAAGCAGGGTGCAGGACCTGCCACTCTGCCACTGACCTGAGAGCTCCATTCCCTTCCCCTTTGAGCTCTTTCCTGGTACCCTGTCAAGCCTGGAGTGCACCAACTTCTCACTGACCAAGCAGGGAGCAGAGAGTTCCCCAGGTATATCCCAAGACCTGTCTAAAAGTATGCCATAGCCTACACTGCACGAGCCTGGACACTTCCCTGGCCCTCTCTGAACTTTGCAAAGTAGGTACCCGGACTTGGTGGCACCAGCACCCTGCTGCTGGAAGGATGGAGGCATGCATAGGAGGACCCAGGAATGGCGATGGGTGATAAAAGTACCACAAGGTTCATGCATTAGTTCATAAGACATTTATGGATCACATTTGATGTGCTGGGGCTGGAGATATGTTAGTGAACGAAAACATCCCTGCCCTCTTCCGTTCTGCAAGGTCTTACCTTCTAAGGGGAGGTGCTGGGATCAACAATGAATAGGATGAACAAGTAAGTAGCACCGCGTGGGAACGTGATTAGTGCTATGGAGAAAGAACGGCTGAGTACATGGAGACAGGAGTACCTGGGGGCAGGTGTTACCACTTTAAGTTGGGCATCAAGTGTTCATCATGGGCATCGTGTCCTCACCAGGTCCAGAAATCCATCTGCCATCAAATTCCAGGACTGGAAATAATGAGGCAGATTGTCCCTCACCATTGAGAAGGTGAATTTGGCGAGTGGGGCAGATTTATCTTCTGCAGCTGCATGGGGAAGGTACCAGCCACACAAGTTCTTTCCTGTAAAAATGTACCCTGGTGTCCAGTCTGCATCCTGGAGGACAGTATCCAAGTCCTTAGGTCACAGAGCAGGGGTCATCCTGCATAGGCACTCAGAATCCTGTATCTAAAAGATTGGCCCACATTGGTCTGGAGCAATGGCTTTGAACCTGGGATGGGGGAAATTCTTCCTGGCACCACCTGCCCATAGAGGGAATGTCAACCCATCCAGCACCAGACCTTGCATGGACAAACCAAGGGGTGACAGACCCTGCTGTGTTCATCCACGGAGCACGGTGTCCACATCAGGCCCAGAATTCTATCTGCCGCCAAATTCCAGGGTTGGAAATAATGAGGCAAATTGTCCCTCACCACTGATTAACTTTCAAGTTGCTCTGCTAAACTGGGTGCAGTTGAAGGTTTTAGCAAGTCTCCTGGGGACCTCAGGCGTCTTCAGTTTCAGCCTTGTAAAGAACTGTTAAGATCCAATCAAAATAAATAAAATCAGATCCAGGAAAGCGATGTGTTTGTGACTGCAGACCAAACACTCGGGATATTCATGCAGAAACCCAGCACCCCACTTTTTCGCAGAGATTTCTTATGCTAGATTGGCAGAGGCCCATGATCTCACCAGCCTCTCCAAAAGCCTGGAAATGTCCTTGTGGACTTCCTGCTCCTGCAGCCACTGGAGGGGAAAGCCATCCCCATCCCCATGGCTGGCAGCAGGGAGAAGCTCATCCATGCACCTAGCCCTGTCACAGCATCTAGAACAGAAAATGCAGGCCCTAGAAACATAGTGAGATCGAACTCCAAAGCAGAAGATGCCAAAGCCAAGGAATGTGAGTGACAGACCTGTGTACCCTCATAGCATTAGAACCTCAGTGGGTCAAGTCAGAGGATATTAAATCCCAACTCAACTTCCACCTGGATGGCCCAAGGGTGTCTTTCATCCCACCACGCTGTCACTTTGTGATTCTCGACACACAGAAGAAACCAATGAAGTCCAGGACATGGCTGCCAAGAAGTGTTCCCCCCTCTTCTGCCTCCTTCCTGCCCAGCCAGTCACCCCTGCTTCTGGCCTTAATGACCATTTGGTGCTTCCCCTGCCATTTTTAATTAAAACCTGGAAGAAGCCTAGAAGATACTTGGGAGAAAAATCACAAGCAGTATGAAGAACCGCCGTCCTGGATTCTAAGTTCGGAGCAGCCGGCAGGGAAACCATGGAGGGTCCCAGCAGTTAGACACCTGCACCTGAGAGCCTGGGGCCAGCCTGTAGAGAAGGTCGTGAACAGCCCCTGGCGTTGGAGAGGGAAGTCCCGGCTCGGGGGAGCGGATTGGAGGCGGTCTGGGAAGCAGGCAGCCCCAGCGCAGCGCCCGCCTGGCCCACTCTTCTGGAGCCGTCTTGGTCCGCGGCTGGCTGGCGCCATGTTTCCCTTCGCAGCTTTCCCCAGAGCCCTCGCCAGGGTGAACCCGGCCTCCCTGGCCTGTCCTGCCATGCAGCCTAGGCTGGCCCCGGCCACCACCCCACGCGCCGCCGCTGAAAGGCCCCTTGTGCCGAGCTGCTGCCGCCGCACAGCGCGGTTCTCTTACCTCATAAACGGCTAATTTGTTACATATTTTCTGACGCTGTAAATGGGAGAACAAAGACCTTTTCTCTCTCATATTTTCGTTAAATTATGTTTGTGGGGGAACCTGATCCCCTTCAAAGGGGGGCCGGGGAGCTGGGGTGGAAGCCTCCCGAGCTTGCTGACCTCCCAGGCCTGCTCAGGGCCCTCTGTCCCCAAGGTGGCTGAGGCTGCAGGGCCTGGGTGCTCCTGGCACCAGGAGGGAGGCAACTGGTGATGGGGTGGTGGGGGGCCTACCCTCATCTCCAGCAGAGCAGATGGAGTCTCCAAAGGAGTTCCAGGAGGCGGGCTCCCTCAGGGAGGTGATGAGCTCCTTGTCACTGCGCTGACAACCCCTCTCCCTGCATCTGGATGTGTACGGAGATGAGCCAGGAACTGGGAGGTGGGGACAAGAAGTCCCACAACTGAGAACCCAGTGGGGAGAGCTCCATTTCAGAGACCCCTGTAATCCTGCGGCTCTCCTCCACATCTGGGTTCCCAGGGCACTCCTGCCACTCTGTTTTACAAAAGCATATTCATTGAATTTGAGCCAGGGGACAGGCAGGACGTGGCCTCCAGAGGTGCTCCAGGCTGCTCAAGGGTGTCTAATGGGCATGCCAACCTCTCTTCCCTGCCTTCCTTCCCATCTATTTCCTCCCTCCACTCCTTTCTTTCCTCTAGTGAGCGGCTGCAAGTGGCAGGCCCTGCACTAGGTACTGTGAGTCAAGCAGACAAGGTCCCCACCCTTGTCATATCTGCACAGAAGGTGGTGAGAGACAGGCGCATGACTAAAATTAGCAGTCTCTCTTCAGGCACACACCACTCACTCGCTGGGTGACCTCAGGCTATTCATTTCGCCACCCTGCCTGGACCTCCTTTGCCTCATTGGTAAATGGTGGTAAAATGGGAACTACCTCACAGGGTTTTTGAGGTTTAAATAAAGTAATATTCATGATGAACTTTTCATAGCACCTGGCATAGAACCAATGATCTGTGGTAATTAATGTCCTTGTTAAAATGAGCAGACATTAAACAAATATTAACTGCATACGTGTATGAAGATAAACTACAATCATTTGAAATGAAGAAGACAGGATAAAGGAGAGCCTCGAAGGATTTTCCTGAGCTCATCTGGGGACCAGGGAAGGAGTTTTCAGGAGATGAAATGGGAGGAGGGACTTGGGAAAAGCATAACTGACTGAAGGACCAGTGTGTGCAAAAGCCCTGAGGTGAGAGGAAAATAGCACATAAAAAAACAAAACTGTGAAGCAGCACAGGAAGGTAATAAAAACACAGAGTGGGAGAACAGGAGCAAGATGAGCCCAAGGAGAGAGGCAGGGATTGCTGCAAGCCAGGTAGAAGAAGTTCATTGTTACTCCTAGAGCAGAGGGGAGCCATGAAGGACTTAAGCCCGCGAGTGTCCTGTCTTACTGATGATTTTTAAAGATTGAACCCACACTCAGCATCCTCTTTTTCTGTTAGGCACAGAACTCGCCCCTACACCAGCTCAGGGCTAATCAGGATCTGAGATGCAGCCTGGGGGTCTGAGATCATGGAGTACAGTGCTTCTAGCAGCAAGGAGAAATTCAAGCAGAAGGGAGAGGGTGGAGGCGGAAAGACTGAAGACGGACACTGCAGGGGCCAGATCGCAGGGCCTGGCCAGCCAGTGGAGAAGGATCAATGGGGCTCCGTGGTATTGGGAAGCAGGGAACTGAGTCACATTAATCCTGGTCTCCCCCAGAGCCCTCCACAGCAGCTGGAGGGCACACGCACACATAGGAGCCATGGGAGTGAACCTAAGTTGTGTGTAGGGCTTTCAGTGCTGCAGGGACACACAGCACAGTCCACGTGTCTGTTCTGAACTCACACAGGCATGCATGTTCCTGCTCAGCCCTCAGTCACTTAGAGACCCAGATACCCCTGGACAGACAGAGTTGTGTTCTGTGGCTGTGCTTCCCTGTCACAGAAGCCTAGGAGAAGGGAAGACACACTCAGCTGGGGACGGGGAGGTTCCAGGTGGAGTAGGGGATGCTGTGGACAGGTGGGGGCCAGCAAGGATGCCAGGCCTCGGTGGCAGGCTCGGGCAGGGCAGTGGAAGGCCAGCGTGGGTCCAAGGTCCCACAAAAGGATGAGTGGCAGGGAGCCAAGAGGCTGGGGCAGCCCTCCCCCTGCTGGATCCTTTATCCAGCAGCTGCAGGAGTCCTTTTCTGCCCCCATGGCCTTGCACTCAGCCTGCCCTCCCTGGGCGGACCTGCACAGCAAGGCGGCCTTGGAGAGCGCCGGGTATTCCCATCTGCAGTGTAAGCAGATCTCCGCTCATCCCAAATGTGTCCACTTCTCTGTGTTCTTCTCCCAAGACTAAGGCTCAGATTTCAGTTTCACATTCTTTTGCCTTGGGTCTAAAAGCATTTCCCCTTTCTGTGGTAGGGGGAAGGAGGGAACGAGGGCACGGGAGACTCTAGCTGACCAAGTGGAGCAGACGAATGCCTCGCTCCTGCCTTGGTCTGCATCCGCTGGCTTGCTGTGTGACCTTGGGCACCTTCCTGCCCTCTCTCAGACTCAATGTCCTTTCTGCACTGTGAGGAACCCCATGCAGGATCTGAGGACCTGCCTTCTCCTGAGAGTTTCTTGGTAGTGCCAGTCTCCAGTGCTCCCATCTGCCAGGAAGTGTCTCCTCTGGCTCCAAAGAGGCCAAAAATAGAAATTGGAACTGCACTCTGGTGTTGACTGTAAGGCCAAGTTCCATGCAGCTGTCTCCTTTGATACACCCTAGGAAGTGTGTCCACTCCCTGGTCTGGCAGCACACGGGGTCTCAGACTGTGCCATGAGCCTTCTCTCCTTTCTAACGGCACTCAAGGATTTCTGAAGTGGAGGAGGAAGAAGCAAGACCCATCTTGAAGACTGGGGAAGGAACAAGGGGGCAGTGACGAGCAGTGGGAGAACCTCAGAGCCCTGAGTTGGAGATGTGTTGGAGATCTTTCCTAGCCAGGAAAGATCTGGAATTCTACCTGCCCCTAACTCGCTCGGCACATCCCCAGAGACCGGCCAGGGCAGGGCCTCCCCACCTCTCCTGGCCCCTTTTAATCCTTTTCCATGCAGAAGCCAGAGGGCAGCTTCTAAATCAAAAGCCCAGCTAGTCGCTCCCTGCTTAATAACTTCAGTGGCTTCCCATGGCCCACCAGATAAAATCTGAGCCCCAGATCTACCACTGCCCCTGTACCAGTTCCAACATGCTCTCCTCCAGCAACCCCCGTGCGTCACTTCAGCCCTTGGGAATCATTGCCATGTCCGTGAACTTGCCAGTTTCACCCAGTCTCCATTCCTTCCTGCAATTCCTTTTATCTTCTACATGGCAAATGATGCTCCCACAAGGCATCACTGTAGTGACCTCCTTCGGAAGCCCCGTTTGTGGTTCCCCCTAATTCTGCTGAGCTCCAATAGCACTTTGTCCACCCTTTGTCCATGACCTGGTCCCAGCCTTTAACAAGAGTTGCACCCCCTGCAGCACTTCTTCCCTGAGTACCCCCCCTTGCTCTACCCTGCACTGACCTGAGTCTTCAAGGGTAGAACAGGTACTGAGTTGGTGCCTTTCCCCAACAGCCAGCACAGGGCCTAAAAACTGAGGGTTGACGGCAGGTCCAGTCTACACATGCTGAACTCTGGTCCCTCCTTGGAACACCTGCAGCAGAGCCTTCCAGAAACCACTGAGCACTTAGGAAACAGAAATGTGTGTGTGTGTGTGTGTGTGTGTGTGTGTGTGTGTGTGTGTGTGTGTTCATCCTAAGGAGGGATGGTAATGCTTTATGAGGTTTATAGAATGTTAGTCTCAAGCAGGCATGACAAATATGATTCTCCCCACTTGATAGATGGGTAAACTGAGGTCCAGGGAGGAGTAAGGCCCTTCTCACACTCCCACAACACATCACAGAAAAAGCCAGAGCAAAAACATCATGCAGCTTATATGTAGCAGGTTTGGAGCTGGGTCAGAGTCCTCCCCTTTCCGCTGTCATTTGTCTCTGGAGTACTTGGTAATGGTGGCTTAGCAGACAAATGCAGAGGTATATTTCTACTCCCCTCAGCAATACTTAGTGCTCCCACAGTCACCTCCTCCCACCCTCAGCCATCCGAAGGTGCCCACTCCAATCAGGTCCTGCCTGGCCTCTGCCCAGGACCAAGGCAGAGCAGGAGACCCACACCCCCACCTCCCCTCTACAAATTGGTAATTGCTGTGTGGTCAGACCAGAGGAATTAGACAGGCCCTCTAGGAATTTCATACTGATTCTGCACATGAAAATGGAGACTTGCCTTTTGAAGTCTAGGCAGCTCTGTCAGCAAGGCAGGAAAACTAAAAATGGCATGCTTTAAGCCAATAGAAGCAGCAGTTTAATAACAATAATGATGATGGTATCGTGACCACTAAGGACAGATGGCCTCCCATGTAGACCATGGTCCCTTCCTAGGGCTCAGTTGGCTCATCCCTGGTTCCCCATCCATTTCAGCTTCCACAGGTGATTTATGCACCACCTGGAGAGCAGGTAGAGAAGGGCTGTGTGTGCTGGTTAGGTAGAGTCCAGATCTGTGGCTGCGGCTAAAGACCCTTCACCACTGACCCCCTCCAGGCCCAACCTGGGAAACATCTTTAAACACATCTGCGCTTCTGCCCCCTCTGCCATGAGCACCCCTCTCCACCCCATTAACCCACCTTGGTTCAGCTTGATGCCTCAATACTTTCAATGATGCCCAGGCTGGATCAGGAGCCCCCTCTGAGAACTCCAAACCCCTGTTTTCCTTCTATTGCTAGCTTATCACTTAGCATTATAATTACCTGTTTTTCTCCATCTCTTCCACCACCTTGAAGTTGCTCCAAGCTTTATAACTGAGGATAGGTTGGTCTAAATGCTTCTCTGGGACTTTCTAATACATGTTGTTCCCTTTCCCCATGTGCAGGGTCTTCAGTTGAGTAACCACCTCTGGGTGGTTACTGGAGAGCAGCAGGAGCAGAAGCAGGGAGAGCGTGATGGGTTAAGGCAGGCAGGGCCCTGGCCCTGGGCATGAAACCCAGCTCTGGGGAAGCGTGGGATGTCCCTCACTTCCCTGAGCCTTGGGCTCCATTCCTGAAAAATGGGGCACCTCACAGGCTGTCATTAAAAAATTATCAAGTTTCTGTGTGCAAAGTGCCTGGAACCACAGACAGTTCAAGTCCTGAGATGAGCAGGACACCCAGAGCTAAGAGGTTGTCCCACATCTCCTTTCTCAAAAGGAACCTGTCCCAGAGAAGGTCCCCCAAGCTCGACTGGGGCTTAGGTCTCCTTTGAGCCTATCTGTGCTGAAAGTTGAAAACCTAGGGCCCCCTTCTCCCTCCTTTCCTGGAGACCCCTGGCCTCCCGGCCAGCCCCAGCCATCAGCCTCCCTGCCCAGCAGAATGCTACTCTCATCATGTGGGTGGCTCCGGATTTATGAGCATTTCCTGGCACGACTTGAAGGACAGAGAGGAACACTGGAATCTTTAAGGGTGGTCTCTGGGTGGAGCAACCAGGCATCCAGAGAAAAGGAACGAAGCTCCGTGAGTCAGTCCTCCCAATGCCGCCCAGGAAAGCACCGGGCCCCCAGCCCCACCGCAGGCCAGAGGAGGATGTGGCCCGCTCCACTGGGTCCCCCTGGTGGCATCCGCGGAGCAGAGGGCGTCCATGCTGAAAGCTAAGGCAGTGGCTCCTTGGGTGGTGGGTGGGGCTGGGAATGTGCGGGGAGTGGGGCGCCGGCCTCCCTGCTTCGCCCCCGCCCCCTGGATCCGGGCGCTCCTCAGCTCACACCCCCATCACTTCCCATCTGACGGGAAGCCCTGGGGTCCTTCAGAGCCACCCCACCATGACCTCCAGGCCCGTGCTGGAGCTTCTCTGTTTGCCCTGCAGATCCACCCTCCCTTGCCCTCCTGCCTGGGCTGAGCAGACATCGCCTGAGCTCCCCCTTGTCCAGAGTTCAGTGGAAGGCACTGGCAGACCAGTGGGGAGGGAAAGAAAGTCAGGATATTTCTTGCACCCATCCACACCCTGCTTCCCTCCTGGGTGAGGGGTGAGTACTGCAATCCAGGCCTTGGTCCTTGTAGCTGGGCTCCCTGTCCAAAGCCTATGGCTCCGACTGCTCTCAGGTCCCTGCTCTCTCCTCTTCCCCTAAAGGTTTAGGGGCAGTAAAGCTTCCTGCTGCTGCTACTCCTCTGCCTGCACCTTTCTGAATATTTCCATCATTCAGCACTCTCCTTTTACTCTTTGCATTTCTGGATCCTCCAACCCATAAGGCCTATTCTGTCTCAGGGCCTTTGCACTTGCTGCTCCCTCTGCCCAGATGCTCTTCTCTCAGGTCTCCACAAGGCTCCTCTCTCATTTCCTTCAGGTCTTTTCTTCTGGAGGCCTTACCTGGACATCTAGCCTAAAATGTCAACTCCCAACACACACACACACACCACACCACCCCCTTCACCCCTCCTCCTCTCTCCTTGGCCTCATTTCCTCCATAGCAACCATCCTTCTCTAACCTATTAGTTTGCTTATTTGTTTTGCTTAGCGTCAGTTCTCTCCTAATGGAATGAAGTCTCCCTAAGGGCAGGGATCTTTATTTGTTGTACTTTCTACTGTAGCTCTAGGGCCTGGAACAGCACCTGATACATAAGTGCTCAATAAATATTTGCTCAGTGAATGTGTAAATTGATCCTTTGAAAGGTGGATGAACCAAGGCCCCAGGAAGGGAAATGACTCACCCAGGGCTTCAGAGTGAAGAGTCAGATGGTGGCTAGATCCCTGGTCCCCATCCACCTAGAGCCAGGCCATGGCTCCAGGAAATTGTGTTTGTTTGGATGCCTGCTACTCAGTAGCCTACTGTACAGGGACAGGAGTCTGTGCCGGAAGCCTGGAAGCCTCGGAGCCCTGAGCAGGAAGCCAGGGACAGTCGGCCTTGCTTTGGTGCTGTTGATGAGGCAAAGAGAATAAATAATTAAATTGTAGCCAGAATCCACGTAAATGTCCCCAAGCCAGAGAAGGCTTCCTGTGAGGCGGAACTGCCCTCTACCCGCTACCCAGGGTGCTGACAGCTTAGTCTGGCCCACGGTTCAGGGCTCAGGTCTGCTCAGCTCTGAGCCAGAGACACGCTCCGTCCTGGTGGGGAACTGCTCAGGCGAGGGTCATGAGGGTCCGGGGGTGGGCGACTCACCCAGCTTTTCATTCACTGGTTCACTTATGCACTGGTTCTACAAGGATTTCTCCAGCATCTCCTAGGTTTGTGTCTGGCCCTGCGTTCTCTCTGAATGGTCAAGACCAAGACAGATGACGTGCCCGACCTTGGAGCAGGCCAGGCGGCCATCAACAGTAACAAGATGGGGGTACTATGACCTGGCGAGGGTCAGGTGCTTGGGGACCTGGTCCATGGCTCAGGGAAGACCTCCTGAAGAAAGAAGCCTCTGACCCAAGGGGAGTGCCGGCTGTGGGGAGAGAGAGGGTTCCAGGCAGAGGGGACGCATACAGGAAGGTCCTGGAGCTGGGCACAGAGTGAAAACAACAGAGAGGCCATGCACCAGGTGGGGCTTGGCAAGGGTGACCTCTGTCTCCTTGTGTGTCAGCTCCAACTGTACCCACGGCTCAGGCTCTAACGCCAGCCCCCTTCCCTTCTGACCATTCAGGACCTGGGCCTCACAGACAGGCCCCTACGCGTCGGTCTCTGCCTGTCCTTCCCACCAGTGGTTGTGTGTGGGAGGCTTGGCGGGTTGGGCTCGGAGAGCAGAGGGAGCCCAGGACCTGCCAGCTGCACCTGGCTTTGGTTCCCGGTTCTGGTTCTTCAGTGCGAGACCTTTAGTAAGTGGCTTCACCACCCTCAAGGCCTCCATTTCCTGGTTTGTCTCGTGGGGATCACAGTCCTCATTTAGAAGGATTATGGTGGAAGGGGGTTTCCCAAAATCTCCGCAATGGCCAGTGCAGTCTGGTGGTCACTTCTAATACCCTCCCCATCACTCGGCCTGTTTGCTCAGCTCCAGCCACCCTAGCCTCTGCTTCTCCTCACACGAGCCCAACATCTCTACACTTGCTGGTGCTCCTTCTCTCACCAGCCCCTTCCCCCGTTTCCTGCTTGATTTTATTTCAGTGACACCTAATATATTAGTTCTTCTGAGAAATGGAACCAATGGGATTTAAGCATGCACATATCTCTATCTGTAACCGTATGCATGGTCACGATTGGCTAAAAGAACTCGTTCTGAGAGGTGAGTGGGTAAGTGACTTCATGGGTGTGCCTTCATCACAGTGCGGGCCTGAACTCACCTAGGTGGCTTGGCCTGCTACACACCTCGGCGAATGGTAGCGCCTGTTACTCTTAGACTACGGAACTGTACAGCATGTTACTCTAGTGAATACTGTAGGCAACAGCAACACAATGTAAGTATTGGTTATAGAGCATAGGAAAGGTGTGGTGAAAAATGAGAGTTTGGGTTCCATTATAAGCTTTTTGTTGTTGTTGTTCCTTATACTAGGGATTGAACCCAGGGCCTCATACCTGCCAGGCATCCTATAATCTTATGAGGCCATGCTCTTATTGGTAGTTCATGGTTGACCAGAATATCATCATGCTGTGCATGACTCTGCATTATGGAGAGAGAGAGATTTATTTCAAGGGTGGCTCATATGTTACAAAGAATGGTGATTCCAAAATCTACAGGGTGGGACAGAAGGTTTAGGGAAATTCAGAGAAAAGTCCATGTTGTAGTTCAAGTCTCAAAGCCATCTGCTGGCAGAATTCTCCCTTCTTTTAAGACCATCACATGATTGGTCGAGTCCCACCTACATTATGGAGAATAATCTGCTTTCCTCAAAGTCTACTGATTTAAATGTCAGTCTCATCTAAAAAATACTTGCATGGAAACATCCAGAAAAATGTTTGAAAAAATCTGGGACCATGGCCCAGCCAAGCTGACACATAAAATGAACCATCACATCCCTTGTCAACCTGGTACCCATCCGTATCTCCCTGAACCATACCTAATCTCAAATAACAAGTTCACACTTCTGCCTCACAGGAGGCAGCTGTCTTATATACAACCCAAAATGCACAACCTCTCCCCAGAAGAGGGTACGAAGTACTGGCACACATTTATCCTTCTTCTTGATAGTCCATAAATTAAATGCCATGACAATACTATGCTGAAAAGTTAGCATTACTGAAACACTGTGGGATAAAGTCAGTACGTGTACGTTCAGAGTAGGGGGATAAGCGAGGGAAGGGAAGAAAGCAAAGATATTTGAGAGATGCACACACAGGCACACTTACACTCACACACATACAAAAACATATTCATAATAAAATAAGGGGGGGTCCTCATGACAGTTACAGTCCCCATTTCTGGACCTGATCACACATGGCAGTAGCTGGTGTTCACAGCACCGTGGTCTTCAATACCTATTCACTCCCCACCCGCTTGGCCTGCAGCAAGAACCTCGGCAGATCGTGGTTCTGAATCTCCCTTCCTGAAGGGTCTGGGCCATCCGTAGCTACACCTGGATTGGGATGTTGATGCAGACCACGGGGCATGGTGATACTGAAGCCCTGAACTTACCTGTAAGGCAGATGCTCTCTCTCTCGCTCCACGTGGAGGAGAGGTCCTGTCCTGTGCTCCCTGGTGTTCAGGATCCACACCCCAACCAGCTCCATCACTCCCTTCCTGGTCTATGGATCCAGAGGCATGTGATCCAGGAGGCCACCTTGCCCTCCTGCCCAGGGAAGCCATTGCTGTGTCTCTAACAGGCTGTATTTTAAGTTGTTACTGGTAATGGTTCTTATTCTGTTCGCCAGCCACAGGGAAGCGCTGGGAGAGCAGGCCTTTCTGTCTGCTTTGCCCCTGGCTAACTCCCAGGCGCCTAAACCCGCCTGGCTCATGGGAGCTGCTTAGTGAGTGTGCTGAGTGGCCTGGGGCCTGTTCTGGGTTCCTCCTGGGCTCCCACGTGGGTTAGCAGGGCTTTCAGCCCACCCTGGACCTCTAGCCTGAGAGTCAGGCCTGTCCCCAGGGCCTTGTGTCCAAACCTCCTTCCTAAAAAAGAAGGTCCTGCCACTTTCTTCTTAGATGATGTTGCTGGGCCACCAAGTGAGCATAGGCCTTGGGCCCACCATTCCAGATCACCCAGGACTGTTTACTGGACTCGTCTGGAAGAATAAACCTGTCCCCAGCCTCCTGGCGCCTGCCTTGCTCCTTCCTAGGCCCGCATTTGAAGACATATTTAAATTCCAGGCCTACTCTCTGCAAATGCCGTGGGCCTCCTTGAGCCCAGCAAGCCTGACAAGGGAGGGGGCTGTGGGGACGCACAGGGCTCTTGGAGGCCCAGGGCTCTTGGTGGCTGGGCCTCCACACAGCCATCCAGGGGGAGTGAGGCAGCTCTGGCCCAGTGTTTGTTATTCCACGTCAAACCTTATCATAAACATTATCCTAGAGTGGGCCACCGAGGCTCTGTGTGAGGAAGGTTTGTTATTCTAAGGTGGCCAAGAACAGAAAGCATGGAAGCCTGCAAGTCTGAGCAGTGCCAGGCTGAGGAATTCAGGATGACTGAGATGGAGGCAGAACTCAGACTGGCACTTCATCCTAAAGCCTGAACGTGTATCACCCTTCCCATGATTGCCATGGCCTGTCTGCTCTCCAATTGAGCTCCATGCGGTCGGAGACAAGCCCACTTAGTCCACCAAACTCAGATTCCAAATGAGAAGGAGCTGAAAGTCAATGTGTGTTGAATGAATGAATGAGTATAGCTTCTCTCTGTTAGAAGCACCAAGAATGCTCAGGAGGAGGACATACTGCTTTAAGTCCTGGTTGTAGGACCTTGGTGTGAAACCAGAGAAATAGGGACATCATTCCTGCTAGCTTCCCAAGCCCCTTACCCCAAGTCAGCAGAGAGAGGCCCCAGTGGGCAATGGTTAACTAAAAGGACAGGTTCCAGGCTGACCTGAATGTCCCATCTTACCTCTCTCCAAATTGTCACCTTGGCAAGATGCTTAACATCTCTTTGCTGCAGTTCTACTTTTTTTTTTCTTACCTCTGAGTTCCTATCAAGATTAAATAGTTAGCTTAGGAAGTTCCTGACTTGTAGTAAGTGCTCAATAAACCCAGGGAATCCTAGTAATGAATGGATGAAGATTTCTTTATAAATCATAAAGGCAGTGTGGTGGGAGCATGTGCCCCAGGATCAGCATCATTTCGTTATTTCTTCAGTGTCTGCTCTTGGTGACCTTGGGATTCAACAGTGAACAGGCAGGAAAAGGAACAATTCAGTGGGATAGATGCTGCTGCAAGGGTCTATGTACAGGGATCTGTGAGAGGCACCAAATCCCACCCAGTTAGCAGAGTCGGGGATGACAGAGTGCCCCCCACGCTCCAACTGGGATACAATCTTAAATGACCCGGCCTTGGTTTTTCCATTTGTAACACAGTAATAACAAATTTTCTTGACTATTTCACAAGGATCCAGAAATAAATGAGTATTGCTGAACAGAAACTGTGCCAGTGGACATCTGAAACTCCTGCCTCAGCCACATAGGTCCTACACTACAAAGAGCCCTGGGTTAGGAGTCAGGAACACAGGGCGGAGCCCACTGAGCCCCAGCTCACGTGTGGCCTTGAGCAAGCCCGGTGCTGCCTGCTCCAGGACCCTGTCTACTCTCCCCTTTCATGCGATGAGGACATAGGATGAGATTTGTGGTTACCGAACCAGGACCCCAGGTACCCGTGGGAGGCCCAGCTTCATGGAAGCTTTGAGCTGGCAGGACTTGAGGCTCTAGTCTGCCTCCCTTAAATCAGCAAGCAAAGTTTCCATTTTTATCCACTCTACATTTGGAGTTCCAAGTAAGGTTCCTTTGGAAAACAGCAAAAAAGAATTCCATGGCTAAAAAAGGTTTGAAAACCCTCTGGACCAGATGACCTCTTGGGACCCTCCCAGCTCCAACTGGGAAGGCTTGAGTCTAACTATTTTCTTCTAGTTTTATTTAGCGAACACATAGTCAGCACTTACTACATGCCAGGCTGTTCTTAACACCCCGCAGATCGTAATACACTTAATCCACGAGAACACCTCCCAGCTGCGTGAGGGCCACCTGATTACAGAGGTGGCTCCGTGAGGCAAGCAGGGTCCAGGGGAGTCATTTCCCCTCCAGCCAGGTCTTCTGGCGCCTCAGCCGATGACCTCACCACAGGTCAGGTGGCGCCTTGGCTGGGCTGTCCTGAGCAGCAGCAGGCAGGTGTGTGCAGCGGCTGGGTGTGGTCACAGGAAGTCTGCGTGTCCCAGGCCCTCAGAGGAGGGGAATGGATCAGCTCAACACAGACACTTTCATCCAAGGCATGTGACCTGTGGGAGGAAGTGCCTGTTGCCTTAGCAATGTCCACAGTAATAAGGCCACTGCCTCCTGTAATCCATCCCCAGCCACCATGCTGCCATCGACACCCTGCACCAGATGGCTGCAGATCGGATTTCAGTGGTGGCAGCCAGAGCCTAGGGACCTGAAGAGGGCCCAGAGGTAGGGGAGTCTGACCTCATCTCCAGCCAGCTCATTAGGGGGAGCAGCCTGGGCTGTTGCCTCTCACACAGTCCAGCTCTCCTGCCCAGCCATTAGCAAAACTGGGAGGGGACAGTGAAGGTGAGCTCATGAGCACAAACTGGCCCCTCTGCCTGTGTCAGCACTTCGGCCAGGCCATGTGCACCTACTTCAGGTGCTTTTCTTGCTCAGATTATGTGTCTTGGTGAGAACTTCTGCCCTGTGGCAGTGGTGTGCCTCAAAATGCATACAGAATGCTAGAGTTGTCCAGGTTGTTCTTAAGACCTTATCAAGCATCCTTGCACTACCGTAACAGGTGGCAAGGCACTAAAGAAAAAAGGGATGACACCTTCCTTTACCAGGCACAGTGCTGAGGGCTGTAGACTCCAAGATGAGTGAGGTGCAATTATTGTCTTCAAGAAGTTCACGGTCTACTGAGAGGGCCTGGCAGTTAAACAGTGGCAATCTGATGTCCTCACCATGGGGGAAGGAAGCATGGCATATCAAACATCTGTCACCAGTTATGCTTTGACACAATGGCACTTACTGCTCATGTAGCTGGGACCAGTTGGGGTGTGCTCTGCTGATCTGCTGGGTTCTCCTACCTGGAAGTCAGCTGACCTAGGATGGCCTGGCTGGGCAACTCTGCCCTATGTGTCTCTCCTCCCTCGTCATACTGTCCTGGGCTGCTCTCGGGGCAGTGGCAGAGGTGCAGGAAGCAGCAGCAGCATGCAAGTGCTTTTCTTCTGAGCCTTCATCTGTAGTGGTTACTGGCATGCATTGGCTAAAGACAGTCCAGAGTCAGAAAGCGGGGGGCTACAAAGTTCCATGGGGAAAGTCATAGACGTAGGGAGGGGTTAAGATGTGGGGCCATTAATCTATCAGTTTACCACTCAGGAGACCATGGGAGTCAAAGGTCCAGGTTACTACCTTGGATACGCTACTGAAGAGCTAGCCCTTTAACCTGAGTATAGGAAAGTTTTGAGCATAAAAGAGAAAGAGGAAGAATTTCACTTTTACGACGACAAAAAAAAAAAAAAAAAAAAACATGAGATGACTGGGAGGACAGGGAACTGCAGGGAGAAGCTACGGAGGTGGACCCAGTGTGAGATGCTGGGACCTGAATGGATGTGGGCCAAGACCCTGGGGGCTTGTCGTCTAAAGCATTGTGCAGAGCAGAATGAGCAGGCCCTGAGGACTGAAGGCACAGACTGAGGCTTGGAAAGCAGCAGGAACAGGAGACCTGAGACCACCTCTTAACACCTTGCTTAGGGATTGCAATGAATTCTTTTCTTCATCTTTCCTAAATAACCCCAATAATGATCAAGCTTCTCCGCCCATTGACCAAAGGAGTCTGGGGTACTTAGTCCTGTGATGCTGGCTCCAGCTCCAGTCATATGAGGAAGAGCCCTCCCCTCCCTGGGTCTCAGTGGCACCAAACTAGACAATCTACCAAGGACCTGTGTGCCCTGGCATCAGTGTTCCATGAGAACCCTGATCCACAAATGCCACAGGTAGTGGGGCTACTCAGGAAGCAACCAGGGAGCTGTTCAAAACACAAAGATTCTGATTCCAGAGGAACTGACCCGGGTATCTGATTTTTGCATAACATTCCAAGTGGCCCTGATACTTAGCTGGCTGGGCATGCCAGGGCCAGGCATGGTGACCCAGAGGACAGGGACACTTGTGAACATGCCTGCTGATATGAATGTGGACCAGACTTTGAGGACCCAGCTCCTCAGGGCCTTTCCTGGGTAAGGGAGGCTTCCGGAGAAGGTGGCCATCAGGTTGGGCTTTGACATCTAACAGAGCTTTTGTCTTCATTCACTTGTTTGTTTGAATGTGCTCTTAGTTAGAAAATATGCTAGAACGCTTCTAAGCACAAGAATACAAAAGGAGTTAAAAGATAAACTCAACTAAAATTTCAAACCCAGGCAAGCCGAGTCTTCATCTTCATCTTGCTTCTTAGATAAGATATTGAAACCCAGAGCAGGAGGGGACCAGTGTGCACAGAGGGCTGGAGATGAGCCGGCTGACCATGCTCAGAGCAGCGTGTGGGAAGCGGGAGGTATGGAAATATCTCCTGAGCCTGCTGGCGCTGGGTGCACACACCTGACTCAGGCCTATTGCCCTGAAATCCAGAGAGAGGAGGGCCATCCCAGAGGCCAGCCAGTCCCTCAGCGTGGCCCTGATGCCCCTCTCTTTCCTCGGCCAGGTGCTGTTTGCCCTGAACCAGACCCTGCTGCAGCACGAAAGCGTGCGGGCTGGGAGCCTGCAGGTGCCCTACACCACAGAGGACCTCATCAAGCACTACAACTGCGGGGACCTCAACGCCGTCATCTTCAACCACGACACGTCCCAGGTGAGGCTGCTTCCTCTCCCCCAGCCCCACGGTGCCTAGGTCATCAGCTCCAAAGACCTCGAGCCAGGTCCATAAAAATCCATCTGGCAATTATTAGACACCCATCGTGTGCCAGGCACAAGCCATCTCCTCTCCAACCTTGACATGCAGGGGCTATCATTATCCCCTTGATAGGTGGGGAAACTGAGGCTCAGGAAAGGGAGAAGACTTGCTCAAGGTCACACAGTCTATAGCTGTTGAATTATCAAGTTATCAAGAGCAGTGATTTGTGACAGGGTTGTGTGGCAGTGGGGCCTAGGACCTTGAAGCTTACCCTGTAACACCAAGGAGACCTCTGAGAGGTTCAGTTCAACATCTGGGGAAACTGAGGCTCAGGGAAGAGAAAGCCCATGGTTAACTCAGAGCTTGAACTCCAGTCTGGCCCAGGACATTTTGCCTCTGTTCAAGTTCTAGAGGAAAGATTACCATCAAGCCTGAGTGAATAGGGTCCCTAGGCTCTGAGAATGGTTCGACCCTGCCCAGATTCCACCATGCTTCCTCGTTGCTCTCAGGGTAAATTCCAAGACATTCTATCTGGCATTCAAAGCCCTCCAGAACCTGTCTTCTACTGGCCTTGTCACAGGCCAGCTCCCCACCCGGATCACCTTGCTTGTTCTGGAGGCCTGTAGATCTTACAGCTCTTCTCCTGAGGGAGCTTGTCCTTTTGCACCTCTGTGCCTTTGGTCAGGGCTCCTCCCTCTCTCTGAATTCCTCCACTTTGGCCATGGTCAACTGTCACCTCCCTTTCTGATTCCCTGGGTAGAGTAAGGTGTTCCCTGGCTGCCCCTGGTCCGCCTGTGCTTCTTCTGTCGTGGTACTCAGATATCCATTCATCCAAGATGCAGTTGAATTAGGCAGAAGAGGCCACTTCCCTGCTCAGGACACCACCTAGGCCTCCCATTTTTCTCAGGATAAAAGCCAGAGCCTCTGCAATGGCCTGAGCACCACACACTCTGCCTTGCTCCCGAGCCCTCCCCTCTGGCTCTCCTCCACACACACTCCAGCCTCGCAGGCCTCCTTGCCGTCCCATGAACCCACCTCACTCTCTCCTGCCTTCACCCTGGTGCTCCCTCTGGCTGGAGTGCTCTTCCCAGGCATCACCGTGGTCCGCTCCCCCTCCACCTTCAACACTTACTCAGTCATCATCGGCTTAGTGAGGCTGGCCCCACCCAACAATTGCCACCTCACCCCCATTTCCACATTGTTACATCCTTTATTATGCTCTGCTGTTCCCCCAAGGTCTAGAAGATCCTCCAAAGCAATATATGCTTGATGTGTTCATTAGTGGTTATTGTCTGATCCTCTCCACTGGATCACAAGCTCTCTGAGGGCAGGAGCTGGGTCTGTTCTATTTTTGATATATTCCAACTGGCTAGAACAGTCCCTGACCCACAATGGACTCAGTAAATATTTGCTGAATGAATTAATTAATGAAATCATTTGTAAATGCCAGGCACTGTGCATGCAAAGAGAGAAGAGAATTAGCCCCTGTGGAGCTTACCCCCTCACTGGGGAGATGCAAGAAACCATTGCTTTCTGGGGAGCAGTGTGGCTGGAGTTCATCACAGAAACAGCTAATTTAGTTGGGGCTGGGAAAAGCAGGAGAGATTCTTGCAAGGTGAGAAGCCACAGAACCTGAGCTGGCCACAGACAGAAGGAGGAATGTTCCAGCCGGAAATGATCATGTGAACCAGCCTAAGACAGAGAGCAGAAGGTGGAGTTAGAGTTCAGACCAGAGACGTGCCGGGGCCAGGCCGTGATGTTCCGTCTGTGCCTGCTGTGTACCCTCCAGACATGGGCTCCCTGAGGGCACAGATAATGCTGTTCATCTCTTGGTTCCTGCTGCCAAGAGGACCCCTCAGGGCCTGGCACAGAGTATATGCCAGTAAGCAATCATGAAACAAGCAAATGTAGGCACATTGTTTGCTTGGAATAGCTTAGAGGGTGAAAGAGGAAGGAGCCAGAGACCCTGCTTGCTGTAGGAGGCTCGGGATTCTGAGGCCTCTCACTTGGCGGTAGACAAGTGAAGGAGGAGAGAATCCCAACACCACAAGGCCTGTAGAAATCTCCATAGTGACTGCCCTTCATCAGCCCCTGGGGGAGAGGTTAGGGGAACTCTGGACAGAGAGGACCCTGGTCACAACTCAGACTGGCTGAATGTGATGTGGCCAGCCTGGAAGAAGGGTGTAAAGGACAAAGTCCTGGCCAGGCTGTGGTTGACTAAACTGAAAGAGGAATGTGCAGGATGACCTCAGGGGATGGTGAGCTCAGATTTCCTTTGAGCCTGTGTTCAGAAGCACTAGTTTGTCTCTGGCAGTAGAGAACTGAGTCAGGATCCTCCAGCCCATACTGAAGTGACAGAGGGTGAGTGGACTGGTCCACCCGTATAGCAACCCAGGCTGCACACCAGAACGCTCGGCAGAGCCTACCCTTGAGAAGAGTGAGGCAACGCTGCCCCAAAACAGAAAGTCTTGTGTCAAAAGCCCCACGTGGTCTGGCTGTGGTGGGGCTGCATCTGCAGTCTGTGGAGGCTGAGGATATAGAAGATGCGAGGCTAGTCACTCTGCCTGCAGCCCTGGGAGTCTTCAGGGAGAAGGTGAATGGGAATGAGGCTCGAGAGTGGACTTCACACAGGGAGGATGGAGGCAAGGGTGGCAGGCAGACCAAGAAGGTTGGTGGGGCATGGAACGCGGGCCCACCTGAAGGCATGATCTTGCAGAGCAGAGGGCAGGTCTTGCAGAGGCAAAAACACCTGCTGATGGTGAGAAACTGAAGAGTCTGAGCCCAAGGGTGATGTGATTGGAAAGATGTCTCAGCTGCTGCATGGAGGAGGAGGAAGTGGCCTCAGGAGGCCAGGGCAAGACAGGTACAAGGCCCAAGTTGATAGTGCTACGGAAAGGGACTGGGTGCACCTCCCACTTGGTTCCTGCCTCCCCACTGCACTGTCCCCACCTTCAGAACTGACTGTGTCCTGGCTTCTGACACCCCTCCCCTACAGTCGCTGCCACAGTCACTGCCTCAACATGGGGGCAGGGCATCCAGAGGCCCTCCCAGGAAACCTCACCTGCATCCCCAGCCTGCCTGAGGTGTAGGGCAGCTACATATATGTCTTGTCCAAACCCAGATTCGTTTGAGAATGAATTACAATTCAGAGTCAAAATAATTGACAGGCATGGAGCATCTCCTCCAGACATAAACCTGCACTGTCCTGGCCAAACCAAGACACTCGGCCCTGTGAGCTCCCTTGGGCCCTCTTCAAGCACACATCACACAGCATTCCGTGGGTATGTCTGACTCCACCACTGGGCTGTGAGCCCCAAGTGGGGCAGCAGAGTCTGAGGGTACTCCATGGCCCCTAACCTGGCACAGGGCTGGACCCATGGAGGGTCCCCGATGGATGAAAGGATAAAGGGAAAGGGTTTATGGAGATCCGTGTCATCAGCAGACCTGAGCACTTGACCATCAGACCTGACCAGCCTGAGTCATCTCTCACAGCCCCACCAGCCCTGCCCTGCCCCCTCCCCATCTCAGAGTGATCTCTGGACCCTGGGGCCCTTACATGTCCTCTTTGAAATGCTATCGTGCATCCTGCACTTAAACTTGTCATGGGAGATTTAAGGCCCCTGACTGGTCTAATGACATCATTAATTTGCTCCCATTTCAGCCCTGGCCCAAACCCAGCCCCATCCTTGGCACAGAGCCAAGGCCCATCAACATGGAAATGCAGAGAATGTCCGCCAGCAGCTGGACAGCATGGGGAACTGAGTGTCTCGCCCAACTCCTTCATGGTTTTGAAATTGAACATTTACGGTCAGGAACACAGGAGGAAGGGTGGCATGAGCTTGGTCCCAGGGACCCTGGGAGGAGGGAAGGCAAGTGCTGCCTTCGTGGATCTCTGATGGTTCTGACAGCCCTCGGCTTGTCCTCTCCATCTCTACCCTCAGCCCAAGGCCTCCCTTCACAGGCAGCCTGTGGCCTCACACGGGAGGTGATGAGGCCACACCATCCCCCAAGCTGGGTGTCTAATAGCTGCCGTTTACTGAGACTTCCTTCGTGCCATGCACTGTGCTAAGCACTTTCCAAAACATTCAATCCCTACAATAACGTGAATCCCCCCCACTCCACCTTATTTTCAATTTGGAAACTGAATCTCCCAGAGGCCAAGACACCTTCTACTTAGAGTGAGGCCACCCAGCTCGTAAGCAGCTAAAAAGGGAACTCCAACCCAAGGTGTCCTGGCTGTCTGACACCATACCACTCTTCTTCTACTGCCTCTCGGCCCGTCCACTCATCCACCCACACCGACTGAACAAAGATTTCTGTGTTGGTACAATGTGGCCTTACGCTCTGCAAGAGAGGAGAGAAATGAAGTTGGAGAAATGGAAGAGGAGACTCCAGGTAGAAGGGATCCTGCAAGCAAAAGCCTGGAGATCACAGTGGCTGGCACTGGATGGGTTGTGAGAAAGGAGAGGCTTTGCTGATTCACTGCCTCCGTTTCTTCCACGGCCCCATGCACACATTCAGGGAGATGGTGCCGGAATGGCTGGACCCGCAATCCAGGTTGGAAAGAGGAAATGTTGGGTATCAAAGAACACAGGAGAGGCCTTTGAAGTCAGGAAGGGTCAACATCGATTTATTTTTTGTTCAAGTTTTAGGACCCCTTACAGGGCACTTTGTTCAGGTACCGGGAACCCGGAATGACAAAGATTCTGTCCCTTAACTCGGAGAGCTCTCTGTATAGTTCAAGAGCACATCGGCAGTGCTGCTGCCAGACCCCATGACTGGCTGTGGAGGGCAGGGTGAGGAAGGGCCCAGGGCTAAGAAAGCTTGGCAGTTCCAAGACAGGTTGTTGAACAAGTATCTTATGGGAGAAGCTGCGGTCCTGGGGTTGAGATTTGCAAGAAGGGACCAAAGCAGGGGAGGGCGCTGCTGTTGTAGCTCAGAGGTAGAGAGCGCTTGCCTAGTGTGTCTGAGGCCACTGGGATTGATCCTCAGCACCACACAAAAATAAAAAACTAAAGAAGGGTCGAACAAAAAAGGACCAAAAGGTTTCCATTATGTCCCGGGAAGTGGTGGAGCCAGGGATGGGTATATGGAACTTAGACATAGAAAGAGCTGAAGGTGATGCTTCCTCCTCTCTTCTCTGTAGAGTCAGGTAGGCCAAATGCAGCCCATGACAGCACCCCATTGAATCCCCATGAAAACATCAGTCCCATCCTATAAATTAGAAGTCTGGGGATGGAAAAAGTTAAGTAACTTGCCCAGCAGCACGCAGTGTCAGAACAGGGTTGAGAAAGCTCGTGTCAACCAAATCCCACACCCTGTGGTCTTCCTGCCATACCAGGCAGATAAATTGACCCCACCCACCGTCTTGTTGAACAGAGTTCATTGCACATGGCAGTGCTAGGTTCAGCACTAAAGTGAGAGCAGTTAAGAAGATGAGCATGGTCCCAGCATCCGTGTCTAGGAGCTGAGTTTCACCAGGGCAGATCAGGAGGTAGGAAAGCACACATACAAGTGCAGTAGCCAGGATTCTCAGGATGTCTGTGCCACTTCACTAGCTGTATGACTTTGCCTATGTCTCAGCTCTGTGACTTTGCACGTGTCTCTTCTGCTCTTGTTTGCTTCATCTGTAAACAATACTTATTTTAGAGGGTATTGGAATTGATGACAGACATGCACGAAGCATGTCACCCACTGTCCGGCCTAGGAAAGGTAAGCAGCCCAGCCCCGCCTGTGCTGCATGAGTATCAGAGACAGGCACCTTGCTCTGTCAAGAACTGAAGGCAGCCTCTGTCTTGCCTTTGCAGCTGCCCAATTTTATCAACACCACCCTCCCACCTCATGAGCAAGTGACAGCCCAGGAGATTGACAGCTACTTCCGCCAGGAGCTCATCTACAAGAGGAATGAACGCATGGGGAAGAGGGTCATGGCGCTTCTGCAGGAGAATGAAGACAAGATCTGCTTCTTTGCCTTCGGAGCAGGTTTGGAACCCTGACCCCTACTTCCCTGACAGGGAAAAGTTGAGGCCCAAATTGAGGCAGGAAAGTAACAGAGCTGGGACCCAAGCAGCCCTCCTGCTATGGACAAGGGCCCTTCAGTAACAGTCCTTGTGGGCAAAGGAAGTGACCTTACCAAGTCAAGGTTAATTTCCCAGGCCCTTTCATGCTCCATGGGCCCTACTGAGAGCACAGAGATAAAGCCAGTTTCCACCATCTAACCCAATCTCAGGCCCACCCAACAGAGCCCGAGTCGAGGTGGTGAAGGCCGTGTGACCCCAGGGGAGGGGCTGGGCTCTGGCAGTCCACAGTCCTGGCTCCAGGTCCCACTCTATCTGGGTCACCTTAGGCTGTTACCTTCTCAAGGCCCAATTCCCTCTTCTATAAATTGGAATAAATTTGATGAATTTCCAATGCCTGCCTTGCAGAATAGTTGTGAGAATTAGCGACAGCATTTAACTAACCTGCCACATATTAAGAACTCAAAATGGCAGTCACAATTATCATCATCATCATCATCATCATCATCATCACACGTATAATCACAACATGGAACCATGCACTTGATGTTTTCTACTGGGGGATCAGGCTCTTCATGCAGAGAGAAATCCAGATATTCAGGTACCGGGCTAGCTGAGCATCTCTTTTCTCTATCACTCTTCTTTTTTCTGTGAATGTCTCTGCCAGTGACAGTAATGTTTGTCTTGAGACCAGGATATAATATGTCTTTAGTAACTTTTCTCAGTAGTTTATGGCAACATTTTTTTCTTGCTGAAGTTACCTGCAATTTGGGTTGACAGAACTCATTTCCTGTTTTGTGAGAATTAAAAGCAATGCTTACAGGCATATTCACCATGCTGGGCCAGGCTCATCATTGTGCCCCATGCCCTCCCTTTCTTTCCCTGGCCCGTCACCCACACACTGCCCTCTAGGTCTGAAAGTCAGTCTAATCCACAGGAGACTTTGTGGACATGCTGACTTTGTGATGGGGTGTGTCCGCTCTTTGACGTCTGACCCTCCTGCCTCCATTCAACCCCAAATACTTCAAGGGCAAGAGCCATTTAAATAACCTGGGCTGTTCTCTCTCCTCTCCATCCCCCAACACAGATCAGGTACAAAGGAGGGACTCGGACACTGATACAGGCCCTCTGGGACAGTTCCTTTAAGGCCACAGCAACTAGACAGAAAGAGATATGGGCTCATGTTGGAGCCCCTCCATGTCCCATTGTGGCCTTTGGCAAGACTCTTCCCTTTTTCCAGCCTCAATTTATTCATCTGAACAGGAAGAGCTAGGATTGGCTTGGGCCATCTAGAATTCTAGGAGCTGTTCAGACACAGGTACCAGGGAAAGTAAGGGTCCCACAGAGGGTCTGGAGGAACCTGCAGGAGCAGAACCTTGACTGATCTTATGGAGAGGCCAGGGCCACTCTCCTGCTGCAGGTCTCCTGTCAAAAGCCTGTCATGAGTCAGGACCACTTGGAGGACCCAGGCAGAGAAATGGTCCACAATCACCCTCTCCTTCCCCTTCAATACCCAGAGGCCCACCCAACCCCTACTAGCCTGCTATGGACCTCCGGGCAGTGCATCTTGCACTTGAACAGCCTCTGCTGACTTCAAATGGGCAGCCAGTCTGTGTCAACTCACCTCCAGCATCCTCTCCAGTCCCGGGAGGAGCCCCCAGAGACCATGTCTGAGGGAGACAAATGATAGTTGCCCCACTTGGATAGAGGTACTGCCTGCCTGCCTCAGGGCCCAGGGCCAGAGTAACCCAGCACCTGGATGCTCTGTAGCTCTCCTCTGTAGCAGAGGAAACTGAGTCTAAAAATGAGAACCACAGCAGTGTGGCAGCCCTAGATACTGACCTCCTCTGCTGAAACTCCAAATCCATGGTGCACAATATCCACTCAAGTACCAGACCAGCACACAAGTGTCATGCCCAGCTCCACTCTCTCCCATCTCCAGAATTCTGTCAGTCACTGGTCAGTGCTGCTGACAGGTCACCAGAAAGACCCCACATTCATCTACTCTGTCCATTCCCCTGCGCCTAGCCCAATCCAAGCCTCCATTGGCTCCTGCCTCCTTGCCTTCTCCTGCCTCCAGACAGCTCCCCTCGTTGTAACTGTAGGATGGTGCTGGGTCTGTCTCCCATCCTCACCTTGGGCTCTGGCAAGGTAGGTGCCACTTAATCATCTCTGTGTCTTTAATGGTGAATGAGAATGAATGAGTAAAGGAACGAAGGAATGAATACTGACCAAAGCCTCCCATCCTGGTCTCCCCTGGGTCTGGTGAGCTTCTTAGGCTAAGTCAGCAATAAAATGGGGTAAAGCAGCCCCACCTTGCTCTCATGGACCCACCGTCCAAAACAAGAGATCTGGAGCCACACACAAAACCTGCTGGTGGCCGTCACTTCTGGCTCTGCTATGCCTGGAAAAAATGACCAACTCTGCACAGCAAATCTCTCAACCCAGGAATTCTACAGCCTTCCAGCCTCATCTAGCCATAGGCAAATTGAGGGTCACTAGGGCAGGAGCATGAGCAAAGTTCACTGAGCTGGGAACAGAGCCAGGACAGGACACCAGGCCAGGAAGCTGTGATCCAAGAGCTCTGTACAATGAGCAGGGCAGCCAGCCGACAAGCGCAGGCCTGTTCCAAAGTACTGGGACAGAATGTGTTCACAAAAAACTGGTGGCAAGAGCCCACCCTGCTCTTTATTTTCCCATGGGCATGTCACTCCCAAGTCCCACACCAGAGGACAGGCAGAAGGATTTATACACAGGACCCCAGCAGCATACTCCCTGAGTACAGTGCCATCTACAGCTGCCCCTGCTCCTCTCTCCCTGCTCCTGTCTGCGTGCCTCTGCGTGTCCATCTTGGGGCATTCCCAGACTGGGCAGGGGTACCTTGGGGCTCAGCTGACCTCCTGTTGCCAATGCCCTTCCAGGTCCTCAAGGACAGCAGAGGAACCTCAAGGCTCTGGAAATGAGGAGAGCCTACATTGCCAGAAAGACACCTGGCCACCCCAGACATGTGTCTGCTCACACCAAAGACTCTCTGAGCCAGACTCCATAGGTGTTTCAGGGAATGTCTTAGGAAATAGCCTCACCGGGTGTGGACCCGGTCCTGCCATTTCAGGCTGAGGTCTTGCCATCATGTGATAGGTCACCTTGGAAATCTAGCTCAGAAAAAGAAGGTGAGGGATTGAGCCTCCACCTGCCCAGACCCTCCAACATTTATTAAGACCCTTCCCCAACCTACCCCAAATCCATAATCCTGCCCTGTATGCCCAGTAGGACGGGCAGGAATGCTTAGTCCTAAGGGCAGTCTGGTCCTCCTCTGTGCTGCTCCCCAGGGACTTCAGCACAAAGCCTGAGATCTTGTCAGGGGGCCTGGGTGTGAGGCCTGGCTCTACCCCTGTCCACTAGGAGATCCTAGAAAACTCATTTCACCTTCCAAAGCCTCAATCTCTTATCTATAAAGTGGGGATAATACACCTGCCTCGTTAGATTGTGCTAGATACACTCATTCTGCTCTGGTAGAGGAATTCTTTCCATAAAAACTCCTACTAAGTGCCATGTACCATTCCAGATTCTTCAATTTTTTACCTTTGATCTTTACAATAACACCATGAAATGGGTTTATTACAGTTTCCTCACTTTGCTCATGAAAACTAAAGTGCAAATGAGTGGCTTTCTCCAGGGCCCATGGGCAGACCTTCAACTTGAGCCCTGGCCTTGAGATTCCAGTCCTGGCCCTTTACCCTGTACACTGCACCCTTGCTGGATATATTCAGAACTGTTGGTGGTTGCCAACAAAGGGGTTTCTGTTTATCTGACACATTTCATACACATACATGCGTCCTGGTGTCTGAGATATTTCTGTAGTGCGGCACTATTAGACCTTTCCCAAAGGTTATGCAGCAGGTTCACAGACAGTAGGGTCCAGATGTGCAAACTAAAGACACCTGGCCACCTGCTACTTGTCAGGGTCATGGGTGATGTTTGGGGGCCCAGATGAAAACTCTGCCTCTCTGGGAGTTGACTGTGGCCAGTGTGGTAAGCCTAGGCACTCAGGAACACGCCATACAACTGCCATGGGTAATATATGCCAGTCCATGGGCAGAGGAGGCCCATTCTTAACTACTGGGCTCATGCATTTGCACAAGAGCCTCTGAGATCTTCTAGTTCATTCTCTTGCAGAGGTGGGTCCTTGGATTTTCTCTGATTGGCAAGTAACTGAAGAAAAGGAGTATGTAATGGTAACATTTTTATGAGCTAAATTTCTTCAATTTACAGGTTTATCTCATGTTCTGAAGTGATCTCCTTAACATTATATGAAATTAAAATTTTTTAAAATTATGATGATAGAAGATAGAAAGAGGTCTCAAAGTCCTTACTTAGCAAAATAAAACTGGAAAAAGTCTTCATAAAAACTGGTTAACTGTACCCCCCCCACCATCACCCACCTGTTGTTATTGTCATTGTTTAAGATGGGAAAGAGTTGAGCATGTTCAAGACACAATGAGGGTATGCAATAGGGTGGCAGAGACTGAGGATGCAGGGAGAAAGAGGTTCCAAGAGCCAGGAGACAAGGGACCAGAGACAAGGTAGAGGAGGGTGCCTCTTCACCTTAAACCAGAGAAAGGGAGGGAGGGGGCTGGCAGGCAGGTAGCTTGTGGTGCAAAGTTGAGTGAGTCCTCTACAGGTGGCTTCTAACCAGATCTCCACTAAGTTGAAGGTGCAGTCATCTGCAGAGAAAGACGAGGAAGGTGAGAAGCTTCTTGATTTGAAGAGAGGAGAATATTTGGCCTAAATGCAAGAGAGATTGACTATAAGACCTAACCAGGACAGGAAGTTAGTAGATTTCACTCATGGGCCAACTCATGTAGCTACCTAGAATGTGGTGCTGTACAGGAAGATAAAACCACAAGAGAGCCCACAGAGAAAAGACCTGCTTGATCTCTGAAGTGTGCATTCCAGCACATGCCTGAAACATACTACTTTGTCTGCCAGGAACAAGGACCCATGACCCTGACAAGTAGCAGATTTTAAGATTTGTATAGCAACAGCTAAAGTGTGAAGGTAGATGCCACCCCCAGTTCTTCCTCCTGATTTTATCCTAGCACCTCCTCCACAGTGACCATTCCACTGCGTGTGAACTGCTCCAGGACAGGGCCCACTCACCTAGGTATTGTCAACACCTAGTAGATGCTCTAGAAAGAGCCATTGGGCGAAATCATGCAGACTCACATTCATTCCATTCAGTCACATGGTATCTCCTGGACCCCAGGCCTTAGGGTGGTGGTAGGTGGGTGGTGGTAGTTCTGGACACTAGAAGACAATGACAATTTTAGTACTAGTTACGGGGAAAAGGATTTTCTCGGGATGTTTAGTCATTCCGTTACCCATGAATCTGCCGGCATTTTTTTTTCTTAGAATACAATTGTCATGTAGGAACAGAAAGAACTGGGTCTGAAACATGAATCAGATTCAGAGGCAGGCCAGGTACCCTTGAGGGCCTGTTCATTTCCCATTCACTGACTCTGGCAGTGAGTGATCATCATACATTCTGTATTCCTAGCACACTGAGGTCTGAATAGAAGGCTAACTTCTGACATTCCAGAATCCCTACTCCCCAACATCCTATTCTTCTAAGATTGCCTGGCTCCAATATACTAACATTCTAGCATCATGGTATTCTCACATTCTTGCACGCTTTGCTTCAACTACTCTTGAATTCTTTGGGAGAAGGGTAGAGCTTAGAACCTTCCAGAACCTGGAGATCCCACCTGGTAGGGCTGCTATCACCTGCCCCACAGAAAGCAAAATTCCAGGCAGAAAGGAGGATTTGAAGAGTTCAGAGGCAGGCGTGTGAACACTAGAGACAGAGCTACCATCTCTGTTTCCCTGAGTGCCCACACATCCCGCACACTCAGTCACCAAGCTCGTGCCTTTCTCTTACACTGAAGGGTAGCAGACCCATAATCAGAATCGTGCTTCTGGGCCTGGAGCATGAGCAGTTTAGTGGTGAAGACCCCAAATTATAGGCAAAGAGAGATATAAGCCTCAAACCCACTTTTTCTTAATGGTAACAATTGCTTCCTGAAGAAAGGGCACCACCCTGCTTGAAGAGCACCCATATCCATCAGTTCATATGACTTCACGTCCTCAGTTCCTCCTGGAGGGAGACAAGGTAGTATTTCTTATTCCATTTGGCAGATAGGTACACCAAATTGCAGATGGGGAGTTAGAGATTCTGAGAGCCGGAGTGAAATGCTGGTGGTACTCTTGGCCATTCTTCCTGATGAATAATTGCCCTAAGAAAAACATTTAGCTGGTGCTTGGACCCCCTGTTCTGCTAAGAATGCCCTTCCCCTCTTCTACTGGGCTCCCTCCAAGTCCCAGGGTTTCCCTCTCAAAGCTCTGCTCATGCTGAACATTTGTCTTAGCTCAGCTGAGGCTGCCCACTGCCTGCTCCCTGGGTGCTGAGAAGGTGTTCGTTCCCCACATGTTGAATGAATGACTGCACCAACCCCAAGGTTTAGAAGTAGAAGTGTCCCCTGCCCCTGCAGTACCCCACTGCAAAACGAGGTCTAGAACCCACGTCTTCTGCCCCAGGGTGAGAAGCTAGGGGGTTCCAGCAACATTATATCTGCCCTTTGGAAGGTGAGCTGTATTGACAAATAAAAAAGACCTGAGATAAAGAGTCCCTGGTCCTGCAGGTGGAGGCTGAGGAAGTGGTTTGGGGTTAAGCAGGAGGATTTTTATAGAGAGGAGGGAGTGAGATGGTTAGGAAGAGAATCAGCAAAAAAGGAAAGGACAGATAAGGGGAAGCTTAATTCAAGGACATGAGAGCAGAAAAGGGAAACAACCTGGTGTCCTGGAAGTCTCTTGCTTTCTGAGACCTTCTGTTAGACTTCCCCCTACCCACCTGCACAGTAAGGAGCTTAGACAAAGTGAGGTGTTCCCTGCTTGCTAGCAGAGGCTTCAGCAACTGGCACAGAAGGAGGCAGGCGACATCAGACAATCTTCCTGGAGGAGGTGAGAACCAATGGAAATGTACCCTGTGCAGGTCCAGAGGCCTCCCAGGTCTCCTTGTGCCCAGAGTCCTCAAAACAAGACCCATGCCCACCTCCTTCCCACCTGGGTTCTCCACTCAGTGCGTGGGCTCTGGAACTGATGCCCCTCAGAGCTTGAGACTGGTCCCAGAAAAGCAGCCACGGTCCTTGTAGCACCTTTAAACCTTAGGATGGAAAAGCAGCACACGCCCAGCCCAGCTGATCTCTCCTCTCCCAGGCAGCAACCCCTGACCCGCCACATAGCCTCTGGAAGTGTTTCAGAATGTGGTGCTTCAAAGGCCCCGCTGCTCCACCACAGATACAGCTGGCTGCTGCACACCTGTTATGGGCTGTGATCCTTGGCCAGAGCTGCTATTCCTATTTCAGCCCAGAGCACCCAGTCAACCAGAGCAACATCCCCTCCTAACTTATCCATGGCTTTCCTACCCTGGAAAAGGGAGAGTCAGGAGGAATGGAGAGCCTATGTCCCAGGCTGTGTCCCTGGGCTGCACTTTGAAGGAGCAGTTATGGATCTCAGCTAGAGGCTTGGCACTCTTGCTGGACAGTGTAGGAAAGGCAAGAGGAGAGGAAGGGGTCATAGATTAAGAGTATGCACTTTGAAGCCAGACTGTAGGACCCAGAAATTCAGGACCTCTCTCATGAGAAATAGCCTTGGGCGGATCACTTGCTCTCTGCAACCTCAAAGGCTCCCTCTGTAATAAGCCTGAGAGTCAGTGGGCTGGCACTTGTGTAGCTCAGTGCCTGGCATGGTGCTGTCATTCCATCAGTGTGACCCAGTCCCTCAGAGGGACAGCACTCCTACACAAAGAGAGGAGGACCACCAACGCAGAGGGAATGAAATACTCTGTGGCAGTGCAGGGAAATCCCTAGAGCTGGGATCAGCTCCAAGTGACAATGAGGTCTAGCAAGTGGGTAGCCCTCTGTCCCTGCCCATGTTGCCGGGGTCCTGAAATGCTGTAATTCAGGAACGGGATCTGCAGCATTACAGAGAATGATTACCAGGGCTGGGCACCGACCCTTGCTGTCCACAAACCCATCACAAGCTTGTGCTGGCCTGTGCTGGCCTGGAATCACCCTGCACAGTCACCACCTGGATTTGAAACCATCTTGCTTAGGAGGAAAAGGGACCATTTCTGACTCATCGCAGGGTCCCCAGGTCCTGGTATATTCTGACACGTAGCAGGCCCCAGTAAAGTCTTGTGGAGAAAGTACCCCGGGCTCCAGGCCCTCAGGGTCCAGGCTTAAGTCAAAACCCCAGGGCTTATGTCCTCACCCCTGGGACAGGGTGCTCACAAAGAGGAAACTCTTGGTCTGTAGTCAAATGTTAATTTTAAAAGTATCTTATCCCAATGAAATGAAAGATTCAAACCCCGAAGATTTTAGAAGAACCCAGAGAGATGGGGCAAACTTCTAAGAGGAAGTTCACACCGAGGCCAGGTCCTGAGACAACTGTCAGACATGTGGCAGAAGCCCCTGAGCAGATCCTGCTCCAGAGGGAGACTTCCCTGACCCCAGAGCCCCAGCCTTAACAGCCGCCTCCACCCAGTCTCTTGACATTGTTACACCCCGTGCCGTGCTGGGCTAGGACCCTGTCTGCCCCAGCTCTGCCCCTTTCTGCCTGCGTGACACTGGGCAATTTGGGTTTGCCTCAGCAGGACCGTCACGAAGCTGAATGAGGAAATGCATCCAAAGCATTGGGCACATTCCAAGTGCTGGAGCAGTGGTAGGCGGGTTGCAGCCCTCGTATTCGCTTCTGCCTTTGCAATACCGAGGGCAGAGCCCTGCTGGCCAGTGATGTCCTGCGGCTCTTTCATTTCTGACATCCTACGTTCCAGCACCACCCACAGGAGAGCAGAAATTAAAGGCTGCAAGATGCGATGGTTCCACACAGACACCAGCTCCCCACAGGATGCGGGGCTCCCCCCACACGTCCCCAGGGTGGGAGCACCCCACTCCCCTACAATCGGCAGAGCAGTCTTTGGTCCCAGTCACAATCTGCCTCTTCCCCTTATCCTGAAGCCACCAGAATCCTATGGGCTAGTCCCTCTGCCCCAACCCTCACCGGAGCCCACCTCGCCTTTCACCATGTATTCCAATTGCAGGCCCACATGGCTGCTCTCCCCTCCGCTCCTGTTCCTGTTCCTGCCCTCCTCCACACCTTCCTTGGAACGCCCTCCCATCACTTCCTCTTGGTCCCATACCTTCCTCTTCAGCCCCATCCTTCCTGGCGTCCCGTCCATCACTGCATATCTCGTGCTGGCCTGTAAGTGTTTGTTTGCCAGTCTCCCCCTCCACACTGTCACCTCCTCAGGGTGGGGACCGTGTGCCTCCATTCCTGGTGTGCAGTTGGGTACAGAGGGGACGTCATTCTAGTCCTTGCTGATCTGAGAAGGCCCAGCCCTGCCTGGACCAGCTACAGAGGAGGAGGCTCAGGTCTGCCAGCTCACTGCCACACACTCTTTGGCAGAACGGAAGCCCTCAGTGCTCCCCATTGCCCATCCCTCTGCTGGCCCACCCGTCCAGCCCTCCTGTCACACTTCCTCAAGAAAACAAACACTACTGTAGCTTGATATCCTGCCGGAGGCCCTGGCAATGCGATTCTCATTTGAAAGTTTCCCTTGCATTAATTTCAGACGGAACATAAATACGGGCTTGGGATTCTTCTTCCAGGAGGAGAGAGCTAGAGCCCCCACGTACTCACTGGAGAGAAAACATGTGCGCTGGCCCACATTACTTTGGAGCCTGTGCAGGAACATCTGGTTCTCCCCTCCTCTGCTGCCCAGCCCCCAATGTGATCTTGAAATTGCCCTGTTAATTGGTGTATTGTTCTCACTGAGCATTCACACACACTTTTCTCCCAAATCTGCTGATCCTTGGAAGGTGCACAAGTTTCTGACAATTTCCTGCCCCCAAACATGAACTCAGGATCCCTCGCCGCTGCGGGTTCTTCACAGTGGGGGTACTGGAACATGCAGTGACCTGGAACATCTCTGAGCTGAAGTCCAAGCTTTGCCTCTTACCCCGTGTGTGACCTTGGGCAAGTCCTATCCCCTCACTGAGCCTCAGTTTCTTATCTGTACACTGGGGACCTCCAAGGACTGCAGTGAGGATGAAATGTTGGTTCACGAAGTATAAATGTGTGCTCAGGTCGCATGTAATGGGAGTGCAGAGGTGGGAGGACTGAGGAGCCCCTGGGACCCCATGTGGGGAAAGGACCCGAAGGATGGAGAGGAAACTGCCCAAAGGCACACGGTCAGTTGATAAGCCTGCATCAGAGGAGCATTTGGGACCGTTGAGCTGGTGGGCCTGGCTGCTCAGTCAGGCTAGATTTGGCCTGCACCCTGCTCCCCAAACCTGTGCCCCGCTAGCCAAACTGAATCACCCGCGTGGACTCCTTCCCAAGAGTGCACAGAACCACTCGCACTCAGAAAAAAGAAAAGGAGACTTTTTCTCATCTCGGAAGTATCACAGGACTGGTCCCTCTGAGCAGTGCACCTTGTCCTGTTGGGGTATAAATATTCTTTAAGTGGAACCCTGGCTTATCTCAGGGGAGACAAGCACACAAACCCCCATCAATTTGAAGACCTGTGGTCCCACTCCAGGCCTTTGGTTTTCGGGTTCTCTTTCTCATCTCTCCCCTTCCTCCTTGTTCTCCTTCCCTGTCTTCTCTGTTTCTGCATCTCATTGCTGGGTCCTTGTCGCTAACTCTTTCTCTCTTTGTCTTGGTGTCTCTCCCTTTCCCTCTCCCTACCGTCATCTCTGTGTCTCCTACTGCCTGTCTCTCCGCTTCTCCTCTTTGTCCTTCCATCTGTCCCCCAGGTCCTGGAGTTCTCTTCCTCTTCGGTGTCCCTCTCTGAGACGCTCTCTGCTTTTCTCTCTACCTCCCTCTCTTTGTCCCCTCAGCTCTCTGTGCCCCACCTACCGCGACCCTCCCTCTCTCCTCCTCTGCTCAGCCATGCCTCTGAGGATGACACAGAAGAGTCTTCCTGCAGAGAGCTGGCTAGAGGACAGCTGGAAGCCAGTGCTGAGGGAGCTGCTGAGCAGCGGCCAGGAGACCCAAGGAGCACAGGCCAGGCAGGCCGAGCCCCTGCTCCATGAGGCCCTTTTGGAAACTTTCCACAACCTTCCCTGCAGGTTCCAGGATGGGTGTGGTACCTTTTTCAGGATTTCTGACTTAGGAGGCAAGCTGCAGTCCTGTCTGCCAGTCCCTGGGAACATACACTGAACGCAGACTCAAGGGTTGGTGCAAAGGGCCAAGCTCCTGGGGTTGGGGGAATGTGGAGAAGCATCACCAAGAGACAAGGCAGGGGATGAATGGAGGGGACTCAGGTCTCCTGGGGCAGGATGAGATCACGGGAAGGATAAGGAGTAACAGGTTTTGTCACTCATTCACTCCACAAATGTTCATGGAGCCACCGCTGTGCACCAGACTTGGGCTGAGCTCTGGGAACAAAGATGAATCAAAAATGGCCCCACTTTTGAAGAGCTTGGAGTCCCCCTTCAGGTGGCTCTTTGGGAACATGTTCTGACAGTCAGCTCTGGGGTATGGGAAGGTCAGTGTAGCTATGGTATGCAGAGGGGACTGAGGAGAACAGGATGATTTCCGCAGGGACTCAGGCAGCAGGGGGCAGCGACTGGGGCAGTCCTGCGGGTTTGAGAGGAAACACAGGAGGTCACTGGTGACCAGAGCGGGAGGAAGGGGAGGGAAAGGAGCCCACAAGGGGTGGTTCAGCTTGGCCAGTGAGGTGCAGGACCTTCTTGGAAAGCAGGGCTTGGTAGGAGCCGAGGAGGGTTAGGTGAACTGTCCACAGGTGGCTGGACAGGTGGGTCTGGAACAAGGGGGCGATTCCGGGGTCATCAGCACTGAGTAGCAATTGAGCCTGCCTGGGTGGATGAGTTGTCCTGGAGTGAGTGGAATGAGGAGCAAAGAGACCAAGGGCTGGACCCCATGTGTCCTGGCATTTATTGGGCCAGAGGAAAAAAGCCCACTAGGAGCACAACCAGAGCCATGAGGGGTGGCGAGGGTACCTGGAAAGTGCAACTTTCACCAACCCAGCTGTGGGGTCCCGTGAGACCAAGCCCCAGAGAGGGAGGGGCGCTGGGGGCACAGACTGGGTGTGCATGACCACACAGACCACATGGCAAGGCGCACCTAGAGGTATGCAAGGAGCAGTGGGGGGTCACCATTCACTGCCCAGAGGAAGGGAGGGGCAGATGTGGCTTAAAGTAGGAGAGGATGAGAATTTCAAAGGTTCAGAATCTTCCCTGATTGCTTCCATTTTCTCCAGATACCAAAAGACTTGTTTAGGGTCTCAAGGAGAGCAACAGTGGTCTGGCACTCTTAAATTGAGGGAACAACTGGAAGCGTCAACCAGATCTGGAAAACACTGCCACACAGTGCTCAGGATCCACTAGTGTCCTGAGAGGCCCTTTTGGTCAGGGCTGTGCTGGGATCATGCTGGGGCCTGGGACCCTCTGCATGCCACCTCCACCCAGCCCCAGGTATACAGCAGTCATATAGCTGCTGCTGCTCCAGGGCTGCTCTTGAAATCCTCTGGACAGACACAGGGTCCAGTGTTGGACCATGAGGTCCTTGTCTTTAAACTCGGGTCTCCATGGAGGCAGAGGGATTGCCTCTGCTGCCTGAAACAGATTCTGAGAGTTTCTGGCAGAAATGTGCAGCCTGGGCACTGCAGACCACCACTCCCTGTGCTCTTCCACCCACCCGTGCCACAGGGCAAGCCAGAAGAGGGATGCTTCTGGCCCAGCCAGGGCTGTCAGCTCATCACCCAGGATGGCTCTGGCCTTTCCAAAAGACCTCCAGTCCTGCCTCATTAGAGCTTTATCACTGTCCCCAAGGAGTCTATCAAAGGGCTGTGAATTCATCTGACACATGGGAAAATGGAGGCTGGTGGTAGGAAAGCCACTTGCACAGGACCACAGGCTGAGGAGGAGACTCAGAGCTTGGCAGGAGCGTGGGTCTTCTGTCCTCAACAGCATAAGGCAGGGCCAGCGCTCTGGAAGGGCCTGTTCATGCCTGCACTCTCCAGGTCTCTTTTGCAGTTAGCTTCCCACTCCCTTCCTAGCCTCTGTATATGCCATCCAGCCCGCCTCCTGGAGCACCCTCCCCAAATGCCACCCTACTCCCATCCTCACCTTGTTAGCTATACCTCCCCCCCCAGAAGTCTGCCCGGCCCCCAAGCTGGCTTGGGTGTCTCCCGTGTGCCCTCACCAGGTCCCATGTATCCATCTGCTTAGTACCCCGATCAAAGGATCCCTGTTCTCAAGACAGACTGCCTGGAACGGACTGCCTAGTCCCCACTGCCCAGCACAAGGTAGCATTCAGTATTGGCTAAGCAAATGAAATAAATTGGTGGGGGGCTGGAGGGATGGGAGTATCTTTTCATAAGGGTCTCAAGTCAAACAGCGCCTCCCCATAGACTGAGCTAGAGGAGCCGTGGGCATGATGCAGCCCAAACCCCCGCCCCACACGTAGAGGAAACTGAGGGATGGGAGGGTGTGCCCAGGGTTTCCATGGAGGGGATGCTGGTCCACAGCCCTCTGCCATTCCAGTCTAGTGATCTTTCCCATGATCCCCAGGTAGGACTGCAGGGACTGTAGGAGATGCGCGACCTGGGACAGGAGTGGAGCCTGGCAGACAAGGGGGCTGTAGGGCAGGCCCCTCTGCTCCAGCTGTCGCACAGGCCCAGCCAGGCTCCATCTGTGCCGGAAGCCTGTCCGTTCCTGCCAGCTTGTCCATTCTCTGTTCCCCTCCACCTCCCTGGGGCTGTCAGCATGCTGACCTTCCTGCTTCCCACCTGTCACCACCCATCACAGGCAATCAGAGTCAGGGGGCAGGGATATCCCCCCAGGTCTGGGAGGAAAGGTGAGCAGGAAGGGAGAGCGCTGCTCAGGGCAGTGGCCTCACAAGGCAGACTCACAGTGGGAGGAGCCAGCGCGCTGGGCAGGCACCTGGCCAACCCCACCTGCACACACTGAGAAGGAAGGAGACTGAGGCCTGGGAGGCAGAGGGGCATCCCAGGATGCTGACTCCCGGCAGCCCCTTGGTCTCCTGAGAAAGCCCCCTAACCCAAATCTGGGAAAGGCTTCCCCTGAGTTCTCAGACTTCATGCCTGCTTCCTGGAGAAAAAAAGGACATTTCCCCTCTCTTATGGGGATTTACACAAAGTTCTCTGTTTTCATATTCACAGTGCCTAGTACAGAGCAGGTCACAAGGGCATTATAAATGGTTGCCAAACAAATGAATAGTGGAGGGGTGTTTAAGAAAACAGCTCCCCTCCCCCATACAAACACCTCTGACACCACCTCTGGAGGGGTCATTCTGTGTTCATGCCCCCTCTAGGTCACTGTCAGTGCCAGCTGGACCCTGTAAACAGCAGGGTTTCATTGGTCTCCCCCTGAATGAGTTCTCAATGGCCACCCCAGGATATTGGCCATTGTGTGTGCTCCAGAAATGTTGACTAGATGGTGAACAAATGAATCTATGATGCTCAGACTCTGCCAGCATGTGTTGAGCTGTGCTGGGCAGTGGTGATGTGGTCTCTGTCCTTAGGGACGAGTCCAGGAGACCCACAAGAACATAAAGTACACCACTCCTATCCTGTGGGAGGATGCACAAGTTACAAAGATGAGCTGTAGGCCTGCTGGTGTTGGAGAGTTCCTTGGAGCTGGGCTTGCATGACTGCTGGAGACTGCCCCGGCCTGGACAGTCAGTGGCTGGGGTTGGCTTAGTGGCAGGATACACAAAAGTGGAACAGGAAGCACTTGGGAGCCCTCACTATGTGCCAGTCATTGCTCTCTATAATTTTCACAGCCCTAGAGATGGCAATTCCAATCATTCCCACTTTACAGATGAGAGAACTGAGGCATGTAATCACAGCTGTGAGCAGCAGAGCCAGAATGTGAACCCAGATAGAGAGGCAGCAGGGCCACATCTTATTCAGAGGGCCATATTGCCTTCTGGAGTCTAGGACCTTGACTGGTGCAGCTCACTGGTCCACACAAACCCCAGGGGATGGTCCACTGACCAGCAGTCTGACATGTAACTGAGCCTGCTTTGTGTCTTATGTTTTAGGTCACTTTCTAGGGAACAACACTGTCATCGATGTCTTGCGGCAGGCAGGACTGGAGGTGGACCATACACCTGCAGGGCAGGCCATCCACAGGTAAGCAACAGGAGTTCAGGGCATCTTGGGACTGGTTGGCCTGCTGCTCCCTGTCACAGGCCATGCCTGAACACATGCCTCATGACTGGTTACCCCTGCCTTCCTGCTCAGGCCTAAGGGTAAAGTTTTTTTGGGGGAAAAAAAAGCAAACAAAAACAAACAATGGTGTAATGGGAGGGACCAACTGGACCAGGCTCCCACAACTGTAGACAGGACTACAGGTAGGAAAGCAGAAAGGGGGCTGGTGTCCAGTCTTGATGGGAGGTCACAGAAGGGCCAGACACAGCAGTGGATTTTGCATATCCCACTAGGGAATTCTAGTGGGTAGCACTAAGATTTGCCAAAGGCTTGGAATCCAGAGATTGGCGAATTGAATGGGGATTGGAAGTAACCTCTGGGTTGCTACCTGGGGGATTTGGTGGATGCCCCAGCCCTAAATCTCCATGGTGCTGTGGGAGGACAAGCCACAGCCTGGCCTCTTCCCTGCATTTAGCCCCACTCCTTGGCAGCCCTGCTGCCCACCCTCACCTGCCTGTACCCTCTCCTTTGCCACCTCTGACTTCCTGCCAGGACACACCCGCCCCTCACCCCTGACTTTTGTGCCAGGCACACCCACTCTGCTCATAAAGCCACTTTCCCCCATCTTCCCTTCCTGGGGGGTTTCCTGCCCTATCCCCACTACCAAGTCCAGGAGCTGCCCAAGGACAGAGACCAGCTCAGTCTATGGGTCCATAGCACCAGCAACAGGGAAGAGCCAGGTTTTAGAGCCCATGTAGCCCCAGAGGCCAATGTCAGGATGCTCAAACTCGGGGGTCAGTGCAGCCAACTCTCCATCCCTTACACAAAAACCTTCCTCACTAACCCACAAGCATGACTTTAACCCCTGTCCTTAAGGTCATAAAACCCAGGGACTGGAAGAAGCTTGCATAGTCACAGCAGGTCATTAATGGCTGCTCGCTCTGTACTGAGCTCTAGGGGCTCCTTCTAACTCCTAAATTGTTTAATCATAACAACCTCACAGGGAAGGAACTGTGAGTGTCTCCATCTAATAAGTGAGGTACCTGAGCCCAGAGAGGTGAAGGCACTCACAAGAGGACACTCAGCTCATGTAAGTTGCACCTGGCTCTGGGCCTCCTGACCTCCCAACCTCTCTTTATACCCACTCTGGGGTTGAAGGGGGGGCTCCGAAAGGACTGAGACCTTGACCTTCAGAGATGTGAGCTGCTGATCTCCTAGCTGCAGGCCAGACTCCCCTGGCTCCATGTACTCCTAGAGGAACTTTGAGCACTGGCATGAAGATTCCTTCCCAATCTTCCACCCCTTCTCATCTTCTGCATTTACCTGAAAGACCGCTCTTCCTGCCGGAACCATTTGAACCTAGCACAAAGCAGTTGTGTTGGGGAGGGAAGCCAGGCAGTCTTGCTAAAGGGGTGGAGAATCCAAGGTAGTTTCAGGGTCAAGACATTCCTCAAGTCCCCTCCTCTCCCCTTGCCTCCCCCTCCCAGCACATCCCTGAAGATCATTCCTGAAATCTCATTGTGTGTGGCCTGAGCAGGGCAGAGAAGGCAAGCAGGCTTTGAGTCTGGCGAGCCTCCTAATTATTCATCTTGGAAACCAGGCCTTAATGTACCCCCATGGGCTCTGCTCTGAGGGTTCTCAGCCTGTCTCCTGCACAGGGGAGTGGGTGAAGGGCAGGGCTGAGGGGGGTGGGTACTGAGTAGGCTCCAACAATAAAAACCATCCTCAGCCACAGGTGCTTCCTGGATCTATCTTTTTGTCTGACTGTTTTGAATTATCTCCCCAACAGCTGCGACATCTCCCAGCAGCCTGGACCCTGGGAATCTGGGGTTGCCATGGGGGCTGGGAGAGGATAGACTGAGCTGATGGCCTTTCTTCCTTCAGAGCAAGAGATGCCCCTCACCCATCATGCAGGGAGAGTGGAGTGGGGGGCCAGGCTGCAAGACTGTAAGCGGCCTTGGGTACCATCTTCCCTTGCAAACTGCCTGCTCAGAAACAATTCCTGAAAACACTCCCAACCTTCTCCCAGGGTCCGCTGTTCCCCAAAAGGAATTCCACTGAGGCTACCAAATGGAGAGAATAAGCGGGGAGAGCAGAGGATGTTCCCAGGCTGAGGCCTATGTGTGTACCCCTGTACAGAACACCTATTCCACAGACTTGTCTACACAACACTTCAGTGCCTGCCCAACAGGCAGGTCCTTTTGCTTGCTGACCAACATCAGAGACAGGTTTGTTCAGTGCCAGGCCCTGTTCTAAGTACTGTGCCTGTGTTCACCTACATCATCCTCCTGTCCTGCGAGGTACAGGCTGTCACAGTACCATTTTATGGAAGCACAATGAAGATAGATAACTCGCCTCAGCCAGATCTGAGGCTGAGCGAGACCTTGACCCAGACCAGACCTGCCCACAGACCTGTCTGGGCCTGCTCCTTTACTGCCTCCTACTCTGGGTTCACATGGCGCCCTTTGGTCCCTGACCAACACCCTCTACTCCCATGCCTTTTTATCTGTCTCTGCTTTATTTTCTCCTCAGTAACTGTGGCCATCTGATGTCCCATATGTTTGACTCTGTCTTTTGCTCTGAATTATGAGTTCTAAAAGGACAGAGCTGGTATCCATTTTGGTCACTGCAGATATTCAATTCCTAGAAAAGTGACTGTTGCAGAGTAGGAGTTCAATACATATTTATTGACTAAATAGGTAAAAGAAGGAACCAGCGCTCCATCTTCCACACCAGACCGTGGGATTCTGGAATCCTCTCACAGGGCCGGGCAGGGTGCCCTTGCATTTTTTCCTCCCCAGTGACTTTCCCACCGAATTGCGTCACATCCGCGTGACATGCTCCTGTGCTGTTCCCCTTTCCAGCCCTGCTGCTGGGAGCCCAGAGCCCCCTCCTGAGGGGACCTCAGCCAGCCCTGCCCCAGCAACCCCAGCTGCCGCTGTCCCCGCAGCACCCTCAGCGACCCCCACCACCCCACCTGAGGAGGACGACCCAGCCCTGTCCCCGCACCTCCTGCTCCCTGACAGCCTCAGTCAGCTGGAGGAGTTTGGAAGGCAAAAGAAGTGGCACAAGAGGCAGAACAGACACCAGCGACCACGGCAATTCAATGACCTCTGGGTCCGCATCGAGGACAGGTGAGCTGGAGAGCAGGGGTTTCCCAGAAGCTGGCTATGGACACCCCCCCTATCCCCAAGGCAGGGCATAGTGCCACCAGGCAAGCCCTGCTCGGGGCAAGTGGGGCAGGGGATATCGGAGCGGAAACTTCTGGGCTGACTCTTCCCCCTCACCAAGGATTCCTCCAGGGTTTGTAGAGCGCATCCACATCTGATTTTGCAGTTTTAGTCTCAAAACAAGAGCAAGGACGAGTCTCTGCACTTTTATAAGTGAAACTCAGGTGCAGGAGAGTCTGCTTTACTCTTGGCCTCCCTGGGTCACCCCTGGTATGCCAAGTGGTTTCCACTTGTCCCGCGGACAGGAGGCACATCTAGTAACAAACAGAACATGTTTGCTAGGCCAAAAGGTGTGAGCTCCCTGGGCCTGGAAAGCCCAAGTGGTGACATCCTGGCAGGGAGGCTGCAGAGGGGTCTCCACTTTGAGAGAGACAAGTCAATGACTGAGGTCCTAATGCTGGGGGCACCATCTCAGAAGCAGTCCTAGTGAAACTTGTGTAAATGGTCAGGTACAGCTCATCCTAACATACTGAGATCCCTCCATCCTCTTTCTCTATGTTCCTCCTGCCACCAGCACCACCCCCTCTCAGCCTGTCTGTCACTAGAACTTGTGCTGTCACCAAGACGCTCTCTGCCATCCTCTACCTGCAATTTCTATGGAGCAGTCTCTCTACATTTCTGGTTAGCAGAAATCTCCATGAACAGAGAATAGTTTCACTAGAATACCAGGGAAGTCCCAGGGAAGGACTGTCAGTACGCCCTGGACCTCATGCCCCCAGCAGTGGGCCCTTGGAATCCAAAGTCCAGTCTGTACCCTAAAGATATCATCCAGAATTTTCCTCAGCAACCTGGACAAAATCACCTTGGGTACTTGTTAAATAAACAAATCCCCAGGCCCACCACAGACATAATGAATCAGGATCTTCCAGGCAGGGCCTGGGAAGCCCTTGTGAATGTGCACCTGGAGATTCTTCCCAGTGACTTTGGGAAACACTGGCTCAACTCTGCATTTATGGAGGATAAACCAATGGGGAGGACCTATCCAGGGCCACCCAGGAAATCAGGGGCTGCCTCCTATGATTGCCACTGTATGGTTCTCTTGTAGCCAGATCCCTGAGCCTTTGACAGAAAGTTGACATTTCAGCCCCCTGCCATAAAGCAGAGGGTACGCACTATCTTTAAAAAAAAAAAAAAAAAAAAAAAACTTGTAACAAAAATGAATTGAGTTTTCCAGCCTTTGGGCATGGGTTTCAAAGTGCCTGGCTTGGGTTTCTGGAAAATGTACTTCCGCAGAGCTCTCACTAGCCCTACCTGTCTGAGGTAGAGGCATTGCTGTAGCTGTATTTGTTGCAACACATTTGGGTCAGGTGCCCAACATGGGCCACCCCCGTCTAATCAGGAGCCAGGGCAGAGAGCTGCAGGGAGCTCCTTTCTTCAGCAGTGGGTAGGGCTTTGTAGGCTGCCAACAAGGCTGGGGCAAGAGGAGCTGGCAGCCATTAAGGGTTCCAATTAGGCTGAGCATTCATGTCCACAATCCAGGGTGACCAGGAGCCCCACCAGCAGTGGGTCCAACCCATGAGGTGACAGAGGGCTGGGCTGTCAGCTCCAGCAATGGACTCCCAGCCCCTAACTATGTCTGAAAGGTAAATGTGGGTAAATGATTCCAAACAGTTTCCTTTTCACAACATGTCGATCTGAAACACAGAGCCTGGTTTCAGAAGAAAATAGCTTTTCTTTGGCAAGAGAGAGCCCATTCTCTATCCCAACAGGTAAATTGTGTTTGGCTAACTTTCCTCCATCTGGTCGGGTTGGAGAAGGAAGTTTCCACCAAAGAGCAGCCTGTTTGTTAAGTTTCTCACTGCTTCTTGGGGAAAGTGAGCCCTGAGCTCCCCAAAAGGCCCAGGTGTAGGGCGCAGGCTCCACAGCTCCCTGGGGTCTTGATCTCCCTCCTAGGATCCCCAGGTTTCCAAGAAGAAGCAGAGGAGAGCTCTCTGGAAATGACCTGAAACCCAACTGTAGCCCTTTTAACAAATCATTTTCTTTGGAGTTTATTTATTGTGTTCTCATTTTCTTCCCCTAAATCCTCTCTGTCAACTCTCCCTGCCCATCTTTCTCCTAGGATCCTGCCCAGGGTCCTAATGGGAATGGGTCCCTTGGCTCCAAGTCTTGCCCGTATGCATTGTCCTTGATCAGCTGCAGATCCTGCAGGATTCCCCCACTGCCAGGAAAACTTGCCCAGATATAGGACTCTCACCTTTCCTGCCTTCCCTGCTGCCTGTCCTCCCCTGGGTACTGCCAGTCCAACCTCGGTGGGCTGCAGGCAGGCCCCAGGGGGCCATGCCCCAGCCCCTCCACCCTGCTGTGCTTGTCTCTCTCTCTGCTCTGGGTGAGGTGCAAGTGGCCTTTGTTGAGTTCCCACTCTGTGCCAGGTGCTGACAGCCCTCATGGCCTAGTTCTGCCAAGACTCACAGAAGGTAGGCCTATTTCACAAGCAAGGAAACAGAGGTGGCCAGATCAGGGAACTTGCCGAAGAGCATACAGAGAGTCATGGAGAGGCAGAACCTGAATCTGGGTCTGTCCAACACTGAGGATCACATTCACCACCCACTGTCATGGGAGTGTCCTTCCCACCCTGGCCTGGCTGAGTTCTCCCTTCTTCCTCCAGAACCCTGGTGGCAGCTCTGATCCTGGTTCCATTGCCCACACTGAAGTTCCTAACTTGTATTTCTAGGCCAGAGGGCACTGGGGACCAGATCTGAGTTGGATGGCTCTGGGTCACCTGAGGCCTTGCTTGGTGTTTGTTGACCTTACTCATGAACATGAGGAGGGGGAGTGAGCCAGGGGTGTGGGCTGTAAGTGCCTGGCCGGAACGCCACCTGGAGCAGGCTAGCCTCCCCTGCCCCTCATTACCCAAGATATAAACACAGTAGAGGAAGTTTAGAGAAGCAGCAGCCCGTGGCAGAATGATTTATGGATATCCGTAGAAAGGACCAAGCGCGTGTCCGCACATGGCTGCATGGCAACAGAACTTTCTCCAGGATCCTCCACCTCTTGTGGGCCAGAGGTGGGCAGCAGGGTGGGGTGTGACCATGGCAAGCCAAGGCAGAGGCCATTCCCATGCCACATGAGGCCTGTGGAAACCCTTCCACATCTCCTGTGCATTTAGGACCTTGACTGGTTTTTGGAGGTTATGCCAGCTCTCTTCTCCAAACCTGCAAGTCTCCAAGCCACAGACATGCATGCTTACCTGTGTGCATATGTCAGGGGTGGGGGATTGCGTGAATGAGGGACCAGAGTGGCTGACCCACTCTGTAGGGAAGAGAATGCCTTCTGAGTACTGCGCATGGCCAAAGCAAGACTGCCCAAAGGGAGCATCAGCATGTGGTAGATGCAGAGCCTTGGCGAGTGCCATCAAGCAGGTGCAGAGGGTGCGGTACACACATGTGCCAGGTCATTGCCCTCAGGGCCTGTTTCCCCTGAAGTTTGACCAGATAGACAAAGCCCTGCAAGAGAGGAGGAAACACAGTCCCTCCCCGAAGAGGGCTCTGCACACCTCCTGTTGGCCTGACCCTCCTGTCCAAGTTCTTGGCTCCAATTTCTGCTAACACAACCGGGTCTTTTTCTGGGATGGTCCAAGTCTCCATGTGAGCCCAAGACCCTATGCAGTTTAAAGATGGAAGAAGTTCGCATGAGAAATGAGAACAGAATCACCACATGAAAAAAGTGTAAATTCATCCCCTCCCTGTATTTGCTCCGGGGCTTAGAGATCAGGTGAGATCACAACCGCTCATAAGCACAAAGCTGAGGGCAGACCAGCGGCAACCAGCAGTAACACCGTGCCAGCTGCCTCTGACCTTGATCCTTTGAATTACAGAGTCTCTGGTCTGGGATACCCCACTCTATCTCCCCAGTTGCCTGAAATGCTCTAAGTGTGTGTTAGACTAAAAGCCTTAATTAAATGAGCAATTGGGAGAGTGCTGTGAACTCTCCCCAGTCTCTCAGGGACATTTTAGGCACAGACTGGTTGCCCAGGTTTGTGGTTAGTGCTGCTGGGGGACAGGGACAGATGGCTCCCCAGTATGGTATCACTGAAAGAGCTCTTGAGTCTCAGCTCCTGGGTAAACTTCATTTCTCTGAGCCCCGGTTTTTCAACTCCGGGATGGACAGGCACTTCCAGCTCTGGTCTGCTATGAAGCTGGTGAAAATACACCAGTCTGCCCATAGTCCACAAGGCTAAGGGAAGAGCGAAGGTTTCCTGCATAAGAGGCTGTGCAGAAAAGGTGTGAGGCTGGCAGGGCCCAGATGCCAGGAAGTACAGTTGCAGGCGCACTGGGCACATTGGGTTTTTGCCTGTCTGCCTGCTTGGGCTGAGAGGCAGAAGCCCAGATGAGAATCACAATGGGGTCTTCTCCTCCAGGTGGCAGGGCCCCCATCACCCCAGGCCTGCATGTCCCCAAGCTGGTTTTCCTGCATCGTCTTGAAGTTCTCAAGGCACCAGCTCCTTGTATTGGCAAGGAAGTCAAGGCAAGAGCTGCTCAGCACCTAACCCCAGGTGGCTCTCAGAGACCTCTGGTGCTGAAGTGCACCTCTGCTCCAGGGGGCCCTTTGGAGGGGACTCAGCTGACACTGTCTCAGGCACTGACTTTGCTTTCCTGTGATTCCCACCTTGGGCTTTTGCCTAAGGTCATAACTTCTGGGTTTGATCACTGGAAAACATCTTAAAGACCCTGGGTTTCTGCTTCTTCATTGTATAGACAGGAAAACTGAGCCTGGAGGGCAGCGCTTGCCCCAAGTCACACAGTGAGCCAGGATTGTAGCTGAGGCCAGTTCAGGACTTCTGCTTTCCACCCAGGCAGAGGGATACTTTCCCATCCAGGGGCCCTGTCCACTCAGAGCAGACTTGCCCTTGGTGCCAGGCATCTGTGGTGCCTGGGAACACTAGGAGTGTTTGGTTTGGCCTCATGGCTGCTTTGCCATGAGACAGTTTTCCCCAGCATGAGGAAGGGAGCGGGGTGGGGTCTGGACTGGGAGACTGAGTTTTGCGAGCACAGTGGGCCGGGGAGGTGAGGTAGGGGCATTTGGAGGGGTTCGTCCCCCTCCCGAGTCCCACCTCATTTCCCTGGGACTCCTTCCAAGCAATAAAAACCCCACTCAGGCTCCAAGGGGGAGTTTTCATCTTTGGTTCTCAAAGTGTGAAAGAAAATGCCTTTGGGCGCCTTGTGAGACTAGTTCTCATAACTCCTACTTGGTTTTGCCTTCCGTCGTGGGGCCGGCCTGGGCCCCGGCTGCAACTGCCTCACAGGGCACACCAGCCTGCTACCCGAAGCCAGCCCTCGGAGCCGCCCCGCTGCTCAGGCTGGAACCAAGGGGCAGCTGCTAGGAAGGAATTTTTATGGACTCTTTGTGTTGTGTGTGTTTTTTTATTTTAGTTTTTCTTTTCATTAGAAAAGAAAGGGAGGTTAGGGGCTGAGGTAATAGCCCTGCCAGGCACAGGCACTAATCCCCTGCAGGAGCTGAGGCCTCATAGGGCCTCAGTCAACCCTGGCAGCCTCCATCCAGGGCTGTGCGAGGTCTCAACAAGAAGATAGCACTTCACCCTGCCTGTGCATCGTGTGCTTGCTCACAGCTCAGGCAGGGACAGCACCTTGGCAGCTTGGGCTGGAGGGGACAGAAGACCCCTGCACATCCTGTCTCTTGCAAGAAGGTTCATCTCCTTCAAGCTCAGTTTCCTCATCTTGGAAGTGGGAATAAAAAGAACATGACGCGGGTGTAGCACCGAGCACACTGTGCCAGCACATAGTGTGAGGTGGTAGAGATACAGGCACAAATAATTTAATGCTGCATTAAATTAGCCCCCATCATCTCATGCGTCCTGACTCCCAGGCATTATTCTAAGACACATCAAAACCCATTCAATCCTCAAATAATACATATCTACCACGTGTCGAGGTCAATGAGAGATGTGCAAGGTTTTGTGGGAGTCTTAACTGCCAGATGGCATTGAGGGCAGATCAAAGAAGTCCTCCAGGGAAGAGGCAGGCCTTTGAAGGTGAATGGGACAGTGACAGTAAGACAGAGTGTGACTGAAGAGGGGGTGTGTAGGGGAACTGTGAAAGGTGCCGTCAGCCGGATGGGGCCAGATCTCTGGCCGTGTGAAAGCCAGAACCCACAGGAGGCAAAGCACACTGGATTCTGTGAGTTAAAAGGAGCATTAGAAGCCACTGGCCCACCCCAATCGCACATGCACACTTTCCAGGAACACTGTGCTTGTGTCCTCTGGGACAAGAGTTTGCTCCCTGCTCTCGTGATAGCTCCTCTGGGACTTTCCAAAGCCAACGGTTATGATACATCACATCTGTAGATTCCAGGTTGGAAAGGAACCTTGAACAAGATGCATCATCAGGGCAGTCTGGAGAGGGAGAGGCAGGGTGGGTGAGGACCCCTTCCTGTCCTGAGATCTGGAAGACCCGGACATGGTGCCCAGAAGCCATTTGGATGTCCACTCCCAAGCTGAACCTACATGGAGGCAGGGGAGTGCTTGGTGACTCCTAGGGTCCCTGTGGACCCACCCAGATAGAGGCTGAGTCTAGCTGTGTGAGAGGTTTTCAGACAGGATGGGGTATGGACCAGGCTCTGCTGGGAATGATTCCAGGGCTTCCCATGGTGATTATGGCCAGCGGTTAGTACTTCAAGGCCCAGCCTCCCAAAAATGTAGACCAGGGGTACCCCCAGATGACCTGGGGAGTCAGCAGCCTGTCGGGGATGGAGGCAGACATCAGGAAGAAGCCGTGGCCCCATGGAAGAGGTTACCCATGCTGCAGAGCCTGTGGAAACCGCCCTGCCTCACCTCCACCAACCTGTCCCACGGTCTGCCCAGTGAGGGACAAGCCTCCTCGCTGGCCCCCTGCTAGTAACCACCTAAGTACATGGGATGACGCTCCTGCCTCCTCGTGTCATCCTGAGTATTAAAGGTTAAGAATGGCCAGTGCTTTGCACAGCAGGGCCCTGTGAGTACCTGCCTCGGCTACTAGGAGCGCCTTCCCATGGGCAAACCTTCCTGGCTGCGGTATCCCCACTTCCTCAAGGCCTCCCTGGCCCTGCGTTGGATCGGAGCCCCTCTGTGTTCCCACCACAGGCCCTGCCTTGCCTTCCCCTCTGAGCGTGGGGTTCATAGGCTCCTTTGTCTTCATCTTCATTCGATTCCCCACAAGTAGGCTTGCTCATTGCTTGGGGCCCTTTCTTCATCCCAGCACGGCTGCTCCTCTTCTCCACAGACCTATCAGACTTCTCCCCTGTGGCCTCTCTTTGTCATGCCTCTGTCATTGCCCCCTCTCCTCCCATCCCTGCCTTGCCCTCTGTCTTTCATGCATTTCCCATCTGTCTCTTCCCTGGCCCCGCCCTCCCCTCCAGCTTCCCAAGGCCCCAGGGGCTAGACTCAGCCTGCCAAGTCCCTCCAGCCTGTCTCCTCTCCTATCTGTCCCTCTTTCCCTCCCCCTCTGTCACATAGGCTTTCTTCAGGCAAGAATCATACTGGTTACTTCTGGAAGTGGACTCTGTTTTCATAAGTTCAGGAAGGACGGCACCTTTCACTAACACTCCCTGTGCTGTGCAGAGACAGCTGCCCCGCTCTCCCTTGTGACCTGGCCATCAGGTAGCCTCTCTGAGCCCCAGTTTCCTCCTCGGCTGAAAGGGAGTGATGAGACCCATTTTGAAGGTTTGTTGTGAGAACCAGAAACATTGTTTTTAAAGTGCCAGACTAAGGGATGCTCGATACATGGAGGCCGGATGATGAGCACAATGACAGCATACTTTGTTTTCTGTCTCTTTCAGCAGCAGGGGGCAGGGGTGCCTGTGGCCTGGTATGGTGGCTGAGTCCTCCAGGCACCCCAGAGCCATCTCCTCCCTAACACTGTAACTCTTTCTGCCTGGGACCCAGTCCTGTGATGGGTGATAGGTGGGCGTGGCCCAGCCTGAAACCTGGCAGGAGGGTGAGTGTGACCTCCAGAGCTCACCTGGGCTGCTCATCTGCCCTGTCCAAGCCCCTGTCACCTTCCCCCTCTCATGAGAAAACGCATCTGATAGAGCCCAGCCAGAGCGCCAGGGTGGGGCTCTGATGGCCGCTCTGCCGTCTGTTTCCTCCCTTCCAGCACCACCGCCTCGCCACCCCTGCTGCCCCTCCAGCCCACCCCCAGCTCTGGGACTGCCAAGACCCCCTTCCAGCTCTCGGACCAGCCCCAACAACAGGACCCAGCAGGGCCCACCAGCAGCTCAGCGCCCACCCTGGGCCTCCTCCCCACCCTCGCCGCCACCTTTGTTGCCCACTTCCTGCTGCTCAACCTTGGGCCCTCCTGACTTCCGCCACCCCGTGCAGAAGCCAGAGAAACAGCACGAGGGTCTGCGACCCCACCCCACCACTCTGGGGCAGTCCAGTCGGGACCCGTTAGAACACTAGAGCTTTATTTTACCAGAGTTACATCTTCTTTTTTGTAGAAGGTCTTAATTTCCCATAGTGCTATGGGGCTCTTTTGTAAAATATGTGTCCATATTAAAAGAGAAAAATGTATTTATTCTACCGATAAAACTATTTTTATGTGGCCTATGTTATAACTCCTGAATTAGCCCCAATATCAACCCGGGGGTGGGCATGGATCCCCAGTTGTGGAGACATCTGTGACCTCATGTGGACCGTGGCTTTCAACTGGCTTGCTCCTGGATGGTCAAAGCCTCCTGGCTCTAGCTTGGCTTCTCCCACTGCGGGAGCTCTGAGGGTGGGGCAAGCAAACAGACTTAGCTTTTGTGAAGCTGGATTTGGGAGCCGGAGTGTGAACGCTGGCCATCCTTCCCTCCCCTGGATGCATCCCGGGCCCTGGAAGACACATTGAGAAAAAGAAAGAATGCTGCTATTTTAAAACCCCTGAGCGTCTGTGAACTGGCCCTCCAGACCTCTCGGTGAGTATTTCAACCAAAGTGCAGGGGTGGGAGAGAGGAGTCCCCAGTGCCATGGAGCAGATGTTACAAGGAGATCCAAAGAGAGCGAGTTGGGGCTGCCCAAGGTCACGATGCAAATGGGAGAGCAAAACACCAGTCTCCAGGCCTCCGTCTGGTGTCATGGGTCCAGTTTGGGTTAAAGAAGGGCTGTTGAAGACACGGCTAAGTGAAGTGAACGGGGCTAAAAGACAGAAATGGGTCTAGAAGGCGATTTCAGGGACAGGGCTCCAGAAGTCACCTGTTACGATGACAATGGTAATGAGAGCTGCCATTTGTCCAAATCCGACAGCATGATGGGCACTTGGCACACTCACTTCATCACAGATCCTCATGCCAATGTCAAGATATAATGACCTCCGTTTAACAGATGAGGAAACTGAGCCCCCCAAAGAGGTGAAGGAACTTGTGCAAGGTCACCCAACTCTAGATCAGTGTGACACAAAAGTGATCTCCACCTTGTGGTCCATGTTCTCTCTGCCCAGAGAAATTCCAAAGGAGGCAGATCTCACCCACACTGGGACCTGCACAAGCTTCAAGCTTCCCATGCCGGCCAAGTGACCATTTTTGACCAGTTATTCCTATTGGTCCCTATGACCTAAGAGCTCTGGCAACAGCATGTGCTATGTGTCCTATGCCCCAACTTATCAAATCTTGGAGCCAAGGAGAGACTTTCCTGCCAAATCAGAGACTGGGAGTGTGGTATAACCAGGAGGGACCCTAGAAGGCAGAGCAGCCAGTGGGGACAGGTGGGCAGCTGAGACTAAAAGAGACTTAGCTAATTCTTCTCTCTCCCAAGATAGTGGCTCAGGAGACAGAAGACCCAGGTGGGCTGACTCAGCCCTGACCCCTCAGCTGGGCTGGAGGCTCACTAATCAGAGCCCTAGATCCTGGGGGTGGAGGACAACTCTCACCTGATAGATCATAATAAGAGTAATAGTAAGACCCAGAGAAGGGAGACACTTTCCCAAGGCAGCACAACTGGGCAGGCCTACTGACTCCAGCCCAGTGCTTCCCGGACTTCTCTATACATAGGTTTCCCTGGCAGACTTGAAGGTGTCTGATTGGCCCCAGTGCTATCAGGCCTAGTTTGACATCTATCTTCATTCTGAGGCAGCAAAATTTGGGACTGCTTGTTGGATGACCAGAGGTTCCACTGGCATCCTGGCAGGCAACTGAATTCTTCCTAGCTTGGTCCCAATAAATGAGTTTGAGCCTGAGACCTGGCAGGAGCTAGGATCTCTGCTTCAGGGGATCCATCCCAGCCCCATGGGTACCACACTCTAAACTGAACTTGACCTCAGCCAGGACTGGAGTCAGTTTATGCTTGGCAAAAAATGTGACTTCCTATTTCTGAGCAGGAAAGGGCTTAGCTGACTTATAAAGCAGGCTCAGAATTGGACATCAAACGGATCGTGCAGAGCGCTATTGGGATGAGATAAGTGTAAAGGAATTAGAAACACACAGGCCAGATTCCCCTCTGTTTGGGGCAGAGTATGGCATGAGATGTATGGAGATTGAGCTTGGGGTTAATTAAAGATGAAGCATTTGAGGAAACAGTCCAGGCACCTGACTGTGCCCAGATCTGTGCCAGGAATAGGGCCAAAAAGGTGAATTAACGCAGCATGTAATTACAGAGCACACGCAGGGCCAGGCTTGCTGCACTTGGAGCTGAATGTAACCTCCCTTCCTGGCCTACAGGAACTCACTGTCAAGATGGGAAGGGCAGCCCTGTCCAGCTTATGCTGTGCTGGCCCCTGACTTCAGGCCCATTCAGCCCTCATCTTCCCAGATCCCTCCACTGGACCATTGGGGAATTTCAAACTCTTCCTCAACCAGTCATGTGTTTAAAGAAAGGTGGATGGGTCAACAGATTAGGTAGACACGTGCCAGGGGACAGCCAGAGCCAAAGTGGGTCAGACATCTGGAGTCAAAGTTCGCTGAGCCCCAGGGCCACCAGCTAGCCAGCATCTGACTTCAGCAACTGAACCTGATGACTATGTCACCTGAGACCTGAGGCTCATAAACAAGAATCTGCATGGCTGGGGCACTTGAATTCCCTCATCCTGTGCCAGAGAGCCACTGTTCCATAAGCAGACACTCAGACCTCCGGAACGTTCTATGCCCCTAGCCTCATAAAATGCCCTGTTCCTTTGAGATCTTTTTGTGTATTTCTTGGGACTTCCATGTTGGCCCTTGAAGAAGGTGGGAAAGATGGAAGGCCTGAGACCCAGCAGACCTCAGGGTAGGCAGCATGCTTGTGGTGGCCTCAGGTCCCCTATTAGGAAAGCTGACAGAATGGCCAGGGAGCTCTCTGGGGCAGGTCACAGGGCCATTTCTTCTGGTCTTTCTCTGGTGGCTGGTCTGAAGCACCAAGAGCCAGGGGAAGGCAGGGAGAACCCCATCATCTGCAGTGGATACGTAAGAATCAGACTGCCAGGGAGTTTTAAGAGCAGCCCAAGGACCCTCCAACCCCGAGGGCTAAAGATCTGGAGTCTATTAAGAGTGGAAGCTTTGCTGCCTGGGAGCACACTTCCCTTTACAATGAAAGACCCAGAGCACATTTCCCTCACACGGAATGCTCTTCTACCACCTGGCCTCATCTTGACATGGGCAAACCTGGGACCTCAGGCCCCTTGTCGTGTCTGCCTAGGCTCCAGTCCAGTGCCACTGTCACAACAGATCCCAAAGTGGATGTAAAAGTCCTTTTACCAAAAGACAAGTTTACTTAAAGCATGATGAAGGATGGGAGTTCCACCCAGGAATTAAATCTTTGGGAGTATCCTTGGTGGCAGAGAACAGAATCAGGACTGGTGATAGTTTCTGAAGTGACTATGAGGTAAGAGCCAGAGTCCTCCACCTGTTGTTCTAGGCCCTCCATGCTATCTGTCCCACTCTGTGCCTATCCAGATGAAATTGCATTTGTCATTTCTAGAATAAACAGAATGTTTCACATGTTCTCCTCCCTAGACCTGGAAACTCCTTCTCTTCCCCCAACAGCTCATCCTGTGAGGATCAATGCAGAGAGCACCTCCTCCAGGAAGCCCCCTCTGGTTGCTTTGTGTTGTCACAGCATCTGTCACAATACCCACCTCCAAGTATTGTGACTCTCACTGCGAATTGGCTCCTCTGTGAGACCGCAAGAAACTAGTAAGCAGGGGTCACGTGAATTTGTCTTTGTATCCTCCTCTGGCACAAAGGTGATGCTCAGTAGATGCAGAGAGAGGGAAAGAGGAAGGGAAGGAAGCAGAGAGAGAGAGGAATGAAGTTAGGAAAGAAGGAGAAAGACAGACTTAGCTCTGCCAGTGGGAGAACCGCCACCAAGTCCAAGCTGGTGGAGGATGGTGCCCTGAGAGGCCAGTTCCTGTCAGAGGAGGTGTCCAGTCTCCACAGAGAGGAAATGTGGTAGGCGAGTCAAAGTCTTGGCGCAGGACTGGTGTAGGTGACATGGAGGGTGCCTCCTGGCTCAGTAAGGCTCAGGTTCTTTGAACAGTGTTAGTTTTACAAAAATTCATCTCTGCAGCCAAAAATATCACTCTGGCTGGCTGTCTAAACCAGCAGGGTTCAGGACTCAGTCCAGCCTCCCCTCACCCCATTCTTCCACAGCCCAGCCAGGCCCCCACGAACTGGCAAGGTTGCCTGCTGCCCTGGGCATGGGAACCTCTGGAAGGTGGGGGAGGGCTGGACTGGAATCCAGGCCCCCAGCCCCAGCCCAGAGCTTCTTCTCTCCCCACCCCCAACCCTGGAAGGGAAGAGAAGGTTCACAAGAACTTATGGGGCCCTACCTGGCCTTTTCCAAGGGACTATCAGCTCTCCACATCCTTTCATCAAAAGCAAGCTGGGTTTTTCCTACCCAGAGGTCTCTGGGTACCCCTTTGCTTTGCTGGTGACCTTGGGCAAGTCCCTGCCCCTCCCTGAGCCTCCATTTCCTCATCTGTCACATGGAGATCTTGCTTCCTGGGACTGGGATGAGGGATACATGAAAGTGAGGTTCAGCCCCTTCAGGCTCAGAGCTTGCCTCCCAGGAACCATGACTCCCACGTGGGGACAGCACATGTGGTGGACAGGAAAGGTGCCAGAGTAGAATGCCTTGCAGACCCCTTCCACCCCAAGTCCTGCTGTAGGGAAAGTGGGTTTTGAACAGGATCCACGTCTAAGGTGACTCCCATGAGCTGCCGGAGACAAACAGCCCTTAGACCCCTTGGGTCCCCAGTGGCTGGGATTAGCAGGAGCCAACTCTTGGCCAAAGGAGGCTGCAGCCCCAAAGAAGGGAAGCCAGAGCCCCTGCCCCTTCCTGAGCCCACAGAGAGTGCAGATGGCCCCCAGTTTGCCTCGCCGTGCCCAGGAGGGCTTCAGCCCTCCATGTGTTTGGAAGATACTTACAATGTTGTTTGACCACCTCTTCCCTCACCGCTGTGAATTGTCATGGAGAGTTCTTTAAGAGTATAATAGAAAACAAAGAAAGATGCTATTAATGTTATTTTGCCAAAAATATTTTTGTAGCATAATATATTAATAAAAGACATTATGAACTCAACGGCTTGGAGTTTCTGTGTGCTGAAGGCTTCCTCCCTCCTCCTGTCAGGCACTTTAGGCGATTGCTTGACTGAAGGGCCTGAGGCATGGTGTGGAAGACTCGAATGGATTCACTTTCCTCCACAGGCTCCAGCAGGAGCTGAGAGGTGGTCTGAGCAGGGCTCTGTGAACTGAGAGGCTCATGTCAAGGAGGCACAGATAATGCTGTTGGCCAAAGGGAGGGGCCCCAGGTGGGACAGGAGCCGCTTGGGTGTGTTAAGCACAGACAGAACCTGCCAGTCGCTGTGGAGCCAGACCCTTCTCCCTCACTCACCAAGACCCGTGACTGTTCCCATCCCATGGCTCCACCCTGGCCCAGGCCTTCATCAGGGCCATTGCCACCTACACCTCTGTCCCCTCCTCTGCACTCTCTCCCCTGCAGCCAAAGTGAGCTCTACAAGTCACAAAAATAGCCTTGTTTCTTCCTGCCTTGGAAATTCTTTGATGTCTCCCTGGTGTTGTTGATAAAGGTCACACAAAGCCCTCTGGAATCTGGCCCCTGACCGTGGCTCCAACATGAAAATCACCTCTCATCAGTTCCTCTCCCAGAATGACTTCCAGTTCTCTCTATGTTCATCCTGCCTCCCCCGCCCCACCTGCCTTGGCATATACTGCGCCCTGCAGGTCCCACATACTCAGTTCCAGTGGTACCCACTCCATGTAGCCTCCCCTACTCCCCGTGTTGAGCGTGACGCTCCTCCAGTGTCCCCACAGCACCCTGTCCTTGCAGATTGTTTGAGATTCTCCGCTTCTGCTTGCCCTTTCTCCTGGATCCCTGGGCCAGGACCATGGCTGAGCAGGTCAGTATTGTCAGCCCCAAACACACTGGTTTATATCTGCCATATACATACTGTACACAGTTGGTACTCATAGAAGGATGATGGAGTTGATGAAGAAGGAAAGAAAGAAGAGGAGGGAAGTTTTCAGATAAGATACACCAAGTCCTTCATATCACATCGCAGCACAGCATACCATGGAGGGTCAACCGGCTTGGGTCTACACAAGGTGACCTAGCTATAAATTCTACCAGGGAGTCCCTAGAACCCTAGTGGGGTGGGGCAGGTCGCTAAAAAGTTTGAAGTGGAATAAGTCTCCCTGTTTCCAATACCCCAAATGACTTCACCAGAGGCGACTCATGGGACATGGTTACTAAGTTCTGCTGGCTCCCACCAAAAGCAACAGGGACTGCATGTGGTGGCCCCATTTCTAGACAAGGGTACTGATAACTGGATTCTAACATTTGTTGAATACTTACTATGTATCAGACAAAGTTCTAAGCATTTAATTGTAGAACAATTAAAATCTCAAAACTGCTATTCCTTATCTACATTTTATAGATGAAATAACTCCATACAGAAAGTTTAAGTAACTTAACTATGATCACACAGCTTCTAAATGCTGGAGCCAGGACAGGAACCCATGTTATCAAGGTCTGAGCAGATTCTTTTCCCTTTTATCCAGCTAATTCGTGCCACTGTGTGTGTGGCTATGGGGTGGACAAGGAAGGCATCAGCACCCACATTTCACAGACCAATGGGTGAGTCAGGACCCAGTTGAGGCCCAACATAGTAAACCATGCCCAGGCCCCACCCAACTATTGGTTGGAGCTCCAGAAAAGAAGCCCTTCCCTGCTCCCCATGTCCCTCTAACATCTTCAGGGGTGGCATCCATGGTGGGGATTGCTGATTTGATCAGAATCCTATGCACTGCCCCTTCGCACCAGCTGCTCCCCCCATGGAAGTTGGAACCACCTCCCAGCCTTCCATGGGAATCAGAATCCTCAGTTCAAGTACTACCTGGAGAAGAAGCCATGGCCCAGCAATGGGGTCTTGGACCCTATCTGGGTGATGGAATGGAGGACTGAAGGAACAAGGGACTCCTCCAAGCCCCTAATACATGGCTTTCCACATGGCAGCAGGTGGCAAGAAGGGCCAACTCAGTGTCTGTACCTATTACACTGGAGCAATTGCACCTCTGCCCAGAAGTCCTGCCCCAGGCCCTCTGGCTCTGAGCTGGCACCTCCTGGATTGATAAGAGATCACTAGATTTGGGGGACTGCCTTCATCAGGGCTTGAGGTCAGAAGGAAAATGAGCTTGTTCCATCTCCAAGAAGGTAGAGGGAAGATACTCTGACTTGTGGGAGGAATTTTATTTCATTCCTGAAAAGGAGATCAGGAGAAAGGTGGAATCAATAGACAGAAGAAAGAGAGAGGCCAGCTATCTACTTTGTTTTATTTTTCCAAATACCTGGGATAAGTCAATTGTAAAGAGAAAAGTTTTATTTTGGCTCAGAGTTTGGGAGGTTTTAGTCCACGGCTGATTGCCTTAGTCCTGTGCCTTGGGTCCTTTCCACTGCTTTGGGCCTGTGGCAGGACAGCACATCGTGGCAGAAGTGTGTGGCAGACCAGAACCGCTCACCTCATGGCTGGGAAGCAAGGCCTGGCCCACAACCCCTTTGGTGGCACACTGCCAGGGACCTGAACATCTCCCACCAGCCACCTCTGAAAGTTTCTACCACCTCCCAGTAGCACCATGCTGGGAACAGAGTCTTTAACATGTGGGTTTTGAAGGACACAACACAAACCAAAGCAAGAGGTGAGGAGCTGGGAGGATGGAGAGAAACTGAGGGACCTCCGTGAGTACAAAACAGCCCTTTCCACATCTGCCACCAGAGTTCCAACCCCAAGCACCAGTCAACCTTCAGCAGGTCTCCATTGCTGGTGAAGAATTGAAACAGGGGACCATAGAAGGGGCTGAGGTTCACATCCACGTGGGTAAGGGGAGGCTGAGGCAGCAAGCTCAGTGTCACAGAGTGCTGGGGCCCAGCTGAGGAGTTGGGTGTCGAGGACAACCTTGGCCAGGTACTTTGCAGTAGGAATGCCCTCGTCATATCTGGTCTGTGGGTAGATGGAAATAATATGCTCAGACCTACCAGCCTGGGTCCCACGAGCGAAGGGAGGTAGGAGCCCCAGGGATCTCTGAGTCAGGGAACCAACTCTCCACCTCCCAAGGCTGCCACGGCAGGACAGAAATCAGCCTGGGCAGGGCTGGGCGGGGCACAGGCTGCAGCTCCAACTGCTGCTCACCCGGCCAGGGAGCCAGGCAAGTGGAGTTGGCCACCACTAATGGCATCGTAAAATAAAATTATTTTCAGAAAATTTTCATAAAATCCCTTTTTATGTTGGTTGGTTCTGGGCTTACCAAACAGTTCCTGTGGGTTTCTTTTTTCTTTTTTTCTTATTTTTCATTTCTTTCTCCATTTCAATTAGAAAAAAAGAGGGATAACATTTATTTCTAACCTGAAGATTCAAGTTCCCAGCAAGGAAAGGCTGGGGGTTCGAGGGTTTCCCAGATGCCGCTTCCTGATTTTCATTCACGTCCTCTCCACTGGGACTCAGGGAGGATGGAAGCAGGCCGAGCAGGATGGTGACAGACAGGCGGGAGAAGAGGAAGGCAGGAAGAGAGGGGAAAGAGGAAGGAAAAGACACGGCAAGGTGGAGGAGAGGGAGTAAGAACAGGGAAGAAAGACAAAGAGCAGGGACAGCACTGAGAGGGGTGGGTGGAGAAGGGTACAGATGGAAGGGACCTGGTGGGAGAGACAGAAAAGCCCAGAAGAGAGAAAGTGGAAGCAGAGAGACAGGATGGACTGGAGTCTCAGCAGGAGCAAGGAGACCTAGCGTCAGATTCACAGGACAGGTTGGACCAGGGACGTCGGCCCCAGAGAGTAGGCCACTAGAGACAGCTCCTTCCAGCCAGCAGCTGCCTCCTCCAGGGAGACCTGAAAACACAGATCACGTCCAGGACTGGCCAGGCTGCCCCGTTCAGGAAGGTAGCTCCTCCTTCTTCCTCCCTGCCCTAAGGTCCTCCAGGCTCTGTTAAGGTCTTGGGCTGGCCGTCAGGAGCCCCGGAGCCTGGCCATGGGCTTGTCCCCAAGTTGTCCCTTTTACTTTCTTGGCCTCATTTTTCTCACCTCTATAGGGGAGATAATAAAAAATACTCTGGCACAGGTTGCAGTCAGGTTTCAGTGAGATAGTTGATGTAAAGGGGCCTCGGAAACCAAGGCCTCAGCATGAGTTAGCCATCGTTACAGCTGTCCTTGCAGGCAGCAGAGACCAGCATCGCTGGCGGAGGGTCATGAGGCAGCTGGGGCAGCTGGAGGCCTCCACGTGTCTCTCATGCAGGGTGTAGGGCTCCCAGTGGCAGCTGAGGGGATACAACAGAGCAGATAGAATACAAATGCACTCGGAGGTCAGAGGTCAAGGCTCCTGCAGGTCAAGGTTGTGGACATTGCCCTGTGGGCAGTAGGGAGCCATGGACAGTTTCAGGACAGAAGAGTGGCATCATGCAGAGTAAAACCTGATTCCCTGGGCCAATCTCTTCTTCCCACTGAGCCTAAATTTTCCCACCAATAAAATGGGAAAGGAAACCCAGCCTCACAGAGTTAGCATGAGGACTTAAAGTAGATGTGCCTCATAGAACCCAAGTGCTTGGAGTCCTTTGCTGCTGCTGGTGTGAGGAGGAGGAAGGGGAGGAGGGAGGAGGGTGTTTGAGCCTCGATGTCCCAGACCTGATCCATGAATGACCCACGAAGTCACATGGTCCCAGGGACTCTTGTGGGCTGTGAAAAATAGAAAATATGGAGGTCCATTTTCAGAATATAGTATTTAGCCTTAATTGGGAGGTAAGATCCAATCGGAGCCATTTTAACTACAGTCCTTCCCTTTGCCCTCCCCAATTTTAAAATTAGCTGATCGGAGTAGATAGTAACCCTGAGGTCCTCCTAACAGAGCAAGGTGCAGTGCCCTATTAGGGCTAAAAACAGACAGACTGCCCACCCAAGCGTGCTTGCTTGCCAGGTTTGGTAGCACGCCATTCTGCAGGAGTAAAGCGCCTCCAGAGGTACTTCCCAGCGGCATCCTCTTCTTGCTAACAGGGGTGTGGAAGTGGCAGAGGATTAGCCACACTCCTGGGAACCCCCAAGAGGAATAGACCAAGTCCCCTCCCGTCCATGTCTGGGGCCCACCTTAGCCAAACCCACAGGGAGAGAAGCTGGAAACCTCCCTAGAAGCCTCCCTGGCCACAGAAGGAGTTTGGACCTGGAAGGTGGTACTGGCTTTCCTGCCGTCTGAAACTGCCACCAGGGGGCAGTGCTGCTCAGACTGCGACCTCTGACTCTAAACAGGTGGCCTGAAGGAGGGGCTATAACCTTGGGGGCAGGAGAGGGCAGTGGCTCACCCGGTATTGCAGTGAAGGGGCCCCCCAGGAGGCCAGCTCACCCAAGGCCTCTTGGCACCCTTGGAGGTGGAGGCAGAACCCAGGGTTTCCAGACTCCCAGATCCCTCTTCTGGCTTCAAAAGTGCCTCAGAGTGCCATGGCTCACCCAGCTACAGAGCACTGGACCAAAGAGTAGAGTGCGCCTCATCTTCAAAAACCTTCCACTCCTCCACACCTGAGCCTGCAGGGTGAGAAGCCCTATGCTGAGAACTAGGCACATATTGATATGTTCAAAAGAATTCAGTCATTTACAGAATCATTCAGAGCCTACCCTGTACCGCCCGCTAGAGAAATACATCCCACTGCTCTCCCAGAGCTTAGTCGGGGAGGCAGATACCAAGTAGCAACAGTAAACACTTGGCGGCTAGCCTAAGGGCACAGGAATAGAACTAATATGGAAGTTACTAGCTCCCCACCTTCCTTCCCATAGCTACTTCCCAGGCCCTCTGCAGTTTGTACAGTCTCTCCAAGCACATGTCCCCTCTCCACTCTCCAAATCATGATCCAGTCACATAGAACAATTGAGTTCCCTGAACATCCTCACCATTTCCCAACTCCTCCTCCAGTCTTAGATTATGACTTCCATATGTCTTATTGCTGTTCATGTTTTTTTTTTTTTTACAGACTCCGTTTTGATTCATTGCACACAAAATGAGGTACAACTTTTCATTTCTATGGCTGTATACAATGTAGATCCACACCATTCATGTAATCATACATGTACATAGGCTAATACTGTCTGCCTCAGTCTATCTTTCCTTCCCCCACCCCTTCTGCCCCATTTTCCTCTACACCATCCAAAGTTACTCCATTCTTTCTCTTCCCCACCCCCACCACCCCCCTTCGTTATGTATCATCATCCACTTATCAGAGAAAACATTCGGTCTTGGGTTTTTTGGACTTGGCCTATTTCACTTAGCATGATTTTCTCCAACTCCATCCATTTACCAGCAAATGCCATAATTTTATTCTTCTTTAGGACTGAGTAATATTCCATTGTGACTGTTAATGTTTTTTAAAGGTGAAGCCCATGGCGTAGGCAGAGCTCAGGTCTTGCTCATTTTTGCATTCCCTACGTGAATGGTCTTTAGAGTGCAGGACCTGTGATTCATGTTCGCTTCATCCATTTTAAGTCTGAAGACCAAGTAACCATCCAAGGTTAGTATTAAATCATGTTCACCAAAAACAAAACTGAAAGAAACACAAACCTCTAAGTACCAGGCTGGCCCAAGCCTTCCCTCCTCTATGCACGGCCTTTAGGAGAAAAGGTCCAATCAGTGTTTTTCAACCAGGGTAGCATCACCACCCACAAGTAGGACGATTTTGGATTTTCACGCAGTTGTTTGGGTGGCAGGGGCTGTGACCATGAGCCAGAGACGCTTGGTGATCTTCGAAAAGTTCCGCATGAAGAACTATCCTCCATTTTGCATAATTTTTACATGTCCTGCCAAACATTCTTAGAGTAGGAAGATCCATCTGTAATTATCTGAGCTTAGACCTTAAATCCATTTTATATAAACACAAAGTATTTGTAAAGTGTTCATATACTCTGACTCCTACAGGAATGCAGTCACCAAGCAGATTGAGAGCAGGCCATGCTTTGCTTTGTCCTCCTACCAAGAACGGCTCAGCGTTTCTGGACCAACCTTACTGACAACACAACCTGTGTATTTGAGATATAAAAGCAACACATACCTGTACCCCTGGCATTTTAGCTGTCACTTGTGCAATGATTCAATAAACAGGTGCAAGTTTTGACGACCTTATTATGTCTGCGAGTGTTATTGGTCACAAGTGTTGAAACACTAAATTACACATTATTTTATTTTAAACTACTTTAAACTTTTATTTCTTGGTCCTTACAGTTAGGGCATTAAATTAGTTTTTAAAAACTCATTTGGTAAGGTGTGTTATATTGTCCATAAATTTTATTTTCATATAGAAAGGGACACTCTAAAATATTTGTACTAAAATGGAACATTGGATCTGAAAGATTGCTTTGCATGTGTCTCTCAGTATGAGAAATGAAAATCCTGAGCTGTGGTCCTGTCTTTTACCCTGTTTCCACCCCCAAGTCTCGGAACGGTTTTCCTGAAGAGGGTAACACTTTTTGAAGGAAAGTGAGGAAGTTTGATACCCTGCCAAGGGACACAGCCTGGGCCCAAGATCTGCTTTGACTATTTGCTGGAGAATTTTCCTTAATCATGTCACCCACTCTCAGTCCTAGTGGCCTCATCTGGGATATGGGGACAGGAGTAATATCCTTTATAGATTTGGATGGCCATGGCTCAGACAGCCGACCTGGAGTGCTTCATATTTGTAAAAACCAATATCAACAAGTGTCACCAGGTTCTTGAAAGATGAAAGAAGCATGTGGCCTGAATCTCCACAATCCCCTGCCTTCACCCAGGGACCCAGGCAGGTAAGTGGAAGCTTATGGTTAATTGAAACAGGGTCCTAGTTCTGTTTTGCCACTGATTTCACAAATATCATCAGTTGAGCATCGTACTGAGACTCAGTTTGTCCACTGGAAAAATTCAGGAGTTGGAGCAGATGATCGCTAGTCTTGACTGACTGGAATTTCAAGATCTTTCTCCTCTTTCCAACCTCTTAATTCAATTTCCAAGCTTTGGAGCCGTCTGCACTTTAAAAAAAAAAAAAATGTATCAAATGCTGAAGTCCACCAACCAGCAGCCAGCTGGGGCAGCTTGGCTCTGTTCAAGGGACCACTTCAGGCCTCCGGGACAAGACAAGAAGTCCTGGATGATGTTAGAGGTGTCTAAAGACCGTTGGGCAGATGCAGGAGGCTCACCCTGTAAGCCTTGACCATGTTGCAGGGAGCAGGCCTCAGGGGAGACCGCTGCAATGAATAAAAAGCAGACCAGGGAGTGTGGGGTACGGACAGGATGGGTAATTGGGAGTCACCCAAGAGAACTCCAAGCAAGTGGGCGGCAGACTCAGGTGGATGTGTGAATGACGGGAGGGGTGGGGAGATGGGCTAGAGGAAGCGTCTGGGGCCTGGCAAAGAATGCTAGCTAGGAAGTGGCCTTAAGGTACATGGCTCCGAGGGAAGGAGTGGGTCCAGCGGACCAGACTGTGGATCTTGGATTTGATCAATGACTGGCATCTTTATCCAGAGGATGGAAAGTCTTGTCTCTCTGGGACACTGAGGCTCCTAAGGAATGCAGGGGGTGGCAGCTGAGCCAGGGAATTGAGGAGGCATGGAGGGCTGAGCCAATTCTCCCAGCGGGTCCAGGCCCGCCTGCCAGAACAGGGAAAAGAAACAAACACAAGCCGAATGGAGCAGGATCAGGCACGAAGGCCCCGCTGACGGACCGTGTGTCTCCACTCTTGGCCACGCACCCTCGTGGCCTGCCCACTGGTGGGCACAAAAGTTGCCAGCTCAGGCGATGTTTAGAAGCTCCTCCCTGCCTCACCACCCCCAACCCCTACCAGCATGCTGGCTCCCGCATTTCACAGGGACTCAGGCCAGCAAGCAGAGGTGCTCTGCCCCAGAGGTTTATGCTCCGTGAGGCCGCTCCCTCCTTCCCAGAGAAAGCGGCTCAGCCTGCTGCTTTGGCTGGATATCACACTTCCCTTTCAGCTTTTGAATTTCAAAGCAAACCTGAGGCTGACTGCAAACAGATGGATGGGGTCATAAAAATCCCCAAGCAGGGAGCAGAGGCTCGTGGCTGTTAAAGAAAGCTCCTTGGAAGAATGCGTCCTTGCGCCCATGCTGAGTTCTTGTCTCCCTGGCCCCTGCTAGTACTTTGCAGCGGCCTTTCTCATCTTCCCCTCTCCAAATTCTACCAGGCCTTCAAGGCTCAACCCTTGCCCAGATTTTCCAGGAAGCTTTCGTGACTTCCTCTCCTACCCAGTCACCAGACTCCCTCTCTCTCCTTGAAGTTGCTGAAGTATTACCTTCCAGTACCCCTTCATGGGTGTTGACCACATACATATTGCTTTTGTTGGCAAAGCAAGTGTTTTACGTGTCTTACCTCTCAAAATAGATTCTAGGCTTAAGATCAGAAAACACCTTTCCTTTTTGACTAATCCAGAGCTGGACACCAAGTAGATGTTGAATCAATGCTACAATCCTAGCTAGATGCTTTTCATGAACAATGAAACTGTAGGGCTGGGACATGGAGGTGCATACCTGTAATCCCAGGTCCTCAGGAGGATGAGGCAGAAGGATGGTGAGTCTGAGGCCAGCCTCAGTAATGCAGGGAGACCCTGTCTCAAAATTTAAAAAGAAGCTGGCTGTGGTGGCGGCACGCCTGTAATCCCAGCGGCTTCGGAGGCAGGAGGATCATGAGTTCCAAGCCAGCCTCAGCAAAGGTGAGGTGCTTAGCAACTCAGTGAGACCCTGTCTCTAAATAAAATACAAAATAGGGCTGGGGATGTGGCTCAGTGGTCGAGTGCCTCTGAGTTCAATTTCTGAAACTCTTCCCCCCAGAAAATTTAAAAATAAGAAGGGCTGGAAATGTAGCTCAATGGCAGAGGACCCCTAGGTTCAATCCCCAGAACCCTAAATAAATAAATAAATAAATAAATAAATAAATAAATAAATAAATAAAACACTCTGTAGCTTCACTAACAGTAGATGGAAAGTGGACAGAGTCAGCATCACCTTTACGAGCCGAGGTGGGGTTTGTGGTGATGCCATCCGGTAGGTGTCATTCATGGGGGGTGGGAGGGTTTTCCAGAGTGCTTGGGTACTTCCAAGCAGGAAGTAACTTCATTCAAAAGGGATCCCTTATTATAGCCACGAAGTGCAGAGGAGTTGCTCTTGGCAAGCTGGTTAAGGCGGTAAACTGAGTGATTGTGTATGCACAGGTTTTAGAATCAGACAGGCCTGGGCTCCAATCTGAGTTCTGCTATTTATGATTTGTTTGGCCCTGTGCAAGGTGATTCAGGCTCCTTGAGTCTCAGTTTTATCATCTGCAAATGGGAATGACAATAATGTCAACTGTGCAGGGTTGTTAGTTATAGATGAGATAGTGCAGTCAAGATGTACTGTCATTATCAAAGAGAGCCTGCAGGCCAGGGAAATACGAGGAAGGAGCCAGGCCTGGATCAGCAAGAGCTGACACCCACGCCAGCTTGGAGGAACTGAAGACTCCTCAGAAACACACAAGTAAGTGCTTCTGCTTACTAAGGACTCACTATGTGCCACCTGATACCTAAGGAATGAATCCACCTTCACAGCACACTTAAGAGTGAAGACCACTGTCACTGAATTACAGATGAGGAAACCAAGGATCCAAGAGGTTAGATGATTTGTCCCTGGTCACTCAGAGGATATTAAACTCCAGAACCTGCAATTTTAACTATCCTTCTGTGCTTAAAATAGAAGTTAAGCGTTTGAGACAAAGGACCTAATGTCTTCTAAAACAGAATGTTGCTTGGAACTTTTCCTGGTATCCATGAGTCACAACTAAGACTCTAGAGTAGAGACGTGCATCTCTACAAGTCCTGCAGGGGGGTGCTCCATCCTGCAGAGGGATAACAAAACTGGTTCAGAACTTCATATACAACCCCTGCTGTCTAACGCCAAGCCAATGACTGATGGGCTGACTTCCTGAGCCCAGGAGTCTCAGGACGATGTGGCAATGAGGAGTGGACTGTCCGAAGAGGTGCTGCTGGGCTGGGGTTAGAGGAGACCAACCAGGGTTTTGAAGAGCAGGTGGCTCAGAATAAACCCAGGCTGACCTCCTCCTTCCCTTCCATCTCACTCCCCTCCCATCCTATAGGATCCAAGAGGCTCCAGTGAGGAGACCAAAGGTTTGGACTTGGAACTGCGGGGGGAAAAGCACACTTTGGATTTGGTGAGAAATTCTGGTTGATTGTTATCAGATGAGAATTTTTAATAAGTGAAAAGGAGACTCTTCCAATACCTAATAGTGATGGGAGGCCTATGGGCCCAGGTGAGGGGTCCTCCAAGGACATCTGTCACCCATCGAAGGGATGGCTGGGGCAGGATTAAAGTTGTTTCCTCTCTGTACTCCACCAAGTCCAACCAGATCAATAAACAGGTTACGTTTGGAAATCAGGCCACTGGAGAGGGCCACATCAGGAGCACCAGGAAGGGCAAGGTAAAGAATCTAAAAGAATCACTGGGTTCTGCCCTCAGCTCTCCTGGGCAATCATATGGAAGTTCTTTCCAGTTCATATGGAAGAGAGCACAGGAGACCCATCTCAGAGTCCACTGTCGTGGCACTTCAGAATGATTAAATGTAATTATTATTGTGCTAACTACATAGTAAGTTGAGTATAATTTTTATTCCAAGACATGGCTCAAACACTCCCAAAGTAAAAGTCCAGGTTATTTTTAAAACAACAGCTAAATATTCAACAGACACCTGGAGGCAAAGCATCCTGGTTGGTGGCCCATGGTGTCTCACTCCAAGTGAGGAACACATGCCGCGGCCTGAGTACAGGAACTCATTCATAGATCCCAGGGATCCAGGGGATCGTTCAGCTGTGGATCCAGGGAATTCAACCTGCACCCGAAACTCCTATTTGGTTGAAACTTGCTTCGAGCACTTTGCAAACTAACATGTTTCCACGGACATCATTAGTACACACTGAGGAGAAAAGTAATAAGATGATGAAATTATTATTAACATGCATGTTTTTGTACAACTCAGATAAAGAATCAAGTTCACCTCTTTCATTAAACCAGTTGCTGGTATTTGTCTTGACCCCATTAACGCACTATTTGGTGACTTCATTCAATAAAGCCACCTTCCCTGTTCAGCTGCCTCTTTTGATCACAAATTAGATTCTATCATGTGCATACTACTGAAGAGAGTCAGCAAGTCTTTTTTTTTTTCATTTGTCACTTCATTTTCTAAGGATAATCTAAGGCTGCCCTTAATAAAGTGGTGAACAAATGTATATTTGCCTCTTAGATTTAGATGTGAATTTTAGAAATTAGAATTCGATTTAAAAACCCATCTCAAGTGAAGGCACCCCCACCTCCACTCGACTGTGAGCTCCTGAGAAGAGCGAGATCATCTGTAACCCACGTCCGCACTTGGCAGAGAACCTGCCCCATCTCAGTCAGTAACTGCCACAACCCTACTGCATAACAAGCCACCCCGAACTCAGCAGTTTACAATAACAGGCATTTGTTCTGCTCCGTGAGTTGCTTTTAGGTCATCTTCATCTTGAGCATTCCAGTCTGGATTCCACTGGGGGCCAGTGTGCACTGGGGGCCAGTGTGCACACTGTGGGCCAGCTGCGTCTGCTCCATGGGTGTCCCTTCTCAGGCAGGCTGGAGGGGTAGTGACTTCCTAGAGCACACTCTTCTTGTGGCCATCACCAAAACACAGCTCCTTTAAGTCCACAAACTCTCCACTCACCAAACCAAGTCATACGGCCAAGCCCAGCACCAAAGGGAGGAGGCAGTAAATGTGGCAGAGTTGCCCATGTTGTCCTTTTATAATGGAGTAAAAAACTGAACCAGAAATTTAAATTACCCCAGGAGCCAATAAATATTTATGACAAAGCTAGTGTGTGAAATCCCTGCTCCACCTGTTCCTGGCCACATGGTCCTAGGCTTTCTCTTAGCATCTCTGATATCCAGTCTCCACCTCTCCAAAATGGAGAAAATCATGTTTCTCCAGCACTTTCATACTTGCTCAGATACCTGCTGGAAGCCACAGGCAGGTTCAGGACTTGAGTGCAGACCTCCATCCATTCAATCCAGAGTGATAGGGGAGTCTTGGAAAAAGCCCTGGACTTGAGATCATACAGACTTGAGGGCTTCCATGAGCTTGCTGTGTGACCTTGACACAGTCCCTTGCCCTCTCTGTACTTCAGGTACACCACAGGAGTCTGTACTAGACTAGAGCTGGGCTCCAATGTCCCATATCCCCTCTAAACTCACTCATCCATTCAACAAATATTTAACCAGCCACATGCAAGGCTTTGTGGTAGATTGAGGGGACAGGGCAAGGATTTGGACCACAGCCACCTAACTCCTTGAAAAATCCCTGAAAACTCTTCCATTCACTTGGCTCCTTCTCCAGGCCTGCGTCTGAGTACTAGGCTCCTCCAGGAGCCTAGAGTGGGGCCATGGGGACTATGCTCAAGTCATAATTATTAACCTCAACCGGGCTGTCAGTGCTGCCCAGAGTCCCCACTTCTTTCTCCACTCCCTGCCCCTTCCCCCTTACAGTGCCCATTACATACTTTCCTCGGTCCCCAAACCTCTGACACCCTGCCTTTTCCCTCAGTCTAGGTATGAAACCTTGCCTCCTACCTCAAAGCAAATGTCAAAGCGCTCAAACAAAAGCTACCCTTCCTCCACACGTGCCTGCCTGTCCCTCCCAGCTTCCCCTAGCTCCTCCCAAGCTCAGCCTCTGTGCCCTCCCGAGATAGTCCTGCCACCTGGGCAGGGGCTCATATCATCGGTCTCCTCTCCTCAACTGCTCCCTCTCAACAAGATCACGAGCATCGGTATTTAAACATGTTCAGGTCTTTTACATCTTAAAAATAAAATGCTCTCCTTGACCTGACAGCCGCTTTCAGTCGCCAGCAAATCTCTCCTCTTCCCTTCTGTTGCCGTCAGATTTCTTAGCTACAAGTAACAGAAGCCAGCTCATGCCGATCTAGGCAAAAATGGAACTGATTAAAAAGATATCGAAACACATGTCCACAAAAGAAGAAAAAACTTGCACACAAACGTTCTTAGCTTCACCTCCATGAGGGAAAGAAAAAAAGATTCAATAATATTGACTGAGTTTATATATAGAACTAGTTTATATATAAGACAGACAGAACTAGTTTATATATAAGAAATAAGTTCTCTGGGGCCAGGGGTTGGGGGAGAAATTGACTGCAGAGTGCCCAAGGTAACTTTTGAGGGTGCTGCACATGTTCCATATCTTAATTAGAGTAGTGGTCACACAGGCTATGCATTTTTTTTTTCCCTAGGGACACCAGCTTGGGTCAAAGTCTCTCAACTCCCCTGCCACCACTCCTCTTTCTCTTGACTTCAGAGAGCCCTGTCACATCACTGGCACCTGCTCTGCTGCTTGCTAGCCCAGGAATGATTGCTTTCACAGCGTCTATTGCTCCAGAAAGCGTTCTTCCAGGTCCTTCCCCTTGCACTTCAATAGCTGTGTTTTTCAGGTTAGGGGTGACGTTTCTGATTGATGAGCTCTGTCCTGCGCTCACCCCAGCTCAAGGCCAGCCAAGAAGACAAGTATGTGGCAACTTCCTCATGTGCCTCTGCTTGAGTCCGCAAGAATCATGGGCAGAGAATTCTCCAAACACAGGAAGCCAACGTGTATGGGCAACCTGAAGGAATGGCAGGTGCCCACCTCCCTCTCAGAGGGAAGCTCCAAGCTGTCATCCACACCCGCTGCCTCTGTCCTGCACCCTGTTCCCTCTCCCACCACAATCTGGCTTATAAGCAGCCCCCATCACCTTGCTGAACATGGATTGCAAAGGTCACCAGTGGCTTCCCTGTCACCTAATCTAACAGACAAGCCACCCTCCTTGGACACCCTCTTCTACAGGCTTCACAGCAGCCACTGCAAACTGAATTTCCCTCTGCCCCTCCTGTTTGGTCTACCTTGCCAGACCATCTTCCTCTCCCCCGCCTTTAAGTGCTAGAGTTCCTCAAAGCCCTGTCCCCTCCCTTCTCTGTCCCATCTCTTCCCTGGTGACTCACGTTGCTCTCCCCGGCCCACACATCTCCACCAAGCCTCAGACCTACTTGACATCTGCACTTTGTTGTCTCCAGATAACAAGTCACACTCCTCTCTTTCATCCTGAACCAAAGGACGGAGAAACATGTGCATCATCCTACAGGAGCAGAGAAAGCTCTCGGCTTCAGCCCCCGTGAATCTGGACTGGGAACTGCTTGGAGGCACAGCCACAGTTCTGCTTCCTAAAACTTACCCCAATGTAAGTCATCAGAGACCTGTGCCCAGGTGACCTGCTTGGCACAATCTTATAGAATCACATCTCTATGCCCTTGAGCCACACCGTGGGAGCAAAGAGGGTGTGAGCTCCAGGAAAGCTCAACAGGGCGAACAGGACCTGAGCCCGTGTGCTCGCCACAGGAAATGGTGAGCAGAGTGCAGTGTGCCATCCCGAGGCCGCCAGGGGAACGAGAAGGTAGCAAGGCCACACCTGCCCCTTGGAGGAAGCTTGCCTGCCTTATGTGGGCATACTTATTCTATGCACCAAGGAAGGACAGCAGAATGAGAAAGTGGTCGTCCCTACAAAGGTGTCCAAAAGCAAATGCATGATCTTCCACCTCAAACTCGGCCATCTTCCCAGATGCACTATCTCAGTGATGGCACCAGTATCCCTTCAAGGGTCAGGGTCAAGAGTCCAGCTGTGAGAATCACCCTTGCTCACCAGTCACACTTTGTCAACCTCACCCCTCATCCCTTCTCGCCCCCTCCCTCACTCCCGCAGCTGAAGCAACTCCATTCTGCCTACTGCATAGTCTCCCAACCAATCAGTCCCCAACCCATCGCCACGCTTTTACCAAAGTGGTCTTCTCCAAAACCTCTGTGTGTGTGTCACACACCCTGCATAAGACCCCCATCCCCTTGCCGTGCACTTAGGACGAAGACCCCAGCTCTGGTGTAGTAAGGCGCTGCAGACTGCCCCATCCTACCCCTCCTCTGCCCCTCCCTTGCTTTGGCCACAGTTCCCCTGTCAGTCCCTCCCACATGCCTGGCACAGACCTTTGCATGTGCAGTTCTCTCTGTCCAGAAGTCTCTCTCTTCTCTCTCCTCTTGTTCACTCTTGCTACCTTCAAATCTCACTTCAAGCACCTTTCTCTGGGCAGCCATCTCGGGCAGGCCTCTCCTCTCTCTAAAATCAGGCCGCCTTCATCCTAGGCGTCAGGGTTCATCTCGAGTATGCCACTGTTTACTTACATGGGGGTTAATTGATGCTGGTCACTCTTACTTTTCATAAGCCACATGCTGTCAGAGATGTGGTTGCTCAGCCCATCTTTCACCCAAGAGACAGACCAAAGTGGGCCCTGAATGCTTACTGAGCGGATGAGTGAAGGGGCCCTCAACCTCTCTCTTCTGGTCCAAACACAGCCTGTAGCATCCTCACCCGACTCCAACCAATGTGTGCATGCCTTCTTCACTCCAGTCCCCTTTCTTGGCTTCTCTTCCCTTCCCTTCTCCCTCCCGGAGATTCTTAACAGCATTGCCAAAATTCTTCAGCCCAAAACTTTTGCAGCCACAGCGCCACCTAGAGTTCATCCAGGAGATGGGCCAACCCCAGAGCAGTTGACCGCTGTCCAGCCCAGTGGAACCCAACTCTGCCTTGGCCCACTCTGCCCTGTGTTCTGGGCACATCTCTGAATCTTCACACCTCATTTTCCTGGCTTTCAGACTCCATCATTTCCACAAAGTGCCTAATGGGGACTTTAAAGCAGAAAACTGCAGAGGGGGGCAAGGAAGGTCTGGATGGAGCTCAAAGTCGCATCTTCCTCTAGCACTTGATCAGCCTGCCTTTCCCTGTTCCTCTCCAGTTCTGCTGTTCTCTACTCACTTTTAGCTAATAATTTTGGATGATGTTACAAGGCAGCAAATATTTAATGAGAAGTGACATTTAAGGCCCCGTGAAGGTGTTAAAAGCAACTTATAGTTACCAAGGAAGACTTGTGAAAGGGAACAAGCACTCTTGTCCTGAGAGGCCACTTCTCCTCTAAAAATCACAGGCTTTGTGACGCAGTTTGGACCAGGTGCCTTAAAAATCAGTCTAGCAATCCTGCCATGTGAACAGAGGTCCGTGCATAAGGATGCTTAGGACATCATGGCACATAGCGCCAATGCATAGAATCAACGCCTGCCCCAAACAGAAGACCAGATAATGAAATTGTGGCACATGAATACTATGTCATCACTAAAAATAACCCACACGAAGGTTTTATCATAATGTGAGGACTTGCTTGTAAGCTACTTTATATAGAAATAGCCCAGTGGAACAAACTTTATATAGAAACTATACTTTGTACAGAAACAGTGTGTGATATACGTACAATGTGATCTCGGCTATGTAAAATAAAAATTCAAGTGTATTGGAAAGAGTGTGTGTAAGACGATACTCTCAGATATTCTCCATGGTTGTTCTGGAGGATTCCTTCTTCTCTATTTTCTTTTTCTCAGTGTCCTAGAATCTTTGTAATGAACTTGTTATTCATTTGTAAGGAAATAATAAGTCTAAAATTACTGGAATAATCTGAAAGAAAAGAATTATGAAAAATAAAGAAAAATTTAGATTAAAATGGATATCTGAATAGTCTATAAAACTCCTTATCAGAGGCTCAAACTGGAAAGTCTCTGGACTATTTCTTCTCCACAGACAGGGTCCTGAGGTCCTCTGAGAGCCACCATATTCAAGGTCAAGAAGTGTAATTGTCTGCCCATTGTCAGGGGCTCAGCAAGAGTCTCCGGGTGCTTAGCAACGTGGTTAGACCCTAGTGGTGGGGAACACATCTCAGTCACTGTGCTTGCCACATAGCATCCCAGTCTTTGAGCAAAGAGGAGATCACAGTGTGAAAGCTGTTACCTCAGACCTGACTGCCGGCTCCCCACTCCCACTGCGAGGCTGTAAGACTCACCACAGTGACCACCCCCCCACTATGTTGTGCTTATGTGATTACAGATGATTAGCAACTGGGCAAGGGCAACTCTACATGCCCTGTGGCAGAACCAGGCATCTGGTGGATGATCCTTAAATATCTGCTACATCTGGAGCCTTCTGTGCTGGGTGCTTATGCATACTGCTTCGTTTACTCTGCACAACGCCACTTGGGAAGAGGGCATTATTAGACCCATTTTACAGAGAAGGAAAGGAAAGGAAGATGGCAAGTGGCTTTTGTTCAAGGACCCACTTCTAGCAAATGGCAGAGCTGAGACATGGTCTCGGGACTGTCTGCTCCAAGCTCTTCATTCTCTATCTCAATCATGGCTACATAAAGGAGTGAGCAAATGAAACAGGAATTTGATTTTACATTAGACTTGACCTTGAGTCAAGTGTCTTATTAATTCATTGTATGACTTGGGCAAGAAAGAGCCCTTTGAACCCTACTATCCTCATCTGTATAAGGAAGATAATAATAATGCTCTGACTGTAGCGTTGTTGTGAATATTAAGCAGGTGTATTAATTCTGTTTATCAGACACATGTTCTGCCTTGCACCTGCTGGGTTCTGCCCTGGACACTAAAGAGAATGAGGTGAGTCAGACAAACTGCACCCTCAGGGGATTTCCTGTCTGCTGGGGAACAAATTGTAAATACTGCTTCACATAAAGGATGATAGACCACAAGGAACCCAGAGAAGTAGGGGCTACAGGGTCCAGAGCATCGCAAATGACCTACGAGCTAGATCCTACGACATGAACAGGAGGTCACCAGGCAGGGGAGTTGAGAAGGGCTTTCCAGCCAGGGACTTGGTGCTTGTGAGGAGTCCTGGAAATGTCACTGGTGATCTTTGCAAGAAGAGTTTACTTTGGCCTGGGGGGGGTGGGGACAGATTGTTTGTCATGGGTTGAAATCTACTTACTGAGAAGGAGATCGAGAGAGAATATCAGTGACCAGGGGAACTGCTCAGGTTTGCTTTTGTGGGTTTCTCTGTAAAGGTGGAGACAAGGGAGTCTATTTTTAAAACTGATATGAAGGAACCAGGAGAGGTGTTGAGGGAGAGTGGATGGTGAATGGCATTTGGTCCCTAAGCTGACAAGAGGTGGGGATTCAGAGGACAGAGGAAAGACGGGGTGCACAAGGAGGGACACCCCTGCACTATCAAAGGAAGAGGGAAATATGAAGGTAGACTTGATGTCAGGAAGCCAGCTCCTGACCCCCAAGCTAGACTTTAGACGCTCAATTCCTGGAACAAGGAAAGCTTCAATCTAAATGACATTTGTATTTACCTCCCTCTCATAACCTGGGGTATCACATTCAAATTACTTACTTCCCTTGGGGGTAAAAACAATATTTGGTTTATCTATGGATCTCCAGAACCCAACACAAAGGTATATTAGTGAGTACCCTGGAGGATGTTAAGAGAAGATAATTTTAAATCTAATGGATAATGTAGAACTGTTATGTAAAAGCTTATACTAGAAACCAAATGTCAAAGACAGACTCCTGACTCCCCTCCCTCCACCTCAACTCCCTCTTCTCTCTCTCTCTCTCTCTCTCTCTCTCTCTCTCTCTCTCTCTCTCACACACACACACACACACACACACACACACACACACACACCAAGAAGAGGTTGATCCACTATTTTCTGAACTGTTTAGGAGCATAAGCAAAACTGGGCAAATCTTCTTTAAAATATTTTTAAAGGAGACCACAACATTTTTCTTAAATGTTGCACAAACAAAACATAATATAAGACAATTGCACTTTGAGATTTTGACGAGAAATCCTTAGAATAATATTAACAAACAGGATCCAGAAGAATATAAAAGACTACTACTATCACCAAGTGGAATTTTTTTTCCAGTCTGAAAGGATAGGTCAATATTAAATATCCTCCTAAGTCAGGCATGATGGTGCATGTTTGTAGTCCCAGCTACACAGGAGGCTGAGACAGGAGGATTGCACAAGCCCAGGGACTGGAGGCCAGCAGGGGTATGCTAGCAAGACCTAGGGGAGAGAGAGAGAGAGAGAGAGAGAGAGAGAGAGAGAGAGAGAGAGAGAGAGAGAGAGAGAGAGAGAATATCTCACACTAAAAGAGTTAAGAAGAAAAATCAGATGATGGTCCCCATGGACAATGAAAAAACATTTGATAGAATTCAACAGCCATGCTTGATGGAAAAGAAATAAAATGGAGAATGGAAACAGGTGAATGCTCCTGAGCTTATCCTTCTTGTATCATCTTTAAGATGGCAGAAGCACATCACCGCAGTCCAGGAGAGGGAGAGAAGGCTGGCTGCCGCCACTTCTACTTCTCCCACTTGTTGCCAGAGGCAGAGTGCAGGACTATTTCTCCTCCACTCCTGACGCTTACTCCCTCTTCCAGGGAGCCTCATTAGAATAACATATCTGGCCTCATCCACTTCACTCCAGGGAAAATTGGTGAGTTTGGGAACCTTCCCCTTAGGGACAACCTACCCACAGAGGGGCCACCACCCCTTCAGCGCCCACCCCCATACTTGCATTCTGCAGAAGCAGCTGCACCCACCTCACCACATGAACCCGACCATCCCATTCCCATGTTGCCATGATTGGGTGAGTAGATCAATATTAGAAAAACCCCTCCCCCCACAGATATGAGCCACATTTCCCAATAACCAGTCCTCATCAGTGAAACTGGTGAGAGTTGACACTCTTCTGCTTCACTGCCTCATCTCCACTGGGTCGGAACTTAAACAGGAAGGAAGGAAGTTGGTGTTGGACCCCTGTGAAATTCCAGCAGAACTAGCCAATGCTACACTAAGGCAAGACCAAAGAAAAGGAAACCAACTAGAAAGTCATAAAAAAAAAATGAAAAGGAAGAGGTAAAATCCAGAAGAAAATCAACTGGAAGTCTAAGGGAGCTCAGTAATTTCACTGAATACAAAATAAATAGCTCTAAGGTAAACAAATAACATTCAATTAGAACATGGTGTGGTGGGAGAAAAACACAGTATCGACAATAATGATAAAATGGGAATAAACTCAACTGGAAATGCACAAGATCTATGTAAAGACAACCTGAAAACACTCTTGAGAGATATAAAAACATACTAGAACAAAGGGAAGGGCTGACCATGTTCCTGACTGGGAAGACCCAACATCATAAAGATGTCGATTCCTCCTGGGTTTTACAAAATTTAATGTCATCCCAATGGAAAGATTAACAATGTCTTTTGAACTGAATGAGTCAATTCTAAATTTTATATGGTAAAATAAGTGTACAGTAATATTCTAGAAAAGTCTAAAAAGAAAGAGCAATGAGGGGTGACTAACTTTACAGCTGAAACAATATTTATTAATGCACACTACTAAAACAATATGGCACTGGCAGACAGGTCAACAGAACAGAATACAAAGTCCAGAGAAGGACCAAAGTGGATACTGGAATTTAGTGTACTGTGAAGTTGGCATCTCATGTCAGCAGGGAAAGGATGAAGTATTCAATAAATGGTATAGAAATGACTAAGTAGTCCTCTGGGATAAACTAAAGTTGGGTGTAACCTCACACCTTATCCAAGACAAATTCCAAATGGATCCAAGAGCTGAATGTAAAAAGTAAAAGTTCAGAAGAAGTATGAGAGAATGACTACAGTTTCAGAGCCAGGATGACCTTTCAAAATATGACAAAATCAAGAAGCCGCTAGTAAAAAAGAACTGATGAATTTGGCTATAAAAAGCAATAAAGTGTCTTCGATGGTAAAAACACTCAATAAACGTATCAAGAGAATTTTTTTACTACTTCACCAACTCTCTCTAAAGTTCATATGGAAAAGTAAATGTGAAAACTAACCATAAGGAAGTTTCAGGGCAAATAATGAACTGGGACAAGCACTTTCAGCTCATATCACAGGCAAAAGTCAATTTCCTTTTAAATGTAAGCTCTGAAAATCAATTTAAAAGATCAACACTTTACCCCACCTCCAAAAACAGGCAAAGAATATAAAATACGCAATTTGAAGAAAAGAAAATACAAACGGTCCTTAAATATATGCAAAGATGCTCACAAGTATAATAAGAGAAATGCAAATTAACATTTCACTAAGATCTATTTTATGCTAACCAGACCAGCTATGATCATAAAGTTCAATAACATACTCTATTGGAAGATCTGTGGACATCAACAACCTCAGGTCTCTGGGAGTGTCTACTGGCTCTGTTCCCTTTAATGGCAATTTTGCAGCATCGAAATACAGATGAAGGAACCCATAACCAGCAACTGCAGCTCTAGGAACTTATCCTACTGACACAAATATGAACATGCCAAGTGATGTTTGTGCAAACAGAGTTGTTGGTAGCATTGTTTATAATAGTGAAGAATTAGATACAAACTCCATGTTAATCATTTGGGAATGGTTACATATATTAAGGTACATTCATCAAAGCCATTCTTTGCAACTATGGAAAAAGAATAGCATTCTTTATGAGGTGCTGCAGAACAGTGTGCAAGATAATTATTCAGTGGAAAAAGTGAGATGCAGAATACAATGTATGGTGTGCTTTTTTTTAAAGGAGTAGGGGAAGACCATATACGCACATTCATTTGCAAATGCATAAAATATCGCTGGAAAGGGGCATAAGAAACTGGTGGCACTGGATCCTCTGGAGAGCAGTGGCTGGATAGCTGGAGACAGGATGGGAAGGAAAATTTTCACTTTATATTGTATAATTGCTGTAGTTAGAGTCATGTTAATACACTCCATCTCTAAAATAAATATTTTATTTTAGAAAATGAAAATCTACATGTGATTTCTGTCGTTAGGGCAGAATATCCATTTGTTTTAAGAAAACACAAGAACTGGCCATTAAGTAGCATATAACAAAGCAAGCTTCCCCCCATTCCTTTTTGGGGAACGACTACATGACTTGACATAGATATTTGGACACAGTATTTCTTGGTTCTATATGAGTTAGACTTCATCTTGCTTGTGTGCGAGTGTTCTTATTTAATAACTCTTCACCACATAGTCTAAAATGAGAATTAGAAAAGTGTCCAGACACCCTACCTGCAGAATCAGTATTCACAATTAGCTGGGCCAGGTTGGACAAAGCTAAAACTGACCTTGATCATAGATGTCCTCCAGTTTATGTAAGCTTAAGTGGCTCAGATTTATTGACGTTCACTTATTGCCTTTTGAGCTGATTGTCTTGGGGTGCTTAAGATAAGGTTTTATCCTTGTAAATGAGGAAATGAACACTTCTATTGTCAACCACCCAGAATGGCCAGTCATCTTGGCTTTGGAAAAAATGGACCAGTGTCTACCACACTGGGAATGGGAGGAAACATCAAAGTTTGTAAGTTTGTGGTGGTTTTTTTTTTTTTTTTTTTTTTTTTTTTTTGGTACTGGGGATTGAACCCAAGGGCACTTGACCACTGAGCCACATCCCCAGCCCTTTTTCTTTATTTTTTTATTTAAAGACCGGGTCTCACTAAGTTGCTTAGGGCCTTGCTAAATTGCTGAGGCTGGTTTCAAACTTGTGATCCTCCTGCCTCAGCCTCCCAAGTAGCTGGGATTATAGATGTACACCACCACGCCCAGTTGGTGATTGGTTTTGAAACCCTAATGTAGCCTGGAGCTTATAAGCACATGCTTATAATCCCAGTGACTCAGGAGGCTGAGGTAGGAGGATCGCAAGTTCACAGCCAGCCTCAGCAACTTAGGGAGGCCCTCAGCAACTTAGCAAGACCCTGTCTCAAAAAATAAAAAGAGCTGGGGATGTGGCTTAGTGGTTAAGCGCTCCTGGGTTCAATTCCAGATATCCCCCCACCAAAAAAAAAATCCTGATGTAGATACCCTCCATGGAATCGCAGCTGGGACAGGGATGGGAGGGATATGAACCAGCCTCTCCTCTAGAGAGACAGACTGGGAATTGTGCAGGGAATGCTTGGAAAGTGATCTTAAAATGGATTTTGGCCTTAGGGCTGGAAGAGATGTGTTTTCCTCTACTGAATACCCCCTCCTTTGTCCCTGAACCCTCCCATTAAAAGATATACTATCTCCACTCTTCTATGAGAAATGCAGGGAACAAGCGGACAGAGTGGTAGAGGGGAGAGCTGCATCTGTTGCTTCCCAAGGTCAACAATGGCAAGAACAGCACGTCCCAGCTGATCCTGGGGATTTGAAGCATGGCCACCTTTGTCCCATGTGGCAGCATGACAGGGCAACTGAGCAGAGGAGCTGAGGTTACAGCACCAAGACTGCATTTGATGACACACTGCCCAAGTCTTGGACTCTAATATCAGTATCCACCAAAGATAACTGAGACCTTTAGGAGGGTAGGTGACTGTATGCCTTGGAGAGATAATTAAAAGTTAAGGATGACTTTGGAACATCCTGCTGTTTCCAGATTGCACTAAAGAAAACCAGTGTTGTATTTTTTTTAAAGGAGTTCAGCTTAAAGTGCCTTCTGCTGGCAAATTTGTGATCATCTGAACTTCAAAGAGAAGGAAGTCAAGGAGGAAAGAAACAGGGCTCATCAGGACAAGAACCATTCTTAAAAAGCCGTGAATTCACGACACTTCCAAAAAAGTTAATACACGACATAACAAAAGGGTGGCTTTAACGAAAAGGTAAACATAATAAGATACACTCATTTTTATTATTTCAATAAGTTAGAGAGTGTTTACTTATGGACCTTTTATTTTTCTAGTAAATGTCTGTCTTCATAAAGTCCTGCCATGTATCAGGAAATAGGAAATCATGGAAACAGGAAGGAAAAATCACAGGGAACAATAAATCGTGGCAAAGGTAAAAACCATGTTAAGAAATGAAAAGAGTGGACAGCCAGCTGGTCTCATGACCATCAGTGGAAGATGAGCCGGGTGGGCCAGCCCCACCAGCAGGGGCCTGCCGCAAGGCAGGGCGAGCATTCCACCAGGTGTTTACAGTGATGAATGAGCTGAATGTCCCACAGAGGAGTAAAGCAGGCAGACCCAATCCCTCATCTCCCATGAAACCTCTAGATGACCCTACTAATTATAAGATAATAAAAGGATCTAGCAGTCTTAAATAATGCTCACAGACTGGATCCATATGTCACAATGACGGGACAATGGGTTATGTAACCCTGGCCACATGAGACTTGCTGTGAGAAAAGTTTGAAGACACCAGGTTGTAATAAAACCAGAGACTGTGTGAAAAGCCCAGACTTACAAATTCTATGATGTTACAAGTTAAGATTAAGGGGGGTGGGGGAGTGCAGCCCACCTGTGTGGACCAGTGGAACTTCCTCACAACCCTCAGGACTTGAGGTCACATTCCATGCCCAATCAAGAATCAAATGGCTGATAATTCGGATCCTGGTATGAGTTGGTATTATTTTTTTTCTTTTTTTAGTGCCAGGATTTGAACTCAGGGACTCTCAACCACCAAGTCACATGCCCAGCCCTTTTTTTGTATTTTATTTAGAGACAGGGTCTCACTAAGTTGCTTAGGGCCTTTATAAGTTGCTGAGGCTGAGATCCTCCTGCCTCAGCCTCCCAAGCTGCTGAGATTACAGGTGCACGCTACCACGCCCAGCTCAATATTACTTTTCAATCTGAAAAGTTACTCACACTAACTAGGTATCAAAATAAATGTCTAAAAAGTTTAAAGTGTATAACATTAAGTATAGTAATGATTCATACATAAATTAACTCACAGAACTGATGCTTTTAGAATAAATATAAATGGTAACATAGTGATAAATTTTAATAATTTGGTTTTCTATATGTTCTATCTATTGCTTCATGAGTTTGGACAAGTCAAAAGTATGTTATAAAATGTGTAATTGCAGTTTAAACTATGCAAAACAATGTGCTTATTTAAGTTTACAACTTGTGGTTTGGTACAGGAAGGTTATAGTTGGAAATTGATGACAATAGTTAACCCTGAGGATATTACTGAGTTTTTACTAGGTGCTAAGCAATGTTATGAGTACTTTACATTGTTTTGTTATTGAATCTCTGCAGTGCCTCTGTGAAGGTTCCTATTATTATCCTCAATGTATGATTTAACAAGCTAAGTAACTTGATCTTATGGCCCAAGGTGGTAAGGCTAGAATTCAAATCCAGGACCAAGTCCTGTATCCAAAAGAGCCAAAAAACACACATTGGTAGGCAGAGATAAAATAGGGAGGCTGGGGATATAGCTCAGTTGGTAGAGTGCTTGCCTCGCAAGCACAAGGCCCTGGGTTCAATCCCCAGCACTGCAAAAGAAAAAAAAAAAAAAAATAGGGGAGAAGGAAGACCAAGAGACTAAGGAAACTCATACTGTGGACATTTAAGGCCCAACTCCAAAGCACTGTGCTGCACTGGTTAAAAGAGAAGTCTTCGAAATCAGTTAGAAGTAGGTCCAAAGCAGAGCTCTGGAATCACTAACTGTGCAGCTATGGGTTAACCACGAAGAATTATGCGAGAATGCTATGTGAACAGGCACATCAGTGCTTAGCACAGGGTCTAAGGTGTAGTCATTAACTAACAATTAGTAGCAAAAGCAAAGACAAAACTAGAAAGAAACCTGCTTTCACTCTTCCACAGTCCACAGGGGCTCCTCCCATCTCTTCCACCTTGTTGTACAGCTGACCATGCAATGACATCTCCTGTGACATTTCTGTCACTTGGATTGACTCTGCATCTGTGCACTCCTCTCCAAAAGAGTTTAGTAGTAGCTCACAGGACTGAGCTTTATGCTCCCCCTACTTCTCCCCAGGGCCCAGGCTTATACTGGTCAGGTACTCTATAGGAGCACAATAAAGACTGATTGGGCTAAATGGCCAATTTATGACTTCTCTTTGAACAGGCCTTAGATGATTACCTTTTATGAGACTTACACTTTAGACTTAAGATGTAAAACAGAAGCTCAGGTTAAGAGGCAAATAATGGGATATTTTATGTGCTGTTCTGGAGCAAAAGTCCACAGCTTTATTGCAGTGGCTATAAAAGAGCATGATTGGTGAAGCCTTGATTGAGAAACCCACGGTTGAAAGAGCCCTGGGTCAGAAGAGAGGAGGCCTGGGTTTCCCACCATTCAGCCTGGTGCCTTCTCTGTCTGACCTCATGTGCAAAACCAAAGATGCCCAAGGACCTTCCCAGTCCTAGCTGTGCACGGTCCCCAAGTCCACAAGTCCAAGATGCCCTCTTCCCAGGATTCCAAGTTTCCAAAACCTTAAGAATATCTAACTCTAAAACTCTCACATAACAGGATGTTGAAGTCTGCAAGTTTCAGACTGCATTGTCTTCAGGTTCTAGAGTAAAGGTGGCTGCCAGCCTAGGCCTGGGGGTGGGAGACCTGGCTTCACATTGCCACCTAGTGCTTACTGTAGTGCAATTTGGGACAAACTGCTTCATGAGAATCTGAGTTTTCTCACCTCTATGATGGAGATAAAGGTAGTGTCCATGTGACAGTGTTGCAGAGAGGATTAAAAGAAACACCGCCACAGCTCCCAGGGATTGGCAGGTATTGTTACTGTTCTGAGTTTCTGTGAGAATGGCGGCTTGAGAATCTAAAATTCCCCCACACAAAAGAAAGGCAAACCTGTGATTCTAAAATTCTGTGACTCTAAATTCCTGGGAACAGTACTCAGCCACCTCATTCTGGAGGAGGGCTGTCATCATAGCCATGGCCACCAGATGGCAGGCTAGGGTTGCCAGTCTCTCCCCAACGAGGTGGGTCAAGAAGCTTGCTCAGGGACCAGCCCCCAGGTTTCCCCTCCTGCTCCCATTTAAAAGTTCTTGTCTCTAATGGGAACAGAGTGAAGGCAAGGGAGGGGAAGTTGCAGTTACCATGTTTTTCTTATCAATCCAAAGATCTACTGTGCAAGAATGAGAGGGGACCCAAAAGGAGGTGGTTTTATTAAGAAATGAGCCTAAATCATGCCATTTCAACACTTGCTCCTGGTTGCAGCCTGGAAAGGCCTAGGCCTCTGCTTGGGCACCAGAGGCTTCTCACGGTGGTTACCCACTGCCGTGCTGCCTAGGTACAGCGTGGTTCTGCGCGTAAAGATGAGGCCAGGATTCAGGTGGAGAAACATCCAGTCTGTGCTATGTCCCTGATAAGCTGATGCAGGCAGCAAGTAACTCAGCAGTGCCATGAAGAGGGAACTATGTAGGACTCAGGGAAGAGTAACAGCCCTGAGGGTTCAGAGAGGGTGAGGGACCTGCCAGAGTTATACAGAGATGGGACCTGGAGTCAAGCCACCGAGTGTCCCAGGACAAATCTGCTCCCTCTCCCTGCGCAGGCCCTGCGTGGGTACAACACCAGGCACCAAGGAGGTCAGAGATCAGGTCCTGGGTGACCTTGGCTGGGGCCTGCTGGTGTCTGACCCTCAGACTCCTCTTCAGGGCCAGAGTCAGTTGGGACCCCGGGACGAGGCTCTCTTGGCCCAGATTGGACCCTGGACTGGGGCGGCCAGCAGGGCTCCCGGGCGCGCCCGGGCGGCACTGCGGCCAATATTGACTTTGGTAAACACCATTTTGCACTGAACGCAGGGCGAGGGCGGGGGCGCCCTGACCCGGGGGGCGGAGGCAGCGGCTCCGCATTTAGACGAGGCCATTAGCGGCGATCGATGGCTGCGCCGCGCGCTCCGGCCGCTGGGCGCTCCCAAATGAAGGTTAAGTTTGCTCTGCGCCCCGGCGCGGCCGGCCATGCGCCCGCATAATGGCCCAGCCCCAGGTTAAGCGCAGGCCGAGGGGCGGCCCTAGTGGACCGGTGGGGCGACTTGGTCTGCAGACCCAGGCAGGGGATGGCCCGGTGGGTGTGTTTGGGCCCGGTGCGGCGGGTGCCTGTCTGGCTCATTCCAGGTCACCTTGCTGGACTCCTGTGGCTCCTGGTGGGGCTGGGCCCGGTGTGCTGGGTCTCTGACTTGGCTTCAGGCCCGGGTGTGGATGCCTGCTCTGCGACAGTGTGGTGTGCCTGGTGTGACCCCTGTCTATCTGAAACGGTTTGGGGTCAACCAGCCTGGGAAGCAGAAGCAGGTGCTGTGCTGATTCTTCCATTGCCCTGTCTCAATCTGCAAGTCCCTTGGTCTGCTTCATCTCCTGAAGCAGGTGAGGCTGAGGAGCCTGGCAGGGATGTGTTCAAGGGTAGCGAGGTTGTGTGCATGCAGGTGGCCTGCGTGAATGAACAGGGGTGTCACCGTGCCCAGGCTGTGATGCGACTGGCAGGGTGCAGCGGATCCCTCTGAGCAGGTCTACGGTAGCTCCTTACTGAGAATCCCTGCGGGGCCTGCTGGGCCCTCTACAGCCAGGCAGCCTCAGGCCACATTCCTCCCTCAGACCAGCTCTCCTGGCTGTGTGATCTGTCAGCCCCACTTCCCAAGGAGGTCAGTCCCAACACTGTGTAATTAATGAGTGCCCGAAGCACCCAGCACTGCAGTGACCTCACAATGGTTCTTATGTCTGTTCTTTTCTCCACTTTACCAAAGAGGAAACTGAGGCTCAGAGAGGGGAAACAACTTGGCAGGATGGTGAAACTCAGCAGATGGAGGGAGAAGGATTTCAAACCAAGCCCTGCCTGCTGCACCTTGTGTGCTGCTGCTGGTAACTTTGGGGACAGGTGTCTTGAAACACCAGCTCCTTGTCAGGTAGAGGTTGAGGAGAAGGCTGTATGCACCTACCTGGGTGGTGAGATGGTGTCTTCTGGTCTCTTGGGAGATCACGTTTATGCCCATAGTCCAGCCTAGCAAACCAAGGCTTAGAGAGGGAAAGAGAACTGCCTCAGCTCACACAGCAAGTTAGCATCGGAGCAGGAATTAAGCCCCTGACAAACTGGACCCCAGCAGACTGGGTCTGGTTGACAGTGGTGTGCGCTACAGGAGGAGGCCCAAGTTCTAGAAAATAGTCATTAGGGTGTGACAGAGTCAGAGGGGAAAGAGGCCCAATCTTTGTCCCCACTAGGAAATGAGTGCCTTGCTTGCCACTTGGACAAGCAAGTGGCCCTCTGGTGTCCCAGTCCCCATTCAACACATGAGGCAGATGGACTCAAGAACTCTGAGCAAAGAAGGTAATGGGTGACTAGATCATGTGTGTCCCTGTCCAGGGGGCCTTAGGGATGCTGGGATATTTTGTCACAAGGGGTGCCCAGGGATGCTAATGTCCTGCTTGGCAGAACTATCTGCCCAAAAGGCCAGAGAGATTCTGTGGACGACGAAGCAGGTGTCCCCAGGCAGGGCCTGGCCTCCTTCCTTCCCCTGGTCTCCTCAGCTCCCAGCAGCCACTTTCTTGATGCATTCAGATTAGATAAGATCCTGCCTCTACCCTGGTAATTGAGTGATCTGCAGAGGAAAGGGGCCTGGCCCCAAGTCCTGCAGGGTTATCAGTGGGAAGGCCATGCCCCTGGAGGGCCCTCTGAGAGCCAAGAGACAACCATCAATGCTCTTCCATCCCTGGTACCACCTCTGCCTGATCCTTTGCTTTTCTCCCATCAGGCAGGTGAGGGCCTTGGGGCCAGAGAAGCAGAGTAACTTGCCCAGGGCACACTGAGCCACTAGATCTGGAACCTGGGTGTTCCTGATCCTCAGCCCGAGATTCTATCCCTGCACCTGCCCTTGGCCACAGCCAGCCCTGGCTCACCAACCATATCTTCCTGAGCAACACCACAGGTGGCTGGCTCTGTGGGGCCAGCTCTGCATTCATTGCCCAGTTATGTGGCCCTAGAGGGACAACGGCCCCTTTCTGGGCCTCAGTTTACCCCACTAGAAAATAAAGATAACAACTTAGGTCCCCAAAATGAAGAACAAAGTGCTCACCTCTCTAGCAGTCCAAGACCTCCATCCACTGCCACCACCTGCACTGTACGAACATGAGATGTACCTTGTTCTCTGGTCTAAGGTGACCTTGGAGATGTCTGAGCTAGCAGCCTCAGGGAAGCTCGGCAGGGAGGGCGAGGCTGTGGTTGCCCTCTGTGTGCAGCGAGAGCAGGAAAGGGAGCCCCAAGGACCCTGAGCCCCAAGTCTTCTTCCACAGTCTGGGAACCATCCTCCCTTCTCCAGGGGTATCTATGAATGGAGCCTCAATACTCCAGACCGCTTTCCAGAATCAAGGAGTTTATCAATTTGGAATCTTGGACTGAGCCAGAAGGTCATGCATTCAACCTCCTGAGTACTTTAAAACCCAGAGAGGTGCGGGGTCTTGGCTCAGTTCACACCTCAAGCAAGCAGTGAAACGAGCTCTCTGCTCTCCAGGATGTGAAGCATTGGTCGCAGATGCAGGGTGCCCCAGATGCCCTTCAGCTCCTCCCTGGACAACCTGAGCCTCAGCTGCCCAAGACCACACCACCAAACCAAGCCAGATCCTGGGAGACTTCCCTAACTGACCCCGGCTGAGGGCCTGGGCTAGACTGGGCACCGTGCTGGGCACTGTGGGGGCGTAGAGGTATAAACCAGGCCCTGGAGGAGCTCTCAGCCTGATGGGGGAGAGAACAGGATCACAAAGAAAAGGGGACACCCATGAAGAAAAACAGTATGCTAGGCACTGGAGTCAGATACTGTGGCAGGAAAATACACATGGTCCTGCTCTCTCAGAGAAGGCGTCCTTCTTAACCCGATATGCAATTGTGAACGGAAAAGTGCCATGACAGAAAAGCTCAGGGACAAAGAGGCACCTCACAGGGGAGGCTCATCAACACTGAAGATGGAGGGAAGTTATCCCAAGGAGGTAACATCTGAGGTGGTCTCTAACAAGTACAGAGAAATTGACGAGGCCCGGGTGTGGCCTGGGGCCAAGAGTGACAGTGACAGTGCAATCGTGCAGTGCAGACTTGGGTAGGAGGCAGCACGGAGCCCTCTGTGGCTGGCGTGGGTCTTCAGTGGATCTGTGCAGGAAAGGAGTAAGTCAGCAGGCCTGGGTCACACAGGGGCCTGGGAACCATAGAGGGAATTGAACGCTTATCCTGAAAGCCGTGGGTGTGAGCAGCAGCATGTAGTGTTTCCAGATCATGCTGGCGTCGGTGTTGAGGTGGGTTGGAGCGTGGGCAGAGTGGAGAGGGAGCCAGTGAGGGGGCTGTCGCACAGTGAAGGCACAGGGTGACAGAGACGGGACAGTGAACACAGGGGGAGGTGGACAATGAGGGCAGACAGAATCCACAGGCATCGACGCTGGTCAGCTGGGGAGGTGAGGGAGGAGTAGGTGTCAAGGTGACTCTCCCTGGGATGGGCTACTGACTGGATGCTGGTACCTGGCAGAGCCAGCAGCCTTGGAACAGGCATTCCGTTTGGGGTCTGTTGTCATGTGGAGTCCTTTTAAGACATGGAGTTGAAGAGGGCGTGAGGCAGTGGGGTACATTGTTCTTAGCTTGGAGGAGAAAGATGTCATTGGCAGAGACATGGCTGCTGAAGCCACAGGCATGGCTGAGGTCACATGGTGAAAGAGGATCCATGGGATAGAAGCAAAATAAAGGGTAAGGCCTGGGAGAAGAGGATGAGACAGCAGAGGACCCAGACAGAACCACGAAGTGGGGCGCCAAAGAGAGGACTGGCATTAAGCTCCTGGGTCTTTGCACAACCTCTTCTCTGTCTGAAAACCACCCCTTCACCGAGCCAGCTGGCCACTACCTGCTGCTTCAAGGCACAGCACAGGTACAGTCTGCTCTTGGAAGCATCCCCCACAGCTCCCCAGGCGACCCGGAGCCCTGGGGCCAGGAGCAGGTGGTGGAAGGAACAAGGCTGTGGAGACAGGCTGGCTCCTCGCCATGTGACCTGGGCAAGCTGCCCTGGGAAAAATCTTGCTGTCCTCCACCATCAAATGGAATGACAGCTACGGCGTGGGCATTATATTCCTTGTGATCAAATGATATCATGCATCTCAACCCTGGGCTGATAATAAACTCTGAATAAACAGAGGCTACCGTTGCCTCAGCTCCTACCATGGTGACATGCTCTGGGTTGTCACTTTCCCTCACTCAGGCCAGGAGCTCTTTCACACAGCAGGGTTTTATCCACCTCAGCATCACCAGCACCTGTATACAGTAGGTGCTCAGTGGAATGAGGAATAAAAAGCTTGATGTGGGCAAGAATGTTCAAGGGACCACCTGCAGGAGGAGGGCTAGAGCCAGGCCCAGTGAGTCCCATAGTAACCACACCCGGCCAAGCAGTGCAGGAAGGGCCCGGGGGGGGGGGGGGGGGGCGGGGGGAAGGAGCCAGAGCAGCCCAGCAGGCACACAGCTTGAACACATTTTTCCCAGCTGAGGGGGCCAGGGAATGACTTCTGCACTGAACTTCGACCTGGGAGCCACATACCCTCTTTGAACTGTCTGACAGCCCCCCGCCCTGTCACTCCCCATCTGAGCTGGAGGAAAAGTGAAACCCAGTCTTGCTCTGAAACAGTCCCCAGTGAGTCCCAGACCCGGCCCCACACCTGGGTTTATTTGTGTGGTACTAGTGAAGTCTCCCAGCAGAGACTCCCTGCCCCCCGCCTTGCCCCCTGCCCCCTGCCTGAAGCCTGCCTGGGTCTCCTACACCTGAGGTCCTCAGTAGCTTCTCTTCCATCCTGGCTGGGCCAGTGCCCCAGTCAGTGAGCCAAGTCACACTGCAGAGCTGGGCTGGCATCCTCTCCCCCACTTCACACAGTGAGGGGATTTAGGGAAGTCTCCTCACAGAACTCTCTGGGCCTCAGTGTATCTGAAAAAAAGGGCACCTGCCAGGTAAATTGCTGTGAGAATTAAATTCTTGTGTAATTCTTGTGGAGCTGAGCAAATGCTAGTTTCCTTCTCTTACCTCAAACTGTGGCCTGGAGGAAGGGGGAAATCTAAGCTGTGTGGGGGTGGCCAATGCTGCCCTGACACAGACTGGAGCATTGAAGCCGGGAGGGGGTTTCACCCCGATTTTACTTTTGAGGAAAACTCTCCAAGAATAACTGATGTGGCTTATGAATAGTGGAGCCAGGGTTCGTACGCAGACCATCTAACCCAGGGGACAGAGCGACCGCTCACGGCAGGAACAAGACTGGGCCTGGGAGTTGGGCATCCCAGCTTCTCAAGCCAGCAAGCCCTGTGCTGATGGCTGCTCTGAGCCTGTCCCCTAACCAGAAAACCTGAGACTCCAGGGCTGTGCACCAGCTAAACCCAGAACTCATTCCTGACGTGAGTAGCCTCACATCTAGCCAGGGTCTGGCACCAGGAGGTGCTCAATAAGTATTTGTTGAGTGACTAAATGAATTCCCAGTTCCTTCTTAGAACACCTATGAGGGTGATTGGGAGATGAAAGTGAATGTGAACAATTTGTTTGGTTATTAATCTAAAGAATTCTCACTTTTCCTTGTCCTCCCTTCTTTTCCTATACAAATATATTAGCACCCACCATGGGCCAGGCTTGTGCGGGCTACTCAGATGCAAGGATCATAGTATTCAACACTTAGCACTTTCTAGGCGACTGGTACACCTAAGCATTTCTCATGGATTTTCTCCCTTAATGCTCAAAACAACCCTAAGAAGTAGAAAACTATTATTATCACCCCCATTTTACTGTTCAAGAAACAGAGACCAAGAAATTAAGTAACTTTGTCAAAGAAACTTTGAACCCAGAGGTTATAGGTGGGTACTCAGATTTCAGAACCAAAGGGAAAGAAATTTTTCAGCCTAAAGAGCTCACTCGCCCATGGTAGGAGGTGTGTGTGTGTCTGTGTGTATTTGAAGCAAAGTGGGAAGCATATCAGGGTACTTAGCTCAGACAAAGATTTTTCCAGTGACTGCTTTGAACACAATTTTTATTGTTAAAGCATTAATGTGAAAAAGTGGTTTTGTTATTAGCACCTCCTCTTTTTTCTTGGGTTTCTAATAAGCTTTTAAAAAAAAAAAACCTATAGAAGGCAGCTTAGGTCTTGACTGAGGGGGAAACTGAGGCCTGGGGAGGGCCCCTCACCCCAGCCATCAAGACTAGAAGCCTCAGTGTTTTGTAGATGTTGCACCAGCTCTCCAGGAATAGAGCCTAATGGGTAGCTTTTGCCAGCTTGCGGTGTCCTCTGTGCATGGAAGATTTCACCTTCCAAAGTGAGGTTGCCAAATAGTGATATTGAGCAGAAATCGTTCCCAAAGGGTTCCAGCACACCGCTGGTGAGAACCCAGCCTTCCCAGGAGATCTTTACGCGATACCACCGAACCCAAAAGCCCCAGGGGACGGCTGAGTGTGGGGCTGAGGTCATGTGTCCAGGAAGAAAGGCGGATGGACAAAATGCTGAGCCCTGACAACCGCCAGAGCTGAGCAGGGGCCTGCTTCCTCTCCACGTGCCTCCCTCACAGTCCTCTGCCAGCACTCAGGCTGGCATACGCATGCCCGGCATTCTAGGGAGCAAAAACTGCTCCTTCTATGTACCCAGCATGTCGGGAGAGAAGAAGGGAACCTGCTGATTCCTGATAAGCAGACTGGTGATTAGCAAGCTGCTGCTCACACACACAGTTCTACCTGCTTCGCGGTTCTGGAGGGAAGAAGCCAGGGCTGGGCTCCCTGTTCCTGTGGTCCAGACCCGGAGACCAGGTGGACTCATCTCCAGGGTGCCGCATTGATTTATCTATTTAACCTGGGGCCATTTTCACTGCTCATTTCCTTCCTCCTGCTGCCTGAGCTCCCAGCGTTTCCAGTTGACTGACCCAAGACCTCAACGCCAGCCCAGGCAGGTAAGTGGTGTCTGGTGTGGGGTGATCTGCAGAGCCCCTTCCTCAGAAGAGCGCCTTCAGTGCTCCCAGGAGCTCTTCCTCTGCATTAAGCCAGTGGTGTCCTTCTGTTAGAGGGTCAAATCTTCATGGTTCCCAGAGCCTGGGAAAGGGCGGAGGACAGGGGATGGGGAGAGGGTGGTTGATGGGTACGGGGGTACAGGGGGATAAGAAAAATAACGCCTAATGTTCTACAGCTCAGCAGGATAACTGTGGTGGACGGCCCTCAATTGAATATTTCAAAATAGCTACTAGAGAGGATTTTGAATGTGCCTAACACAAAGAAATGATCAATGTCTGAGGTGATAGAAATGCAGATTACCCTGATCTGACCATTACATATTGCAGATGTATTGAAATGCCACACTGTTCCCCATAAAAATGTACAATGACTATGTGTCAGTTAGACTATACATGTTAATAAAAATTATCCTGCTATGAATGAAGTGAAACACAATAGCATCACTTTCTCTAGTATCTTTGAATGGATTACTTGTCATTATCTAATTACTATAGCAAACAAACAGAAATACTGTTGAAGTCTTTCCTATGGTCAGGCACACCATGTGTGCAACAGTTAATCTTCTAAGCAAATGGAACAGGGAACTTATTATCTTTATATTTCCTTGATGAAAAACTCTGCTTAGAAAGATTTCTTAACTTGGCTGAAGTCACCTGGCCAGTAGGTGACTGAGCCAGGCTAGAACCCAGACGTATCTGTCCCTCATACTGTCCTCTCCCCGTTCTACAATAATTAATCTTTCAGGTCAATTAGGGGGGAAATTGGGTTAATTCCGAGAGTGGAATTTTTGTTTTATTGCTACTTAACGAATCACCATGAAGTCAGCAGTTTATAGAAACATTCAGTTTATTATCTCACAGTTCTGCAGCCCAGAAATCCAGGTGGTCTCTTCTGGGTCCTCTGCTCAGGGTCTTACAGGCCCAAATCAAGGTGCTGGCTGGAGTCTTCTGGGGCGATGCTGGGAAGAAGTCACTTCCAATCTCATTGAGAGGGTGGGCAAAACCCCACTCCTTGCAGCTGCAGACTGAGGTCCCCGATTCTTGCTGACTGTCAGCATCTCAGGGCCACACACATGCCTTCTCACATGTTCCCTCCATTTTCAAAGCCAACAACGGTGTGGCAAGTCCTTGTCACACTTCTAAGTTCCCCTTCAGTGTGTCTCTGACTTTCTGCTCTGCTGGCAGCTAGAGAAAGCATTTTAAGGGCTCATGTGATTACAATGGGACCACCCAGATAATCCAGGATAATATCCCTGTCTTAAAGTCAAGTGTCCATAGAACATAATCACAGGAACCATGTCTCATTATATTCAGGAGTTCCAGAGATCAGGGCAGGACATCTTGAGGTTCCAATTTGAGGAATCCTGCCCACTGGTGGATAGGTCGTGTAGCAGCGGAGCTTCTGGGTGCAGTCTCTAAGGCAGGCAAGGCTGGGATGGTGTGGGGCTTGCCCCTGGGTGTCTTGAATACCCAGAAAGCACTGTGGGGACACTGGATGGACAAAGGGAAAGGACAGAAGCAAGAAGGCAGGGTCTATGGTGGGGAGTGAAAAGGAAAAGAGGGAACAGAAAAGAAAGGAAGAGAAGCTAAGCAGAGATTGCAGCCTTACATCTACAGAGAAGTTCAAATTCTCTTTGCTCTCTTGCAGTGACTTCCAAAAGATATCTGGTACATGTACGAAGTTACTTGGGCTGTGCTGCTCAGTCCCCATGGAATGAGTTGGGTCGAGATTCATTGGGTAGGTTGAGATTAGGGGTGGGAAAGACTTGAGTTGGGTGAGTTGGAGGGGATTATCCAGATGGAGCTGGAAATAAAATGGTTTGTTTGGGTTAAGAGGTGGTGTGGACTGGTTTGGGATGGGTTGATTGAGTTCAGATGGGCTGGCTGGAAGGAGGTGAGTCAGGGATGGGTTGGTTGGGGCTGGTCTGGGTTGGGCCACTGACTTGAGCCTTGACTTGGATTCAGCACGCCTGGAGGGTTGGAATGAATGTTAGACTGAGTGAAGGAGAGGGGAGGTTGGGGGTTCCTGAGCTTCTAACTGCAGAGACAGAATTTGCTCTGGGTAGCTTAAATACAAATAAATGCACTAATGGTATTGAATGACTTACAGAAATATTTGGAAAGCTGAAGAAACAGCTTCTAGGCTGCATCTTCAGGCCCAGCTCCCAAAGCTGGACTGCAGAACTGGACCACCAAGGTGGCAGCTCCTTTTGCAAACCATCAGGAAGCCATCTGCCAAATCAGGAAGCCGCCGCTCCGGCTTCTGGCTCCAGAGTCAGGTCGTCGCATGTCCACACCAGCTGAACGCACACCTCGGTGCGAAGGCACTGACAGGTTTCATCTCCAGCAAAACACATGTGGTGAGGAAATTCTTCCGATAGATCATACAAAATTGGGGAAATGGTCATAACTGGGAAGCGGGGTCCGGGGGACGTAGAGGTATGCCACACTATGTTTGCTGATGTTTGTTTCTACAAATGTTGTTTTAAATGGATGCCTCCTTCCCTCCCTGTCTGCACCCCCCACACTTGGTTCACTTCTGCATGAATGTACGGCACTCGGTGGAATCCACATCATATCCACAGCTCTGGTGATAGGGATGTCGGGAAATCCAGTGTTAGCTTTTTAGTGGAACACAAAGGTACTCTAAAAAGAGGGAAGAGTAGAGGCCAAAATCTACACAGCATCTGCCCCCACTAGCCAAGCAGAAAGGGCAGGACGAGTCCAGAGGGGTGAGGGTGGTCTGGGTGGGACTGGCCATGTTCAGGGGTGTTGGGATGGGTCAAGTTGGAGGGTTCAAGACTTGCATGGTTGAGCTGACGGAGCAGGGCTGGGCAGTGTTGGCAGGAGTTGGATTTGGACAGACGATTTGTACTGGAGGCCACTGTGAGGCCAGTGCTTGAACATCAGTGCCCAGTGCTTTGAGTCCGGGGGGTGTTTCCGTGAGTCACTCTAGGAGGGCAGGACCTGGAGGATGACATCACTGATGACCGCAGTGACCTGTGGGTCCTCCCTCATTGGGCTCTCTCTCCACCACCTGGGCCAGGCCCAGGTGCTCATCACTCAAGCCAGAACTGTGCCCAGGCTTAGGACATTCCCAGCCTCCCCTGCCCTCCTTAAAATGAAATCTGTTCCAGCATGAGGCTTGGAAAATAAGTTCCAAGCAGAGAAACTTGCAGGATGTATTGTCTCGGGGCAAAACCAAACCCAGTCAGGATATCAGAGCCATATGGTTTCTTCCCCACATTTCTGGTGGGAGGAGTTGTGGATTTGATGGAATTTGGGACCAGTTCCGGAGTCCCACAGGTGCTATGCTCATTGAGCCAAGGAAAACGGGTGCTGGCAGGCACACATGTTTATACACTCCCAGAGGAAAGCACACGAGCACAGGGCTTTCCAGTTGGCAATGCATCTTCAGTTCACATACATTCTCTCAGAATAGCACCATAGGCAGGAGACATTCTATAACATCCCAAAGAGTCACTTGTGTCAGAGAGACCAAGCAGCCTGCCCAAAGACACACAGCAGAGATAGAAACCATTTGTTCTTGTTGTTGCTTACACAAATAGTCTGTCTCCTTGACTAAAATCCAGTCTCAATGAGGTAATCAGTTTTGCCCACTTGTTCATGGTGGTAGCTCAAGCATCTAGAACAGTCCTGGCACATTGTAGGTGCTTAAATAAATATATTTACTCAATATACACTTACTAAATAAATAAAAAGAAATCCACGCTCAGAAATCCAATCCATGTTCATTTATGATCTCTCTCTCTCTCTCTCTCTCTCTCTCACACACACACACACGCATGCACTCATGCACGCACGCACACACACACACACACACAGCCCATTCTCCCATCTCTCCTTCTGGGGTTGTCCAAACCAGGTCGTACATGTTCTTCCATCATGCTGGCTCAAGTCAAGGAGGAAGCTTCTGGATTCAGACCTCTAAGCATGGTTGGCATGGTCCTGGTGTGGTAGGTGCACAACGAATGGTCCCCCTTCACCATTGCCACCATGTAGACCTTCTTTGGAGGCATAGAGCAGAGGAAATTCTAGACCATTCCATTTGGAAACTGAGGCTGCTTTTCTAAGAGAAGATGAAGCTGGTTCAGGCTGGGGTCCAAAAGAAGTCTGTGCCCAGCTCCTCCAGGCTGCAAGCCTCCAATTCTCAGAACGTGATTTCGGTGAGTCTTCACAGACAGCCTGAGAGGGAAGGGTCACTGTACCCCTTTTGCACATAGGGAAACTGAGATTCCCCAAGAAGGAGCTGAGCTGTCCGTAGTTGCATACTCGGAAAGCACAAAGCCCAGAGGAGAGTCCCAGTCTGTGCAACTCCAAGATCCATGGGTGTCAGTGACAGACAGTCCCCAGGGCCCCTGAGGGAGCGCATCTCCCTCTCACTGTGAGGGGTGGGCCGTGTCCTCTCTTCCTTCCATCCTGCCTCTGCTCTCAGCAGCTGCCATCCACACAAGGTGGGGTGAGGGGGACATTTCTTGCTGCCTCCGACTGATATTGACGGATGGAGTGACTATTGTAAATGCTACCGTGTTGTGTAATCAGTAGGAAAATGTGACTCTGTCCCCAGAGATGCCAATGGCATTTTGGAGAAAATCCTATCCTTGATTTTCTAGGCCTGTTCAGTTGAAATGTCTAGGTGACAGGGACAGGCTGGGGACCTTGATACACAGCCTGGGCAGGCCGCTTGCTGCTCCAACCCCTGCCTAGGACAGTAGGGATTGGCAAAGCAGAGGGGTGTTGGCAGGGGAGAGAGGTGTTCTGGGTGTGGGCACCGGGGTACGGGACAGCACTGTGGCCAGTGTAGGGGCTTTGGAGTCACACTATGGGCTCCATCTCCACCCTCTCCCTCTGGGTGTGTGTGTGTGTGTGCGCGCGCGTGTGGCATGTGAGCACGCCCTACTTCTTCTTCTATAAAGTGATATCAAAAGGAAAAAGGCACCCAGTTCATCATGAGGGTGGGTGAAAAGTTTCAGTAAGGCAGTTGGCACTCAGCACAGGGTCTGGCCCTGACTGAGGCACCGTAAATGTGTTAAGTGAAAGGATGAATGAGCAGATGAACCAAGCAGCATGTTCCAGAAGCAAGAGGCTAGCCTTTGAGTCAAGAGACCCAAATTGGAGCTATTTCTGTCACCTACTAGCTGAGTGACCTTAGGCAAGTCACTTAACCTTGCTGAGCCTCAGTTAATAATAGCAATAATCCCTGCCTCTCGGGTCATTGTGAGGATTAAGGGAAAAGTGCCGGGTGGAAGCCCTCGGTTAGCGGCAGGGCACTGTGCAAATGTTAGTTCTAATTATTCCCTGCAATTATGACTGCTCGGTGGGAGGCGGGTGTGGGAGGGAGGGTCGGGAGGCTGCTCGTGAGGGTGGGTCTGTGACCAGGCTGTGTGTGCGTGTGTATTGTGTGTGGGTGTGTTTGGAGAACCAGGGGCCATTAGAAAAATCATCATCCCTCTAAGTTGTTCTTTCTTTGGCTAAACTCAACCTGCCAGGCTGACATCGGAAACAGGAATTAGTGGCAAGTCTGGGGGGACAGGATTAGCGGCTGAACTTTCTATTCCTGGAGACCCTCTTTTCTCAGGAGGTCAAAGCAATTTCCATATATTATCCCCGCTGGCAGCTTGGGAAGGTCAGGGGAACTGGCAAACACATGCCGCAAGTCGCTTGGAGGGAGAGTCAAGGTGGGAAGGACAGCCGCGGGGGCCACTGCCCTGCTACCGACAGACGGCAGCCGCGGGGCCTGTCCTGCTCCCACCAGGCCCTCTCCTGGCTGGCACCAGTTCATTCCTTTGAGTCCCTTCCCACGGTCCTCAGCCGTGGGCTGTGTGTGTCTCGGGAGGGTCTGAGCAGGACCCCAAGTCCTTGACGTTCACACATGCTGCTCTTGGAGGGTCTCACTGTCAGCCTTGGACCTGGCTGTCCCACACTCCCTCCTGCCCCTCTGCTCTGGCTGATGCAAAGTCAGTCTTCTCTGAGCCTTTGGAGGGAAGGGACCAGGAGGAAGGGGCTTGGAGGTCCAGCCATATTGCACCTGCCCATGCAGAGGGCAAGGCCAGGAATTGTTCTCTGCAACCAGTCAGAACAAGAGCCACCCTGAAAGACTGACCATGAATGTGCAGCTGTTGGTCTGAGGAGTCCCTGGGGGAAGTTCTCTGAAGGGTGAGAGCAGTGATTCTCAATTGGGGTCCCCAGACCAGCAGCATCAGTGTCATCTGGGAACTTGTTAGAAATGCCAGTTCTCCCAGCCCACCTAGTCCTACTTACCAGAACAGGGCAAGGGTTTCAGCAAGTGCTGAAAACCTTCCAGGTAACTGAGGCTCCAGAAGTTTGAGAGCCACTGGGCTCAAACTGCACCACCACCCTGCACCTGCAGTTGGGCACCTGTCTTCCCAGAAGCCTCTCCTTCCCCACACTGGTTGTGGCTCATCTGAGGAGAATCCCTGCCCCTGATTCCCAGGCTGGCAGAGGGACAGGGGTTATAGTTCCGGACTTCTCTCAGTTCTTATCACTGGGTCCCAAATGTGCCTCCTACCCCCAACCCTTCCACTGTGTCGCCCCTAGGTGCCCTTAGACCCTGTGCCCTAAAAGCCTCTGGGATCTTATTCTCTAAAGAGCAGAAGCCTGCCTGCCATCTCCTCTTTTGCTAACATTCCCAGCAAGTCCTGGCCCTCATTCCCAGGATCCCCTTGCCCTCCATGTTCCCTTGTGTGGCTCTAGGAAAGTGGCTGCTGTCTCAGGGTCTGTGCACCCTCTCCAGTAAGGAGTGGGAGGCCTCACAGAACTTGCCCAAGGTCCTCCAGAAGGTGGCTGGACTAGAGGCCAGCACTGCAGCTCATGTGGCAGCAGTTGCTCAACCCTGAGGTCTGGGTCTATGGTTACCCCGGAAAGAGATGCGGGCCTCCATCCCAGCCCCTCTAGCCTGGGTAACGGCAACAGCCATCTTTCCTGATACAGCATCCACAGTGCAGGCACCAGGCACCGCCCTTCCGCTGGCAAGACCCAACCAGGCACATTAGGCTACCCCACCAGCAGCACTCCTGAGGAGCACCATCCCAGTGTGCAGAGTCAGAACTGAGGCCCAGAAAGATTTTCCATGGTTTGTCTGAGATCTCACAGCTACTACAAGACTGGAATCTGCCAGCATCCCGCTAATCCCTCCCCCACCCTAAGTCAGTCTGACTCCAAAGCCCTCTTCCTTAACCTGGGTAGCAGCCAGAACCTCAGCACCTGGTCAGGTACAACATGGACAGGGACAGCAGATCCGGTCTGAGTGCCGACTTGCCAGTGAGTGGCCTTGAGCTGCCTGCTTGCCCCAGATGTATGGTGGGAATCATAGCTCCTGTCCTGCCAGCCTCACTGGACTTGGAGAATGAAGGACAGAGGTGGAAGTGTAGGGGAAACCGCAGTGGTGTCCAAACGCTGTGATCGAGTGCGCGCCGTGCTTTACAGTATACAATGCCCATCTTCACCTGCGCAGCTACCGAGCTGTCTGGCATAAGCGCAAATTGAGGCTGAGATGTTAGGTGCCTTGTCCAAGTATGGTAGGCCCGCAGAGGCTCAGTCAACCCCAGAGCCGGGTGCGCCTCCGGTCGCGAGCGCAAGAGGGCGCCATGGGCCCGCAGCGAGCCCGGGCGGCCCTTTCCGCCGACCGAGACCGCTCTCCGAGCTCTGCTCTCTCCCGCAAGCTTCCAGGCTTCGCAGAGCGCCTAGATGTGCCCGGGTTCCAGGGCCGTTCGGGACGGGCGGCCAAGGTTGTCCAGGGTCTGCATTCAGATTTTGAAACCCGAAAAACCAGTTGCCTCTCCTTGCTGTGTGACCTCTGGGAAGACGCTTAACTTCTCTGAGTTTTATCTGTGATTATGGAAATATAATTCCCTCCTCTGTCGCCACTGCTAAACCCACAAAATGAGATCTTTGATTCAGGCCCCCAGTGCAAACTGTAAAGCCCCATTCACACTTGAGGAATTAGTGTAAAGCTCTTTCTCCTTGCTCTTGGACTCCACCTGAAGCCCCTCAACGAGGCATGCTTGGCCTCGCATTCCCATTTTAAGGTTCAGAGAAGTTGCTCTTTGGGGGGATCGAAAGGCCCGTCCAAGCATAGGCGGGTTGGTCTCCCGACACCAGCCCCAGGTCCGTCCTTTCCTGGTTCCGCGGCCTCCGCTACAGCCCGCCGCGCCGGGTGCTGGACAGTCGCCTCCAATCTTCTGCAGAGTCTGGGATGCACAGGGAGCCAAAGCAACCGGGAAAGGCGCAGGGCCCGAATGCTCGGGCCGACCCGCTCCGACCCGCTCACTGCGAAGGGAAGGGGTGTTCGGTCCCGGGTTTCGCCCCCAGCCTGGGGCTCAACTGCGGGCCGCCATCGCAGGATACCCGAACAGCAGCACGAGCGCGCGGCCCCGGCCGCGCTGGGGGTGTTGAGGCGCACGCTGCTCGGGGTCCCCCAACTCCCCGCGCGCGGGCGGAGCCCGGGCTGCGATGGGATCGCGAGGTCAGGCGAGAGGGCGGCCGGCGGCCCAGCCCGCGCCCGCGGCGGCGGCTGTTTGCACACATGTAATTAGCTCTAATTAGCCTGGGCTTTCAGCGCGCGGCTCCCTCCAGCGAGCGCCGGCCCGGGCGGCCGCGGCCCTCCGCGCCAGCCTCTCCACCCCGGGCCCTGTCGGAGGCCCCAGAACTGCGCGCATCTGCGCACCCGGCATTCAGGAGACCTCCACGTGCTGGCCCGCCAGCACCTTGGCGCGTCCTCCCTGGGCGTTTGGAGACGCCGCGGGGGAAGGATCGCCGGAGCGGGGCGCGCGGACCCGGAGAGGAGGGGTCGCGGGAGGGGGGAGGGGACGAAACGGTTCTTGGCTGAGCAGGAAGAAAGCTGGAGCCCGGCTCTCCAGCCTCAGCCGCGAGCCCTGCATGCACGGGAGCCCCCGGGGCAGCGACCCCGCCGAGATTCCCCGGGATTTCTGCGTAACCGCCGAACAGAGCCCAGGCGCCGTCGACCGAGCCCTGTTCCCCCGACCTCGCAGCCGTTTCGTCCCTGCTTCAACGGGCCATCCGCGCTCTCGTTGTACAGGTGGCATAGCCCGGGCTCAGAGAGGTTAGGGAGCCCTTCCCAGGCGGCGCAGCAGGCCAAGGGCGCGACTCCTGACAGCCGCAGCGCGGGATTAAGGCTCGAAAGCAAAGGCTCCGCCGGGGAGGACGCGGGACCGCCTTCGCCTCCCGGGTCTCTTTCCTCCCGCTCCGGTCTCCGATCCCTAGCCCTCTCCGACCCTGGTCCTGCGTACTGAGTCCATTGCCCACCGCATCCCTCCAGCCCGCTCCCTGCGACACGTCGGCGTCGTCTACACGGCGGATAAGAACCAGAGAGCCGGACGAAAGCAAGCTCAACCCCAGGACCTTGGTCGAGGTGGGGGCGTCGGCCGCGGTTGCCCGGAGCGGGGTTTCCCCGCACTCCCTGTCTCCCCTCGCCGGGTCCACGGAGCCTCGCTCCGACCCAGCCCCTGGGGCCTTCGCCTTCCGGGCTTCTCGGTCTCCCTCCAGGCTTAGGCACATCCCTCTCCCAGTCTGGTTCTGTTTTACTCTCTGACCCTGATTGCGCGTTTCCCACTGTCTCCCCCTGTCTCGCTGTGCCTTTGTCTCTGTCTCTGCCGTTCCTCCGTCTCTCGTCCGATCTAGGCGGGTGAAGCTACCTCCGCCCCCGCCCCTGCAGAGGAACACACACCGGCAGAACCCGCCTTTTCAATAAAAAACGACAACTGGGAAACAGAGTGAATTAAAAAGCATTAACTTAAAAACAATCCATGTGTCTGCAAATGCGTTCCAAATGGCAACCCTTGGGGGCGGGGGTGTCGGCCACATGTTCTGGAGCCCCAGACACAAAGTGTAGGGGGCTCCTGGCCGGCGGTGAACCCCACCCGCTAACCACCTGGGACCACAGGGTCTAGGCAAAAGGAGTTCCAGGTCCACCCTCACTATTGGGGACCCCCACCAGGTTCCCGAATCCTCCTGGAATTCTGACATCCGTTAGCCTTCCCTTGTCCCCAAACCTTCCGAACACTGACACCGCGCACCAGCTCTCCCCACCCCCACCCACACGGCCGCACTCCCTCTCGCACTCCTTCCTCTACGCGAGGCCTGCCCTGCCCTACCCCCATTCTGTCCTCCTGCCCCTAGACCACCCAGCAGTCCTGGCTTAGGGAGAAGTGGTTAGAACCAAAGTTTGCCTGGCCTGAAGAGATTCCCAGGGAGCGGTAAGCAGAAAGAGCTCTGCAGACCCACTAAGTGCAGCTGCTGCAGTCTGACCTTGCGGATAAAAAGTTGTGTCTCTGAGGCTAGCAGGAGGATGCTGTCCTTTGAAGCCCTCAGGAGAGAGGACTTCCCCTTACAGATCATGCTGCCACCTTTGCCATTCTCAACAATACTCCTTTGACTTTTTCCTGGAAGTGAGAAAATTGGCATTCTTTAATTAGGTCTTAATCAGAGAAGACCGGCCTGGGTGGGGGCCTAGATGTTTACTAACTGAGAAGGAAAGCCCAAGTTCCTACATCGGGTGGGAAGGAAGGATTTCTGCATTATTAGCCTTGCCTGGCTAATGATGACTTTCTATTGTAATGACAATGGTAACTATATGGCTGCTAACACTTATTGAGCACTTGCCGGTGTTCTCTACATACAAGTAACTCACAGAAAGTGCAGATGGTTGTATGACTTTAAGCTGTAGCTTACCCAACCTGGACCTCAATTTCCCTGTCTATAGCAAGAAGATAAAAGACCAGAAGTTCTCCCACCTTAGAAACATCTTTAGTGTCATCAAAATCTCCTGGGCAAGTTGTCTTCATTGTTACCCTTCCAATATGTTTTTTTTATTAAAAATAAGTCAACCAGGGAAATTTGATTCCAGTTATTCTGTTCCTGAAACAACAAAAATGATTTTTTAAAACTCTTTAAAAAATTCATAACAGTGCTGACCCACTCAAATGTTCTTCCTCTTAATAATCAGAGATGAGTCATTTAATTTTACTTTTAATGATAAAAATGTTCTGTGTTCATCACATGGGAGAGCCTTTCAGAATTCTCTGTATCTTAATGACTTGTCAGATTCTGCAGGATCCCAGTTTGAATTTTTATATAAAATTGCCCACTGATTCTGCTATGAGACTGCTACTTCTCATGTAATTTCTGAATCTGCTGCAGATATCTGGCAGCTCATCTGATATGTCATTCTTATATAACCTCATCTCTGATGCTGACATGAGATTTTGATTGAGAATTCTAATGTAGGTTTCTGAGAATTTTTGTTTCTATAAATTCATTTAAGAAGCTTCTCTGTCCCTAGTTCTGTGACCTTGTATGTGTGTTCCTAAGAGTCTGCAAAGGTGCATCTGCTACACACATAAATCTAGGTATATATGTGCACATTCATGTGTGTAGGTGTGTGTTTTTGTTGTTGTTTTGGTACCAGGGATTGAACCCAGGGGTGCTTAACCACTGAGCCACATCCTCAGCCCTTTTTTCTTTTTTCTTTTCTTTTTTTCTTTTTCTTTCTTTTTTTTTTTTTTTTTTTTTTTACCACACTGGAGATTGAACCCAGGGCCTTGTGCTAGCAAGGCATTCACTACCAACTGAGTTATATCCCCAGACCTTTTATTTTCTATTTTGAGACAAGGCCTGGCTAGGTTTCTTAGGGCCTCGCTAAATTGCTGAGGTTGTTCTAGAGTTTATGATCCTCCTGCCTCAGCCTCCCAAGTTGCTGGGATTACAGGCATGCGCCGCCACACGCAGCAGGTGTGTGTTTCCTTGGGGATGTGAGTGCGAGTCTCAGATATATCTGAATGTTTTTGAGCTGTAGTTGTGCTATGTGGAGCTTGGACCTTTCTATGCATGTCTCTGTGGGTGGGTGCCTTGCTGATGGGTGAGTTTGTGTGACTGTGCCTTTGTCATGTTTATGTAAGTGAGGTGACATCTGTGCCTGCACTGACAGGCTTCCCACTTTATGAAGCCTCCAACTGGGAAGGGTTTCTGTGCAGAGGAGCTGTTCCAGGCCCGGGCATGACAGCCTAGCAGTGATAGCTCCAGCTCACAGAGTTCTTCCGCTGGAGAAGACTCTGGATTTTGAGCATAAACACAGATCTCTGTGCTGAGCATTCTAATTCTGCAAGTCAAGTAGAGAGCCCAGGCAGCTGCCTGCTAATTAGCTACCCTGGGGGAAAAAATTGCCAGTGTTGGAGTGGATAATGTGTCTGCCTGTTTCCGTGGGATCCTTGACCAACCAAACGCCCATCCCCTCCCTTAGACCTTTTCCCATGGGCCTGGCCCCCAGCACCCCAGCTCAGAAGGACAGGGGGCGTTTGCATGCCTGGGCTCTGGCACATCAGCTTTTCAAACAGGCCAACTGCTAAGCAAATGTCACTTGAGCTGGAGCTCTGAAGGCGATCTGTGAGACAAATGATCCATCTGAAGAGATGAAAACGGGTCCCTTGCTGGATGGAGATGAGCTAATAAAGTCCCCACAACATCAAGGACAGACTCCATGTCCTCCTCCCAGGCAAACTGTGCTCTCAGGGCCAGGGGCTCTTGCAAATCACTGGGCATCTGCAGACAGCTTGACAGGTCCCCAGTCCCAGAGAGCCTTTGGATCCCTCTTCTGGGATCCCCTCAGTAGCTGCCCTGGATTGGTGGGAGCAGGAGACTTGCCATGTGGGGCTTATATATACACACACGTAACCCATGTGACACACAGACTCACACCTGTCATCTGAGCCTGTGACTTAACCTTTGCTGCATTCTCATGAACACAGGTTACACAAAGGGCTATAAAGCCCATGTCTTCGTTGTTCTCCTTTTTAACTTGTAATGGGTAACTACATAGCATACAGGCTCAGAAGCAGTTGCAGGTATGAACTATACAGATGTCACATACAGAGGTTGTATGGACCAAATGTGTTCCCCTAAAAGCTATTTGAAGTCCTCATGCCCAAGGTGATGGTCTTTGTAGGGGAGGTCCTTGGAAACTGATTAGATGTAGACATGGTCTTGAGGGTGGGTCCCTGATGATAGAATTAGAGTTCACACAAGAAAAGGAAGAGAGATTGGAGTTCTGGCTCTCCCCCATGTATGGAGAGAGCCAGGAAGCCAGGAAGAGGCCCTTCCCGGAACTGAATCTGCAGGCACCCTGGTCTTAGAAATCCTGGTCTCCAGAGCAGTGAGAAATAAATGTCTGTTGCTTAAGCCACCCTAGCCCATGGTATTTTTGTTATAGCAGCCTGGGTCAACTAACAGATACGATCTAGCAATCACACTAGCAGGTATTCCTACCTATTCATTGACATATAAATAAAAGTGACCAGCATTCTCCTAGTGAGAGGTGGCCACGCCAGGCCAGCTGCTCCTCCTTTATTGCTGGTTGTCCCTTCCCCGCCCTCACTGTGCTGCATGTTTCACATACTTACTTCACTTTACTCTAGGCAGCCCCAAGAGGGAGACATTTAGTAGCTTCATCTCACGGAAGAAGAGACTAAAACTTGACTAGGAACCGCAACGGCTAAGCGATTGGGCTAAGTTGACATTTGAACCCAGGTACTCTGACTCCAGTGTGCGTGCACCATATGGGTGACAGGCGATCTTCATTTGCATTGGGGGAGGAACTTTACTAGGGTCCAAGGAGAACAATCCTGCCACCCCCAGGACAAACCCTCCCTTCCCTGGGCTCTCTTGGCTTGCTCAGCCTCACACCTTATAACTCAGTTAGTGTAATTGGATACAGCTGTCTCCCAGAGTGTTGCCTGTAAAGCTGCATCTTGGGATGCAGATTCACAGGCCTCCTTGAACCTGCTAAAGAATTCACTTTCGAGTTTTGTTCAAGATAATGACCACCAGAAGAGTAATGATATAAACCGATTTTAATCTATGCCTAGTTAAATGACAGGCTCAGCTCCAATGTTGACGTTTCTGACAATGCAAAGTTATTTTATTCTAACTCAGCACAAAGTTGCTTTTCTGACTAATGAATGTTTTCAGTCAATCCCGAGTGGTGTGTTTACACCTGATCTCCATGGTAGCCCTAGTCCAACATGCAGATCCCTCATTCACCGTCTAACAGGTGCCAGGGCACATCCTGGTTTCTCATGCCTGATTGCCCTGCACTACCCATGCACAGCTCTCCTGAAGCCACCACCCCTGTCCCTGTCCACAGTTGTCCTGAGGACATTCGGAGGGGCATCAGCCCTGGGCTGCAGCAAAACCTGGAATGGTCCCACAGACTTGCCACACTCCTTCAGCCCTGGACTTGCACCAAAGCTGGCTCCCCCTGAAGAAAAATGAAGGTCCTCCTGACAAGCAAGTATAAATATTTTCTTTCCCAGTCTGATTCAGATGGGGATCTTTGCTGTTAATAAAGTGGCAGCTGGCTATCTGGGAGTGTCTCCAATGTGGCCTTCTCTGGCAGGGAGGGCGTCATCCATCTCTGTCTGCACCCCATCAGATGACAAGGCTTCTCTGGCCTACTCCTTTTGGAATGTGCCTCAGATGGCAGAAAGCAGGACCAGAGTATTTGCAAAACACCAGTTTCATCTCTCTCTGGAGGGCAGGGAGGAACTGCTCAAGTTTGCTGCCCTTGACGAGCTGGCCTATCAGCAGTGCGGCCATCAGTGCCCAGCAAGCCTGTTTATTTAAGCTCTGAAGCTTTATTTACGGGGGTAGGAGGGAGTGTTGAAGCAGCCTGGGTCTTCCCCCTTTGAAAGGTGCTCAGACCAGAAAGGGCAACACGACGTAATGGGAAATGGTGCTTTGCTTTGAGGCATGTGGGCTGGAAATGGAGCTGCAAGGCCCGGAAAGGGTTTGAAATAACATTTCAGGTTCAGAGGGCTCCCTGCCCCCAACTGGAAATAGGTGTCAGGATGGAAAACAGGGCACCTCTCCTCACCACTCGTCACCAGCCAGGGCTGTTTGAAATGAAAACAAAAAAATTCTTCCTTAAAAGAACTTGTGTTTTCCAAAGTACCATGACTTCTCCTCTTGACTCCCAAGTCCAGAAAAGGCTATGTGAAGGCCCCATTCACTGCCTGGGTCAGGAAGGAGGCTGAGGGCCTGCGGGGAGGCTGGGTCTGGGAGGAGGCTAGAGGTCAGGGTGAAGACTGGGGTCTGGGAAGAGGCTGGGTCAGGGAGGAGGCTGAGTGTCTAGGGGAAGACTTTTCCAGCATCCAGGCAAGAATAGACAGTAACGGTGACCTTTACGTGTGGAAGAGAGTCTGAGTTCGAGTCTTTCCTTGATTTGTTCCTTTAATACATATTTCGTGGCACATACTGTGTGGGAGCTCAGACAACAGTAGTGAACAAAGCAGCATAATTCCCTGCCCTCCTGGGGTGGGCACCGCTTAGGAGAAAGAGTAAACCAAACAAGAAAAACGCACGGTACGTTAGATAAGGATAAATGCTATATAAACAATTCAAAGCCAAAGAAAGGGATATAAAAGGAAGGGATGTGTGGTAGAATAAATGGACAGTGGCCCTAGAAGACCTTACATTAATAGGGTAACTGTTGGGAAAGAACTGAAGGAAGCCAGGTGAGCTCCAGTATCTGGGGATGCGTCCCAGGATGAGAACTGGGAACACAACGACTCCCAGGCGGAGTAGGACCGACATGTGCCCCGGGAGGGAGATGATCCGAACAGGAACACAGAGGCAGAGGGCTGGTCCACAAAGGGCCTTGGTGGTTCCAGCAGGGTCCTTAAGTTCCTGGTGGCAGGGCGCTTTCCCTTCCAAGCCTGCTGGGTTGATGTAGAGGGTACCTTGATTCTGCACAGTGTCGTGGAAGCTTTGCGGTTCTTCCCACGCAAGGAGCAAAATTCAGCCCCCACAGTCATTAAAGCCCTCAGCACAAATGCCCACTCTTTCTGGTCCAGAGATGCTAAGACAGCGACAGTGGTGCCTCCCTGAGGCTGCAGAGGGCTCCGCATGCACCCTGGGAGGTTCTTCCTGCCCAGCCTGCCCACCTCCCTGACCTGGAAGCCCCAGAGGGACTGACTTTGGGCCACGCTGGCTTCCCGTCCTTGTGTCCACAAACAGCACATCACGTGGCATGGATTTTTTTCCCCTTCATAATGAATTGTCATCCATTCCCTCCATTCCCCCCAGTAGCCACTTCTTCATCTACATAATCACTCTCTCCCTCATTCTCTTTTCTCCCCCCTTCTTCACACATTCCTTGTTCACTTACTGACTTATCCATATTCCTCTCCCACGACATTTATCACAAAAGTAACTAAATAGGTAACACCGTGTAAGCCTCACTCAGCCTGAGCTGTGAGGACACCAGGGCCGGAAGCACGTGTGATTCTCAGCGGCCACATCAGCCTCTGCACTGTGCCTGTCCCACGGACCCTACTCTATAAACAGATTCCTACAGCCATTCACTCAGTGTGTGCTCATTCTTCAGGCATATGCCAAACTTCTGCATATGCCAAAACCCCGGCCTGACACATTTTAGGAAAACAGGGATGTGTAGGATAACTTGTGCCAGCTTGTCATCCATCATTTCATCCATCCTTTTTTTTTTTTTTTCCCCCTCCAGTACTGGGGTAGAACCCACTGGTGCTCTACTCCTGAGCGACATTCCCAGTCCTTTTGATTTATTTATTTATTTTGAGGCAGCATCGTTGCCCAGGCAGGCCTTGAACTTTCAATCCTCCTGCCTCAGCCTTCTGAGTAGCTGGGATTTCAGGTGTGCCCCACTGTGCTCAGCTCCATTCATTCATGACATCATTTACTGATGCCACACAGTACAGAGCCCTGAGCTGTCCATCACTTCACCTGGAATGATCAGGAGAAGGTTGTGCTGAACTGCAACTGGGCCTCAAAGAACAAGGAAATGTCAGGAATGGTGAGGAAGAAATGTAGTCAGGTAGCAGAACGGCATGAACACAGGCAGGCTAATTCCCTGCCCATGGGTGGTGGCGTGAGGGGGGCAACTGCTCAGGAGAGCTTGGGACAAATCACAGTGGGAAGCAATGCCAAGCACTGCTCCAAGGGAGACTTGAGGGGCTTCTCATTTCCAATTGCCAGCAGGCTGTGGTACAGGCCTAGACAGTATGAATTCCTGTTTTCCCTGGGAGAAGGAAAGGGTCTTCAGAAGGTGATAAAGAGACCCTGTAGGGTCCTACAATGCAAATGGCTCTGACAAAGCTTTGTGACAGTTTTCATACAAATAAAACATAAGAATATGGATTGACTTTTTCTCCACAAAACACAAGAGCAGGTGAAAATTGAAAGGAAGGTAGTTAGAGGTAGGGACCTGAGTGTACAGGTACCCACCTGAGCCTCTTTGCTCTTCCCAAGCAGAGTTTGGGGATTTCTGTGGGACTACAGTGACCAGAGTCCAAGTCTGGGCACTCGAGTGCCTGCCTGGGCTCACCTGTGACACGTTGTGTAGCTGGTTAACTGCAGGTGCCACAGTCTGGCCAATAGACTTGGACCTAAAGAAGGACAAAGGGACCCTGGCCAAGCTCTTGGGCCTCCTCTTGTCCACTTTTACCTGTGAAATATGCTCTTAGGTCCTAAGTTGCCAGAGAACACCAGATTCTTTGGGTTAGGCAGGAAGGAAAGCAAATACCAAATAAAAACATAAAAAAATAGGTACAGCTTCAACACTAATTCATTCAGATATAAACACATCTAGTTAACAAAGCATCTTCATATTCATAATCTCAATTACCCTCAAGAAGCCAAGGGATTAGGCTGGGGGCAAGGTGGATTATAACCCCCACTTTGCAGATGAGAAAATTGAGTGGTAAAGTGATTTCTCTGACAGTCACACCTTTGCTAACGTGCTCTGATGGGCCATTATGTCAAATTTCCAAACTAGTAAGGGCACAGGGTCCTCTATCAGTGAAGATGGTGTCGTGGATTCCAACAGTGTGAGTGGTTCTGTAGGTAAGATGGCCCATAGGAAGTGGGGATATTGCACCCACCTCACTGACCTGGGGTTAGAAGCTAAGGAAGACTACGGTCTGAAGCTGGGATCAGGGCTTTTGTGTGTGACCAGGGTCTGGACTCAACCAAGGCTAGAGCCAGAGTCCAGGCCTTCTGACTGCAGCCTTGTGTTATTTCCCCTCTACCTGCCCTGGCATGGACCTTGGGCAAGGCTCTCCCCACTTTTGCAGCCTCCCGGTCTGTAGTGACAGCGTTAGACGGAGGACTTTTTGAGGGCCCTTCTAAGTCCAGTCTGTTGCTAGAATCAGATCTGAGCTTAGGATGTGAGGTGGAGAGAAAACAGGAAGTCCCAGGGCTCCAGGGGGTGGGGCAGGCCCTGTCAGGGGAGGCAAAGGGCTCTGAAGCCACCCTTGACCCACTTCCCAGGCCAGGCCCACTCTCGCCTCCCCACCTCCTCCTCTCCAGCCTGAGGGTCCCTCCGCTTCCACATCTTGTTGACTTTTGAATTTACAAGGTGTGACGGTTGCCACGGCCCTGAGATAATTGCACCCCTGGACCCACCTTGGGAAAGCATCCTCCTCACCCAGGCCTAATGCAGCTGGCGGGAGAAGGCGGGAGACACAAGCCGGGGTCTCCCACGAGTGTGAAGAAACCAAAGAGGAAAATCGTCAAAAATCAGACAGCAGAGAGAAATCATTCTTTTTCTATTCTGGAAAGGAAAGGGGAGGAGCATATTCAACTTTATGGTCATGTTCTTAAGTCCTTGAATCTGGACCCAGCTGACTCTGACCATCAGGAAAGCTCAGACGGGCGAGGAGCTTTATGGTGTTTGCTTGGTTTATTGGCTCTGGGGAAGAGGATATGAGGGCCCAAGCCATTCTCAGAAGATAGGACCCCTCAAGGAAAAGCCAAGATTTATGGTTTCCGGAAACCCTCAAGGTTACTGGGCTGGGTAGAGTCAACTTTTCTTGGCTCTGGGGGTTTAAGAGAGGGATCTGGAGGTAAAGAAATCCCAGCATCCATTCCCCTAAACCTTTATTTTCCATCATCTTTATAATCCTCAGCAACAACTTCATGAGGTTGATGGTCCTGAGATTTCCACACTCAGTTTCAAACAGGGTGACTGAGGCTTAGAGAGCTAGGTCATTACAGAATGGGTGTCAAACCCAGCTCTCTTGGTTCCCACACTGGGGCCCTCTCTCTATGGGCTGTTGCCACTAGAGTGACTGTTGAGGCACAATCTGGAAATACCTGAATCACCTGACCTAAAAGAAAAACAGTCTTGCTAGGGTTGTGGCCTGCAGTCACCCTGAGCCACCCCATGCAGTCCTGGAACAATAGCCACCCACCACTGCTCAGGGGGGTGGCCCAGGCAGCCCCTTGCACCTGCATGTGACCACACCAAGGGTGCTTGACCTCTCGGGAAATGCCCACCCTACCACTCCTCTGGACACTGGCCCTGACCAAGTGGCTCTGGAAACAAATGTTTCATTGACAACCTACTTCACAGGCACAAGAGGCTGGTTCCTGACATGGCCTCCCAGTCTTCCGTGGCCCCTGTTAGCGGGATAGATTTTTATCCTGGGCTTAATTAGGGGACAGGCCATAAATATTCATGCAGCAAAATGAGCCCTGGCTCACAAGTGCAGCTGCTTCCCGCTTGGGGGAAATTAACATTGTTTTCCAGCCCAGAGTAATGAGGCTGCACTGCTGGAGAGAGGAGCCTTTTCAACAGCCTCTTTAGGACAGAAAGGGACAGCCACACTCAGAAGCCCCCACACCCCAAGGAGCCACCATGGCCAGAGCAGACCTCTCTGCATCTCCACATGGGAGCTGGGGACAAGGGGAGGCTGAGCTGGACTCCTATGGGACTCAATTCTGAAACCCCCCCCAACACACTGAGATGCTCAGCAGAGCAGAAGATGCCTGAGGTGTCTTGAGAACAGAGCTCAGCAACCTTCAGCTTAAGAGTCAAATCTACCTGCCACCCATTTTTGTAAATAAAGCTTTATTGGAAGCAGTCATACTCATTTGTTTAGTTATCAACCCCAACAGAGAAGTCGAACAGCTGTGAAGGAGACCTGCGGCCTGTAAAGCCTGAAATATTTACTACCTGGCTCTTTACAGAAAAAGTTTTCTGACCCCTGTTCTGGAACCATCGCATCAAACCTGGATGTTTCTTATTATTAATAAAAGTCCCACAGTCCCCAACTCTCTGAAATGTTAGGAATACGAAGTGGTTTTAAAATCTGGGTTCTTAGAATGTTACGTGCACAAGACATCGGAACCAGAGTCCAGCCTCAGCTCTACTGCTTCCTTCCCTGTGAGACTGTGGGCAAGTTACTCAACTTCCTGCCTCAGTTTCTTCATCCATAAATTGGGGGGTAATAATCGTAGCTATCTCACAGGATTGTTGTGAAGGTTGAGCTAACTTTTATAAAACCCCTAGAAAGTATCCTGTACAGGATAAGTATTAAATTAGTGTCTGTTAAATGAATGGATTCAGTCTTCTTTAATTTCAGAATCCTCAACATTATGGATCTTAACCCCCTATAAAACTTAACCTGTCAGATGTTAGAACCTCAGCCACCACAGGAAGATCTTCCCTCAACTCTCTAACCCTGAACTAAATGATTTACAAGCATTTTTTTCATTTAATCCCCAAAACAAGTCTTTGAAGAGGGGATTACCAACTATAGACATGAGGAAAGTGGGATTTTACAAAGGTTAGGAGACTAATCCAGGGTCACTCAAGTGTGGATTGTAAGGCCAGAATTGGAGCCCCTGGGGTGTCTGACTTCAAAGTGTGTGTATGTCTCTCTCTCTCTCTGTCTCTCTCTCTCTCTCTCTCTCTCAGATATTCCCACTTCCCATCCAGTGCTTCTCCCTCATCCAATACCTGTCACACATCCTCAGTCTCTACTGGACACCTACTGTGGCAAAGACATCGTGGCCTCTGGAGACAGCTCAGTTGTCATTGCCACATGTTTAGGTAAGGCTCTGCTCTTGCATGCACAGCCCCCTTGGTCCTAGTTTGGATTATATTTTCTCAGCTCTGAAAAGCCCTGGCAGGAGAACAGGGACACTCTGGGGCCATCTCTCCACTTGCTGGGAGCCAGCAGCAGTGTGGGTGTCTAACATTTGCAGCTCACTACACCTGGGTGGAAACTGAGCTCCCTGGCTTTGGACAGACAGCTCCTCCAGGAAACCCACAGGCAACAAGGACCACCCCCACCCCCTGGCTCCTCGAAGCTCCCAACATTCCTGCCTGAGCTGCCTGTCGTTCAATGAGACAACACTTGTAATAATCCTAGGACTCTCTCTCTAATCCTTGCATTCTTCCTGCTTGCTTCCAAAGTGGCTTGAGGTCTAGCCTCCCCTGCAATTCTGTGACATAACAAGGTCTTCAAGTGCTGTGGCAGTTGTGGGTCCTCACAGCATTCTTAACCTAGTGAGTCAAGAGTGCACCGTCGAAAGACGATGTGCCTGGGCCCCAGGAGGAAGAGCCGAGGAAGAAACGTCTGCAGCAGAAGCTCCGAGTGCCAGGCTCCAGGCTGGGCCCTTCATCTCACTTGTCCTCACACACGTAGGCGCTCACCCCTGTTTTCCGAGGGGGAGCCATGGGTCCTGAAGGCACTCAACTTGTTCTAGGTGACAGTTAGAAAAGAGGACAGCGGCCATCCCTCCCCACACTGCCTTCTACAGGCACGGGCCTCATTCCACCCCAGACACAACCTCACACCCCAGACAGGTAATGTTCCTCCTGTCACTAGATGCATAAACCAGGGTTCAGAGCCAGTGACTGTCCCAGGGAAGCAGGCTGGACCCCAACCCTCGTACCCAATCCTGGCAATCCTGTGAGGCTTCACACACATCCTTTCAGGGAGTGGAAAAGGAAACACTGGGTCCTTTTACAGGGTTTCATGTGCATGACGAGCGGCCCCTGGGGCTGGTCCGTTCACTGTGGACGGGAGGAACCGAGGAACCATTTATTTTCCTGTGGGCTGCTCAGAGCCTTTCAAAGGTGTGAAGTCCCACGGCCTACAAATGCTGACTCCACTGGCCCTCAGACTGCGCCCTGCCTGGGCCTCAGCCCCCCAGGCTCTGGCCTCTTCTCATGCACAGCCAGCGGGAACTCCCTCCGGCCTACCTGGCCTCTGCTGCCATGAAAGGCTGTAGAGTGACAGGCCAGAAACTCGACTCCTTGTTTACTCACCAAACACAGAGAGGGCCCTCCAGGCTCTCCTTGCCTTCCAGACCCTCTGAACCTTAGGAGGAGAGGGGACCCTGGCTTGCTCCCAGGCTCCACATACCTGGTACACTCACCTCTGGAGACTGACCACTAGGAGGAGCATCCAGCCAGCAGCAAGAGAGAGTCTGGTAAGACACAAGGAAGAACTCTTTGACGCTAAGGGACGTTAACACAGAGAGAAAAGGAAAACTGCTGGAAGTCCTGTGGCATTTTGGTAAGGACCCTGGGCTTCTCCATCTGAGCTTCCTTCCACACCCTTGCAATGAGGGAGGGTGAAGCTGTGTGATTCCCAAGCCCCACTCCCCCAGCTCTAACCATTCCACAGCAGGAGACAGAGTGTCCAGCTGCACCAAAGGACGGTTTCTCGATGTTTTCATCCCTGAGTCCGTCGTGGTTGACTATTTGGGTAACTGTGTCCTTGAACTGATTGGTTGTCTCCTTACATAATTACCCAGGAAGTTGCATGGTTAATTTTTAAAAACCGAGCGGCTGCTGCTGTTGTTTTCCTGTTGTCCTGCTCCCATCATGTTTATAACCGAGCAGACTGCTGTGGTCGGACGGATGCACTGTTTGTCTAAACTGACCCCTCGTTGGGCTGAACCGATGGGTCGTGTGTCTATGGTGATCAGCTGGGGGACCCAGGTGGTTGTCCTGCAGCCGTCCTGACAGGATGTTCTGTCTGAATGGACTGCTCTACGGTCACACCAGCTCCCACCTCAGCTCAGTCCACCCTGATGTTTCCAGCATGGTCCCTTCCCCAATGGTTTTGGCCATAATTTCCATCCTGATTCATCCTGAAACAATCTACAGTATTGTCATCATTTTAAAACCAGCTTCCAGTTTGAGGACCTGACCTACCAGCCGGCACCTGTCTCCCGAGCCTTGCTGCAGAACTGTCTGCCTGGATGTGCACGTTGACTGGGCTGAGCCCTGCGGGTCCTGCCCTCTCCCCCCAGCGGCCAGCACAGCCCCTCATGTGCTCCCAACCCACTCCCTTTCATTGTTGACAGGTCCACCCACTTTCAATGGGGTTGTGACAAGAGGGCCCTCACCCCCCACTCACCCTGCTCACCCCCTCGGTGGCCTTTCAGGCTCACAGTGAAAGGGACTTGTCCACAAATGGGGGATTTGCCATTGTCCCCTTTGTAAAGGCCTCCATTTCCCTGGCCCCACCCCTCCCATCACCAGAATCAGCAGGGTGGCCCTGAGGGACTTTGGATGTGAGAGTGCAATGTCCCCAATACTCTTGCTCAGAATCAGGGCTCAGGACTTAACCTCAGAGCCAGAAGACCACGTTGAGATGTTTCCTGCCTCTGTCCCCTCCCCATTTTACAGATGGGGAAACTGAGTCAGACGCGGGGTGAGCCCTCTTGATGCCCAGCCTGGGACCCTGTTGGTTCATCTCCACTCTGCTTTTTTTCCCTCTTTTCTTCCAGAATGGAGGAGGTAACAGCGGCATTTGTCCCTGGTGTCGGAACGATGTGCTGCACCATTGGGAAGTATTCACAACGCCAGTCCTCGGGGAAGCGTGGGTGGTGGTTTTGTTGTTTAGCACTAGAAATCAAAAGCTTGAGCCATGAAAATGGCAGTTCTTGGTTGAACTGCCTCTAAAATAAATAGAAACACTGGTCTGACTAATTTGAAATTCAATTCACAAAAGGAAACAAAGCCAAATTGTTCTTTTCCTGTTTCTAATATTTTTGCTCCCACATTTAGATTATTTAATCCAACTTCCTATTTGTGGGTGGGCCTGTTGGGGACCAGAGGAGTTATAACTTGCCTAAAGGTGCACAGCAGGCACAGTGTGTACCTGGAGCTGGTGATGCTCAGTCTTTCCTGGCCAGCATTTCAGTTTCGGAAAAATCTCGGCTCCATCGAAATGGTATTCTTAGGACTCTCTGGGCACTGCAATATGGTTCACTATGGGGATTTGCACTTTCTAAAACAAATGTCTTTTTAAGAAAAGGATTTGAAATGGGCAAAAGGGATTACCTTCAGTGTTTTATCTGTGGGGAAATTGCCCTGATCCCTTTGCATTTCTAAACCCCGACCCAGTCCCTCTCTCTAAGAAATCTTAGGTGCTTTAGGTAAACCTGGAGCTGGAATATTCTGCTGGAAATTGATCTGGAGAAAAGATCACAAGGAAGACAACCTCATACTTAAACAGTCACTGCACAGACCCTGTCTTTACGCTACTTGAATAGAAAGCAAGAGGTTCCATATTTAAACTGTTTATCTTTGGCTGGTCCTTTTACAGAGTTTGAGATGAATTCACTAGGAAGTCAATGTTTTCTAAAGTACCGGGGCGACTCCGAAGCTGGCTTTGTTTTGCTTTTGGTTTATTCCTCCATGTTGTAATAGTATCCTCAGTGTTACTCTCCAGCCGATATCTGACCACCCTCTTCCACCGGGCAGTCCCCAGCGGGGATTTATGGCTGGGCGATGAACCGCCCGTCTCTCTGAAGGCAGTGAGGATGTGGATAACATCAACAGTTCATCCCTGAACCATCCTCATCAACCGACTTTAATCGCCCCCAAGACTGATAACCATCAGAGGTTGTTCATTCCTGGCAAATTATCTAATCCACATGTTGTCCGATTTGTGTAAACCCCAGTCCACGAGGATCATAAAATAAATAAGCATGAAATGGTTTATAGTTTCAATCTCCTCTCACCTAGACGGCCCAGGCTGTTCATCTCAGCCAGCTGTGGCTCAGCCTCCCTCCAGGAAGGAATAGGTAGCGTGGCTTCCTTTAAGGTCCTGTTTGCTGCTGTTTCTTAGGACTCTGTCCACACATGCATGTCTGCCCCACCCTTTCTGCCACCTCTCCCTCTCATGCCCCAAAGGAGCCAAACCTCCATTTCACCAATATGTTAATCATTAAAATCATCTTGTCCTGCAAGGAACAGACTTGGCGAATTAAGACACTGGATAATTTGCAAGAAGTAATCTGTCTGCTGAAAAAAAGGACTGGTAAGAATTTTTAGTGATGCAGGACACAGAGGGGATGCATAAAGGAGGCCGGCAGCTCTAGGGGCGTAGGAATGGTAACATTAGAGTGTGTCACCCAGACATAAGCTCAGGGTTGTCAACGGGGTGCTTGCCTATAGGCGTGTGTGTGGGCACCAGTGGGATTGGACTGGGAGTGGAGCCCAGTGACCTCCAAATCCCTTTTTGCCTCTGAAATGTCTTCAAGGCTCTATCTAAAATCCTGTAATTCCAAAATTCTGTAATTCATAGATCTTGTACTTCTCTAACAAAACACACTCTGACCTAATGTTCTATGGTTCTAAGAGTCTATAAACCAATGGATCTGTAATTATGAACTATGATTTTTCCAGTTCAGACTCCAGGATTCTCTAACTTTGCCATTTCGTGGTGCTAATACTCTGTGATTCTAAGATTCCGTCATTCGCTGTTTCTTTAACATCCTAACACTCTACCGTTCTGGAGTCTGTGATTGTAGGAGACAATGCTTCTGTATTTCAGTAAATTTTCATTCCTCTATATTTCCAATGCTCTACAATTCTAGTAGTCTAGAATTCTTATCCCATAGTCCTAAAAGTCCTTTAGTCTAACCTTTTATGCTGCTAAGATATAAAATATTTTAGCAGTTTTAAAACATTTTGATTCTATCAATGATTTTTTAGAATTCTAACAATGTGATGCCAATATTCTGGGCTTCTCAGACCCTACAATGCAAAGTTATTATTTTTATTTTACATTCTATATTTTGAAGACTCTAAGATACTTAGTTCTGTGATTTTTAATACTGTAGGTTACAAGTCCAACGTTTCTCATACCTTTTGATTTCAAAGTACAAAATCACTTTATCTGCAGAGTACAGGAATTAAGCTGCAAGTGACAAAGAGTCAAGGGACCACCACAGCTGTCCCTGAGCAGGGATCTTTCTGCAGCTGTAAAGTGGCCTACAGAGGGCTGGTGTATCCAGCCTGGACTCCAGCAACTGCCTGAGAGACAAAGGCCTGAGGAGGTGGGGCCAAGCCCAGGGTCAGGCAAGGAGTCAGCCCCTCTGCCCCCCGGGGGCCCTCCTCAACAGCCAGGTTGCCAAACATCTGCCAGCGTTTGGGTCCCGAGATTGCTGTCCTTTAAAAGTATCCCTCTCCCTTTCTTGTTCTCCATCAAGGGCTCCCATGACAATCATTTCAAGCAGCTAATGAGTTTCAGATGGGCTCCAGGAGCCAGGGACCCAGGGACGCTCAGGAGGCGGGTTCTTTGGCCAAATTTCGTGGGGCTGGGGGAGGGGGTCAGAAAGAAGAATCTTTTGTAGCTGACATGTTATGGGGCCATCCGCTCCTCCCCTCTCAGGCCTAGGACCGGAACCTGGGAAGTTGCTGGAGCCCTGTGGTCACTCTGCTCCCTCCATTCCTGAGCCCCATGCTGGCTCCTTCCCCGGCTCCTCATCACTGTTCTGCTTGAATGGAATAAAGACCCAGAAGTTCTACACGAAAGCATCAAGGCTTTCTTGAAGCGCAGATGACCTTACTCACCTGCTGATACAAGCGTCTTTGCAAAAGACAGGAATAGTCCTTGTTGAAATGATATCTTCTATGAAATGGTCACTTTCCAGATGCATGGGGGTAATGCCCAGAAGCTTGTTGCCTGGCCTGTAATAGGGTTGGTTGTGGGATCCTGGGAGGTACTGAACCTCCATGCCCACGGGCACTGTGTGGGGGCAGCTCAGCTGCCCTGGGCTTGGTCCAGATGACTACTCACTCCCTTGGAGCCCTCCTCCTGCCCCTACAAGTTGGCCTGGGACCCTCGACAGGCTGACTGTGTCCCCAAAGGGCTTTCTCCCTTCTGTGTGGGGGTGGGGGCAGGAGACCAGAGGGCTCAGGAGGGACGTCTCAGCCTTCATTTCCATGGCATTTGAAGACCCCGGACCTGGCTGGGGTTTCACAGTGGGTTCTGTGGGGTTCGCACTCCCTGGCTGCCGGGCAACTTCCGCTGCTTTCAAGGTCTAATTTAGGCATCCACACGTAAATGAGCAGAACATTGAGAGAGACACACCATTGCATTTCAGAGGAGCTCCGTCCCGGCCCACCGAGGCCGTTCCCCAGCAGGAATGTAGGGGGGAAGTTCTGCAACAGGATGTGTATAGTTTAGGGTTCAGAGGGGGTCTCTCCTGGCAAGAGAGACCAAACCTTATAATTAAGTAACTCTCCGTTTCCTTTAAGATATCAACAACAACAACCACGTTCTCCCCATTGCCTAAACAGGACAAATCCCCGGTTAAGCAGTTCCTGGTGGTCTGCGCTCACACATGTGCAGGAGAAAAAATCTGCCTGGAAGCTGCCCACCTCCCCCTCAACCCGCCTGGAAGCAGCCGCTGCCCCTCCCTGCCCCACACGGCCCCCTCCCCCACTCGCAATTAGGGCTAATCTTTTGTTGCCTGGAAAGTGTAAAAATCACCGGCTTTTCTTTTTGCATGCATAATATCCATTTCCCCTCCAAGTGCGTTATTTGGTTTGGGAATTACATCTATTTACAAGAGTAGATGTTGCACAAAGGTTGTGTTTATGTGGAAAATTATATCGGTGACACGGGCTGATTGGCATGTGGAGGCTGGGAGAGCAGGCCGAAGAGGCCGTCTCATCAGCTTGGAATAACAAAATGATTGTATTTTCAGCAAAGCTAATTGATCACATACCTCGCTGGGCTATCTGTTTACTCAAAGGCCATCCAGGCCCTGGGAAGGTGGAGAGGAGAGAGCCGCGGGCGGTGGTCACCGCCAGGCCGAGTCAGCCAAGGCACTGGGGGTATGGGGTGGAGACCAGAGGATGGGATGGGTCATGGGGTTGTGCAATTGGACGGAGAGACAAGAGGACTCTGTTCTCCTTGGCAGACCAGACCCAGACCCAACACATCCTTTCTTGGGACCCAGGAAGTCAGTGTGGTCACCACAGACATCAGGAAAGGCTAGTTGGAGTAAGATCAGGAGTCCCTGCAGAGAAAGGATGACTTCATTCACTTCCTCTCTTCTGTTTGAAAAACTGCCTCCACAACAGGCTTTGAGGGGTGCTTAGCTGCTGCTCTGAGCCTAGTAGGAGCGAGAGCTCTGGAATCGTGGCTGTCAATGCCAAGGCTGGGAGCTGGAGACCAGAACTTAGGACCGGGAGGTTGGACAGGCAATCCCACAGTGGTGGGGTGGACATGCCCGTGGAACAGCAGCAACCCAACCGACCCACTGACTCCTACCCTGCAGGAACATAGCCCTTGCTTCTAGCTTTAGAGGAAGAAGGCTGCTATCTTTTGGTCTATGACCTGCATTCCTGAGCCCCAGCTGACTGAGTGGGTGAGAGGTCTCCCAGAGAAAGATGAACTCCTCCAAACGGACCCACACAGACCAGGCCTCGTGGGCCACACAGCTCAAGCAAGCCACCTAAAAAAGCCAGTTAGAACTGTATTTCCTCCCTAGAGTCAAAACTCCAGTTGTGTGGGGGTAGAAAACAAAACAGTTGGATATAGTTAAGCAAGTACTTGAATTGAAAATGACCAGTTTTTCTAAAAATAACTTGTTGGGAATTAGCAGAGGGACTGATTAATTTACCAGTCACTTTGCAAACATGAAGTTCCTTTGAAAGCCACTGGTTAAAAATGATCAGACCACGTCTGTTCCCCATATTATGAGGATGGCTGCTAATTTTGCAAACTTCAGTTGGAGTTAGTCACACTACTAGTTGTGTATGTGTGTGTGTGTGTGTGTGTGTGGTGCTGGGGATTGAACTCAGGGCCTCACACATGCTAGGGGAGTGCTCTACTGCTGAGCTCCACACTCAGCCCTGCTAGTCACTCTTTAAAAACAGGCAAGAGTTCCTGCCTTGATTTGACAGGTTCCAGCCATGATTTGGTCTTTTTCCATTGCTGATCCATTTCAGATTTAGTTAATATTTCCTAAAGCACAGATTTAAAAATCCTTGGGAGCAATCAATAAGCATCCTTATTGATTTCCTGGAGATATGCTGAAATCCTCTGAGAGTTTTGAAACCAACAACCTTGTTTTATAAATGTGGAAACTGAGTCCTAGATTATTCTAGTCTTTGCCTATCCCTACTGGTGACATGTGAGCCAAGTTTGTATATTATTTGGGGGTCCTTGGATCAGGCGACACTGAATAAACTTCAGGTGCTTTTCCTCCAAACTCAGTCACAAGGTTTTCATCCTCAGCCCAGGTCTGAGCCATCTGAGTTCAATTTGAAATATTTTAGATACTGCGGTATCAACTTCCTGGTAGCACTGTGTATGTGTGTGTTTGTCCACCACAGCATTTCAAAATCTCTGGTCCTTCTGAAGACAAGCCGTTTATTAATGTGGTGCTCTCCGAATTGTTTTTTAATTGGAAACATTTTGCAATGAAAGAACATTAATAAAACCTGAATCCAAATCAAACTTCTCTGTGTATGTTATTTTTACTCTGCAGTCAAATGCTTTTATTAGATTTAAAACTTTCACTATGCTTTTTATCTCTGGCTGTATAATGTTCTACAATAAAAAAAATTGCCCAATGACTCTGAAGTCTGGCAAAATAATATACTTTCTTGGATGTCTCTGTGTGTTGCCAATTAGCTTTGCTGTGAACGCAGGGCCCCATCCATCACCCGCCTCTGGGTGGCTGTAACGGAGACCTAATTTGTTTCATATGCCCGGTGCTCTGAACCCTTCCCCAGTGCCTCCAACCTGCTGAGGAGTGGCCTGGCCCGGGAGGAGATGAATGACAAGAAAAACCCTAGACAAGTCAAGGGGACCCCTTATCAGAAATCGCCTGCTCTGCCGGCCCAGCGGGAGCACCAAGCCCTCTGTGCCTCCGATTCCTTCCACCCAGCTCCCCCCACATCATTCTCTCTCCTCCACCTCTTCTCCCCTGTCTTGACCCAAAAGACCCAGCACTCAGAGGCCAAGGCGAGGCCTTGAGTGGAGAATGGAAAACTTTGCCTTTTCTTCCAACTTCCCAGGACTGGCTGCTGTCCTGGCCCCTCCCTGCCGGGTTCCCACCCCCTCCCACCTACTCCTTTTACAAGCCCCACTTTTAAACCTCCAGTTCCCTAGGAATTTTATGAATGCTCAGCACAAGCCAAAATAAACTCGTAAAGAAAAAGTTTCTAAAGAAGGTCAGAGACCCGTATGGCAAGTGCTAAGCGGTAAATACAAAAGTTCTTCAGGTTCCTGGGAGCAGTGCTCTGGGTGGTGGAAGGTTGAGGTCAGCAGAGGGAAAGAGAGGACGAGGGAATAAGGAATGAAGAATCTAAGGGAGAGAAGTCCAAGCCCTAGACCAATAGTCTTTATTTAAAAGAAAGAAAGAGAAGTCCTATAGTTTGAACTCTGATTTTGTTGATGGTATAGCCCAGAGAGGTGAAGGGATTTATCCAAAGTCACACAGCAAGCTGACCTGTCCAGTGAGAGAGAGAAAGGAAGGAGCCTCGGGTTGGTGGAACTGTCTATCAAAACTCTCAAGCGTACTGTCCAACAGAACTTTCTACAATAATGGCAATGTTCCATATCTGTACCATTCATTATCTGGGCACTCACCACATATTGCTATTAAATTCAGTCACATGGTCCACAATACAAGGGCAACATCTTGGACAGCACAGAGATGATATACTTCTGCTGCTGTGGAAAGTTCTCGGCACTGCTGTAAAGGCCAACACCCTCGGCCCTGGAAGGTGTTGCTGTGGACGCACACACAGAACCTGGGCCGCTCCAGCCACACACTTGCCACTAGGTCATGAAGCACGGTGTCCTCTCTGTCCACCAACCTGTGAAAGAGCACCAAGGGGCCTGTAGCTCTCCTCCCCTCTCCTCTCACTCCCAGGGTATCTAGCATAAGACAGGTTCTCCATGAACACAAGTCTCAGACACTGAGAACCAGAAAAGACCTTAAAGGAACTTGATGGGCCCACTCCCAGGACAGGAATGTGCCCCGTGGCCTCCCAGAGGGCGGCCCTTCCACACATTATCTGCACACCTCCAAAGGGGACACCTCACACTCTCCCCAGGCCAGGGAGCCCCTTTCTAAATAGTGGGGATTATTAGAATATACTTTCTAAAATTAGCTGCAATCCCTTCACTTGTACAATCCTACCCTGGCTCTGCCCTTCAGAGTTTCACAATATTAATTTTGCTTTTCTTTCTATGTCATAGCCCTTCTGAAGTGGAGTCCATTTCCCCTGTCCCTCTTCAAACATGGAGCATGATCGCTGAAGGCCTAATTCTATATGTGAACAGCTCAGCAAAGAAGAGCAGACCTCCCTTGATCTAGAGACTATTTTTCTGTTAATGCCACCTATACTTTCGGGCAACTCTATTATGCCATAGGCTCAAGCTGGTTTAGGATTGAGTAAACTACCCAAGTCATATGCATGGCTCCATGACCAAGATGGCCCATCGGTGAAGAGGGTGGACATCCCTCTGCCAGTACTCTTTGACCTAGCAAGCAGGGCCCCTACTCCTGAGCCACTTTTGAGTACCCCTTCTAACTTTTCTAAATTCCTCTCCAAGGCCTGGTTCTGCCTGAGGCTGGCAGTGCCACCCAGGTAAGGAGCCCAGACTGAGACAGCATAGGCCCTGGTCTGTTTCTCCCCACTCACTTCTGGTTCCACTAGGTCATGCATGGGGTTGACCAGACGTCCCAAGGAGATGTAGGATTCAATTTTGTGGCTTCATCTTGGGGCTCCGTGGCCAGAAATATAGATCACTTTCACTGGCCAATATGGAATTTCTTTGGTAGGCACCTGTGAAAGTGGGTCTCTAGATTGGTGTGGCTTGGTGATTTTAGGTGACTCAAATTGTTTCTAGACCCTAGAGGCAGTCTTGGTCCCTGTGCTCACAATTCATCCCTCCTCCATGGGGCTGGAGAGGAGCAGGCGGTGACATCTGAACTGGGTCTCGGGAAGGAGTCAGGGAGGAGAGGAGAGACAGTTCCAGACCAGGAAAAGTGTGTGTAGAAAGGTAACTGAGTGAGATGTGGCTCAGGTAGATCTAAGCTGTTCTGAACCCCAGTTTCCTTGTCAGTGAAACCAAAAACAGAATCAGCTCACAGGGTCAGGCAGTCATTCAGAGCACGTCCTGAGAACCCCCTAAGCCAGGCCTGTGCAGGTTCCAGAGACATTCACAGGAGCAGGGCAAACATGCTCTTAAGGAACCCGGATGGGGCTGAGCAGCTACCCAGGGACTGTCCCAGGGAGTGGCCCCTACAAACAGAAGCCCGCAGAGTGTTTAGTAGATTGAAGCTGAGGCAGTAGGGACAGCTTCACTGACTCCTGGCCCTTGGGCTCAGTCTGGAAGGAAGCATCAGTAAGAGTTGCTGGGGTTGAAGAGTTTGCAAGGGGCTTCCAGCAGAGGGAACAGCAGAGGCATAGAGGTCACGGCAGCCTGAGATGGCAGGGGCTGGGGGTGGTTGCTGGTCAGTCCAGAACACTACATACTGACTGTGACTGCAGATGAGGCTAGAATTCGAGGCCAGAGGCTGAACAGTCTTGAGTGGCCTGGATCACCAGGTGGCATTGCACTGTGGAGGTTTTAAGCCAGAGTCACGTGGTCAGACTTTCAGTTTAGAGTTTCTCTCGAAGACAGTGTGGAGGCTAGACTGATGAATGAGAGGCTGGGAGATCCAGGGGGAGGCCAGTAGGATACCCAGGGGAGATGACGAGGCCATGGCTCATCATGGAGGGGATGGGGTGTGGCCGGACCCTCAGAATCCACAGGGACCTGGTGACTAGTGAGGGTGTATGGTAAGGGAGAGCTGGAGTCAGGATGACTCAGGTTTGTGGTAGGTTTGTTTTCCAGGAGGAAAGCCCACCATCAGGGCGATATGAGCTCGTGCCGATTGAGCACTCGCTATGTGCTGGGCAACACGCTGGGCATTTTATATACATGACAGCAATTCTTCGAGGCGGCTCTCCATGTTACCCTTCACTTTGCAGATGAGGAAACTGGCTCAGGGAGGGCAGTAACTTACGCAAAGTCGCACAGCAGGCCCAGGGTTGGCATTCGGGGCAACCCTCAGCTCCTCCACCCTCCCTTCCTCGTGCTTTTCTCCCCGGTTGGGCTCAGCCTCTGGGTTCCTGCCAGGCCATCCACACCCTGCCTGGCCACCCAGGCACTCAGGCATGGGTGTGGCCCCTCCCCCAGGGTTCTCCCACCCAGGAGCGTAGCCTCCTCAACCTCAGGGAGCCCCACACTCGCTCAGCTCTCTGCTCATAGGAGTGCCTGCAACACACTTGGCCCACTCCGTGCCAGGCCTGTGTGGACTGGAGAGGTGGAGACAACAGATTTGGCCCCTGACCACACCCTGGGCCTGGGGCAGGTCTCTGCAGAGACTCCTTCCCAGCTCTCCTGCCCCAAGGTACCACTTCCATCTTTCCTGTTCTCTCCCGGCCCCTTCCTGCTTGTTCTTGGCCCTGCCCCAGTTGAAGCCTTTTGAATTCTGTTTGCCATGTGCATCTGCCCCATTAGAGGCAGCTCTCTGTGACAGACTAAAGTGTGTCCCCCTAAACTTACATGTTGAAGTACTAACTCCCAGTACCTCAAAATGCAAATGTGTTTGGAGATGGGTCTTTAAAGAGGTGATCAAGGTGAACTGAGGTCATTAGTTCAGGTCCTAATCCAATATACCTGTTGTCTTAAAGAAGAGGAGATTAGGACACAGACAGGTCCAGGGGGATGACCCTGGAAAGACACAGGGAGAAGACCACCAATTACAGGCCAAGAAGGGAGGCTCTAGAAGAAACCGACCCTGCCTCCACCTTGACCTCTGCCTTCCATCCTCCAGAACTGAGAGACAATACATTTCTGCTATTTAAGTCACCCAGCATGTGGCTGACTGGGTGCACTCCCCGAGGAACACTCTGTCTTGTTTACCCAGCATTGTTCCTCACCACGATTAGCCTCTCAGTACAGGGTTAGTGATGGGCTGTGTGCATGGGTGTGAGTGATGCTAATACGTCTTGCATGCAAGGGTCTGGGAAGCAGCGTGACATGTGTGCGTGGACACATGTTGGAGTGTGAACAGGTGTGTTGGGTACAGGAGTCTAAGCATCGATGGTGCCATTTGTACGTGTGAGCTTTCCATGCAAGTGTGCCTCAGGACACATCCATACAGGTCTGCACCTGTCCCTGGGCATCTGAGTATGTCAGGGATGGCGTCTGGGGACCCAGGTCTTGGTCTCTGTTTGCCTGTGTCTGTCTCACTTTTCTGGGGCTGTCCCATAGCCAGGGCAGTGATGGGGTCTCTGCCTCAGCTGAGGACTGGGGAGACATGGCAGCTGCTGGCTCTCCATCGGGTGGACTCGCTCAGACTGTGAGCTTGTGAAGTGGGAGGGGCAGGCGGCCACATCAGCTCACATAGGCCAAGACCTGAGGGGCCGAGGGCCTGGCCAGGGGAAAACTGAGCCAGCAGCAGACCTTGGACCTGTCCCTGTCCTCCCACCCATAAAAGGGATTTCTTCCTCCTGGTCCCCCTGCGCAGACCCTGCAGCGTCAGTTGTCAGACCGTGGCTTCTGTGGCCTGCCCCTCCTCAGCAGTGCCACCTGCACAGAGCTCTCTGCCTCTGATTGAGGTGAAGGTGCCCTCATGGTAAAGCTCGTTCCTCCCCTGCGGTTCCTGCTCGCCCTCCTCCTCCTCCTCATTTCAGCAGTGCCCTGCCCTACGATCATTGCCCCAGGGGAGGTGAGTGGCAGGATACAAAAATGTGGCCAGCAAGAGTTCCGAGCTTTTCTCTGCAAAAGCCTGATCCCAGGGCTGCGGGGAAGCTCTGCAGAGGAGTAGGAAAGCGGACCAGGGCTTCACTTCGGAACCTGAAACCCAGATGAGAAGAGGCAGGGTTTCTGCAGACACGGGCTGTGCAGAGGAATAAGCAATACAGTACCCGCAGCAGGAAGGACAGCCCCTTTGGGGGAGAACGCATCTGTGGGAGGCTTGTCTAGACAGACACACCCAGTGCCCTACCTGTGCCTCCTGGGGGCTTGGGATTAAGTCCAGCCTTCCTTCCTTGGCCTCCAGAGACATGACCCTCTCCACTCTTTCCTTCCCTCTGTTCTCATGTGGGCCTCCCTTGGGCCCCCTGATTTCTGGACTTGTACACCTGCAGGTCACCCTGCCTGTTCCAGCTGCCTGTGATACCCTTCCCCAATGCAGCTCAGAGATCACTTCTTCCAGGAGGCCTTCCAAACTGCCTCCTCTCAACTGGAAGGGACTCCAGATTCCCCAGGGTTTCTTTTAGATTCCATCCATTCCCACTGGTAGTCCCAAACAATTCTATTCACTGTTCACCGTGTATTTCAACCTGCAGACTAAGCTGCTTAAAGGCAGAAAACACATGAGGTGCATCCTGTGGCCCCAGAGCAGAGCACTACGTGGTCACCTAGAAAATATTTGGTGAATGAGTGATGTTGCTCCCTGTTCAAGGCCACGCTAACGTCTTTCTCCTCAAGGCACCTTCTCTGACCATACAGAAGGGCTAGGAGGGCAGGGGGGATGGGATTTCAAGCCAGACATTTATTAATCTTCATGGATCTTTCAGTCATGCCCCTCTCTGAATCTGAGTACCTCTTTCCCTAAAATAGAGCTAAGACTTGAGAACAGAGGAAGGGCCAGCCCCAAACACATTGTAAACTACCAAGTCCCAGGCAGCCCTGAGTGTGACCCAGCTTCCTATGACTGGCCCTCCCAACCCTCCTCTGCTGGGAGTCTCAACATGCTGTGGTCCAGCAAGAGGACCTCAACTTGGGGACGGTGGGGCCCTGCAGAAGGTCAAGCTGGCAATTTATTACGTGTGGAATCCACCCATTCCCTCCCGACACGTGATCCGTCAAGGCAATGTTTTCCTTGGAAAGCTGCTCCTGATGGAACCCTCTTCCAGGCAAAGAGCTCTCCCTCAGGTGCTGCAGAGTTCATGGGCAGGTGATGGGGAAGCAGAGGCCTCCTGGGGAGGTTCACTTCCACCAGAAATGACAAATGGATGTCCTCAACTTCAGGACTGAGCACAAGCACATTCCAGTGGGCAGAACAGCACGAGCAGGCCAAGGGGCTAGGACCCCAGAGCACAGGAGGGACCCTGGTCCCGCTCACCTTGCACTCCACCCAGTTGTCTGAGTCCCTAAGGTTGTAGAGCAGCTGAGAGACTGGGAAAGAGCCAAATACAGACATCCAGGGATGCAGAGATGGAGGAGAGAAGAGAGACGTGAAGACACAGAGAGAGAGGGAATCAGAGAGCCAAACAGAAGGGCAGAGAAAGCAGCCCAAAGACAGAAACTGTGACCAAAGGGATAAAGGACACACTCAAGAGCAAAAACAGCGACAGGGGAAGACAAGAGGGTCAGCAGGGTGGGGTTTGCAAACCAACCCCAGGGAAGACCCCAGGGTGGGGATGGGGGACTAGAAAGCAAAAAGAAAGGGAGAGGGAGAGGGGTCAGAAGCAGAAAGATAATTAGAGGAAGATGGGAGGGAGGGCCTGGGAGGCAGTGGAGGAAGAGACCCCAGGGAGGGACAAAACCGGATCTCTGTGGCCCTGCCTGAAAGACGAGGATTGGTTCCACATTGGTTTAGAACAACATAGGAACCATTGAGACCCTGGGACTGTGATGCAAACATGCTTGCTCGCCCTTCCTGGACAGCAGCAAGTCTGGGACCTGGGTCTGGTGGGTGGGAGCACATGTCAAAGGGAACCCCGTGGGATGGGGCACTGGGGAGAAGGCTTGGAGTGTAGTAAGCATGAGGTAGGTCCCAGGAAGTGGAGGAAAGAGCCCGTGAATGGCGAGGAAAGAGAAGCTTCAGGAATCCTGATTGGGCCAAGGAAGAAGAAGGTCAGTGGAGTTTTCATAGACTTGGGCTTGAGTTGGAAAACCAGGTGGTCCAGCCTCCGGTAGGTGAGGAACTCACTCAGTAACTATCAAATGAGCCTCCACAAGTGCCAGGAAGTCTACCTTTCCTACAGGGAAGAGACTGGCATTTCCAGTGCAGGCAAAACTGAATGACCACTGCAGGGGAGGAAGTTGGGCCTTTTAAATGGGGGACTTGGGAGCCCCTGCAGAGATTTCTGCAAGAGGTGGAGGAGCGAGGCAGTTGGGAGAATGTGTGGAGAAACCATGCCTGGGTTGGTTGTCCCTGAAACATCAGGGAGAGAGCAGGTAGGGTGAGTATGGAGCCAGGCAGGGGACCAGGGCAGGGCAGCAGAGGCCCTAGAGGCATGTGCAGGTGTTAGCTCTGACTCTCAAGAGATGGGGAGCAAGGGGAGGCTCTGAGCAGAACCACAATGACAGAATACTACACAACCATCAAAATGGCTACATTTTTAAACAAAGCAGAACTAGCAATAATGGGTGTCAGAGAAGAGTTGAAGAAATTAAAACTCATGCATTGCTTGTGGAAGTATTAACTGGCAAAAACAGTTTGGGACACTGTTTGACATTATCTCTTAAACTTGAGAAGGTACACACCCTGTTACTCAGAAATTTCACCCCTCTATCCAGAATGCTTATCCAGAAATGTAAGTATCTAGGACGAAAATGACATATGCAAAAATATTCACAGCGACAGTATTTGTAATCACTCAAAACCAGTAAAAACCTAAATGTCCAGTGACGATAGGATGGATCAATAAGTGGTGGTGGATGCATATAGAAATGAAAGGAATAAATGTCCGTTGTGTGTGATAACTTGGATAAATCTCACAACCCATGTGGAGTAAAAGAAGCAAGAGATTAAAAAGTAAATATTATATATTATTCTATTTACATAAAGCTTTAAAATGGGAAACAAATTTATGATGTTAAAAGTCAGTATAGGGGCTGGGGTTGTGGCTCAATGGTAGAGCGCTTGCCTGGCATGTGTGAGGCACTGGGTTTGATTCTCAGCCCCACATGTAAATAAATAAATCAATAAATGATCCATTGAGAACTAAAAAATATTTTAAAAATAAGTAAATAAATAAAAGTCAGTATAGAGGTGATCCCTGCGGGGAAGGCAGAGGCAGGTGGGGAGGCAGCCTGAAGGAGGTTTCTGGGGAGCTGGTGCTCAGACCTTGTGACAATCGGTGAGCACTTTTCTATAGTTGGTTACATCTAAAGAAAAGTCTCAACAAAAAGTGACTTCATGCAGATAGTAGTCTCCATTTTCCAGGATGCCTTCTCTTAAAACCCAAGCCTTTGTCACTTACAATTCCCTCCATTCCACCTGTCGTAGTTTGGATCTAGAATGTCCTCCACAGACTCATGCATTGAAGATTGGGTCCCCAGGACAGCAATGTCCAGACCTGTGGCGTCTGGGAAGTGATTGGACCATGAGGGCTCTGAGCTCATCTGTGGCTTCATGGATGGGTTTGTAACTGAATGGACTATTGGGAGATGGTGGAAACTGTAAAAGGGGGGCCTAGTTGGAGAGAGTAGGTCACTGGGCATGTGCCCTAGAAGGGTATCTTGTCTCTCCCACTCTCTCTGCTTCCAAGGCTGCCATGAGGTGAGTAGCTCTGTCTGCCATGTGCTCCTCACCATGATAGCTGCCTTATCACACAGGCCCAGAATCAATGAAGCCAAGTGGCCATGGTCTGACATCTCTCAAACCTTGAGCCAAAGTAAATCTTTCTTCCTTTAAGTTGATTTTCTCAGGTACTTTGTCACAGCAAGGGCAAGATGACTAACAGACCATCCCTTTTGCTGTAATGATAAGATACCCTGAAAGACAAACACTGCATGTTCTTTCCTGCCTGGATGCTAGGGAAACTATCTGAATTAGAACAGTGATTACTAGAGTCTGGGCAGGATGGAGAGAGGGGGAATAGAGATTGGATAGCAGATTCCAAAAAACAATTAGAGGCAATACGTGCTGGTATTCTTCAATACTATGGAATGACTGGAGGTCATAATAACCTATTATGTATTTTATGAATAACTTGGAGAGAGAAGCTCAAGGACTCCGAACACAAAATAATGATAAGGAGATGGAAACATTAATTGCCCTGATTTAATCACACTGTATGCATGAATTGAAATATCACACAGTACCTCATAAACATGTACAATTATTATGTGCTAATAAACTTTTCAAATGTTTAAGGAGATGGAAATGCTAACTACTGTGATTTCATCATTACACATTGTATACATGTATTATCACCATGTACCCCCATAACCATGTATAATTAAAATAATAATAGAAAACCCAAACTAATACCACCGCCAACCCCCTTCTTCACATTTCATTCATTCTTCATTCAAGACTCTCCTCTGCTCACTCTCTGGGTCAACCCTGGGCTAGGCAGTAGAGGGTCAAAGATGGGTACTCTGCTTCTCACCCTCAAGGAACATATCTAAAGGGACATCAAGGAAACAATGACAGGATGCCTCGTGCAAGAGCCGAGATGTGAACTTGTCAGGTCCTGCATGAAGTAGAGCCCAGGCTGCCTTCAGCAGACTTGGGAGCATGCCACATACCAACCGTGACCTTGGGTAATTCCCTGAAACTCCTTACCCTCACATTTTTCATCAGATAAATGGGTCTTTCAAGGACCAAATAAGATAACATAGGTAAAACCCTGACACATAGTAGATGTTTAGGAAGACTCAGTGCCTTTCACTTCTTCCTTAGCAAAAGATTCCCTGAGGTGGGTCTGGGCTGAGCTTTGAAGGATGAGAGGATATTCCCAAGTAAGGTTCACCTCCAGGGACCTCCCTTCAACTCCCTCTTCTCTTACCCCCCCCCCATGACCTAGCACAAGGCTGAACACCCAGGTCTTCAGTCTTTACTCAAAATTTGTTGATTCTGTAACACCCTCCCATCAAGAGATGTGGTCTGCCTCAGAGCAGAAATCCTGAGCAGGCTGGTGTTGGTCAGAGCTGCGCTGGGATGATACATGCCCTGCATTTGGTTCTGGGCTCTGCCACTCAGCACCTCTGTGACTTTGGATAAGTCCTTTTGTCTCCAAATCTCAGTATCCTCCTACACACAATGGAACTTTAAATTCTCCCTCACATGGGTATGGTTAGGATTGTGCATGCATGACCCTTTAAGGAAACGCAACATGCTGTGTGGATGCCAATAGGTATAATGGTAGTGAAAAGAATGTGCTGAGTATTTCCCATGTGTCAGAGCACCTTATAGGCATTATCTCATTAAGTCCTTTCACAACTAGGAAATAGTTATAATTTTCAGCTCCGTTTCACATGTGATGGAACTGAAGCTTTGTGAAGGGTGAGTGGTATGCCCAGGATCACTCAACTAGGAAGCCCTGGAGTCTAGACCCAAATGCTGGCAGTCTACTCCAGAGGGGCCTGAGCTCAGAGCCTCCTCATGCGACCTCCACCATGGCTCAAGCAGAAGGCAGCCTGAGGGTTTCTTGGCCTCCTTCTCTAGGTGGACATGGGGTAACCCCTTGAGGGAGCCACAGAGCTTTCAAATGAGAAACAGGACTTCAGGGTCATTACCACAGATGCCAGGAAGCCCCTGAACTGTACTTACTTGTGCCCCTCCTGTCCAGTTCCACCCTGGATGCTCTCAGGGCAGATGCATATTAACCTCACATGACAGACTCCACAGAGGGAGAGTTGCTCAACCAAGGCCCTTGGCAGGCCAGGGACAAGCCGGGAGCCCAGCCTGTGAACCCCATCCAGGGCTCCTTCAGTGCTACACTGACTCAGAAACAGGAACCCAGGAGCCAAGAGAGGTCGTCTCCTGGGTTCTGTAGGTGAGCTTCCTGTTGGGATTGTAGTCTGCTGGGTGGCACTGCACTGTGTTCGTTCCATTCAGTTGGGTTTCATTGCCTTGAGCTTCCCTGGCAGGTTTCCTCCCAGGCCTGGGCACACTCCATGCAGCACTCCCAGTTGTCATTGTCAGAAACTCATTTAAACTGGTTAAGCTGAAAAGAGAATTTCGTGACTCACTTTTACTAGCAAGTCCTGGAGCGCTGCTAGCTAGCATCAGGATCGCTAAGGACCAAAAAGTGTAGCCAGCTCTCAAGTGCACATGCCCGCTTCCACTCTTGCTCTCTTCGTGCTGTTAGGTCACTGTTTCCTGCTCTAGGTGTGGTCCTGTGTCTAAGCCACTCTCCTCTGTGACTTGAGTGGGGAGGGGGGGCTTGGGAGGGATGACCTCAGATAGCTCACTCTTGCTGAGTTCCAGCTTGGTGATACCGGATTTTCTCTTTCCTGCTGTCCATATATCACACTGCAAGGAAGGATTCAAAATATAGACTGGCTTTGGTCATGTGCCCAACTCCGAACCTATCACTATGTCTAAGAGAGGAGGTATTATAAAGGACCCCTGGAAAGGGGACAGAATACTCTGGTGACAAGTCTCTCAGGGATGGGAGGATAGCAGTTTCCTTGCAGAAAGAGATAGTCTTTCCCAGATGAAGGAAGGGAGGGATGTCAGGCAGTGCCCCACAGAGGTAGCTTTCATTTCCAGAGACTGGCTTTGCAGAAACTGAGCTGTCTGGTCTGCCCTGGCTGGGATCATTTTCTCTGAGTGCTTCTCTACCCTGACCTCTAGGGGGAGCAGTGGACCAGGCAGGGGGGATTCAAGATTGTCTTACTGACCTCAGAACAACCCCAAAATGTCAGTGAGTATTGGGTTGAATCCAGCAAAGTAGCAGTATGACCATGGACAAGCCCCATCTCTCACTGGGTCTCAGTTACTTCCCCTGTAAAATGAGGATGAGGGCCACCCAGCAGAAAGAAGGTAGTGAAGCTAGAACAGGACCTAGACTTGGACCTTGAGCCAGGCGGGGGGGCAGTTCCATATTTGCGCATGGAACTCAGGTCACAGAAGTGAGCTGCAGGTGTGGACTGTGAATTAATTAATTCAACACTGTTTGCTCTAATTATTGGGGTGCCGGGCAGTATTCTAGCATTGATAGATCAGCAAATCCAAGGCACTTGCATTCAAGGGGAAAGAGACATAAAAGGTAAATATTATGCATAATTAGTGAATAATGTATATTAGATTATAAGTATGATGCAAAAAAGAAGTAGGGCAGGATGGCGGGGTGATAGTAAAAGGGAATGGATTAAAGTCTTGAGCAGAAGGCTCAAGGTAAGGATTCTCACCTGGGGCCGTGAGCAGCATTCCAGAGACCGTGATCTTATTAAAGTGGGTGTGTGCTAGCAAGTAGACAGGCTCTTTAAACCTCAGCCTTGGAAGGGCACTTGGAGAATGTTCCATCTATCTCCACCCTCCCACGTTGCTGCAGGAGTCTGAGGTCAGGGAAGGAGAACAAGCTAGCTGCTGGGCTGGGCTGGGAACTCACATCTCCCAGTTCCTGGCCCAGGACTCAATAGCTGGCTGCTTCATGAACAGGAAGCCAGGCCATCCCATAGCACCAGCCTGGAGCCACTTTGTCATCACCCATCCCTCTGTCTCCAGCTCTGCCTCGGGGGTGTCTCTGGCCTCGATTGTGGGCCATGGGCCATCTCAAGAACAAGGACAGGACCACAAGGCAGACACAGCCCTGTTAGCAAGAGGATTCTTCCACTTGCCCACCCAAATCAAAGATTGTCTTTGGACATGTCAGGGGCTCTCACCACAATTTCAAAATCACAGGGACCAGTCCAGCAAACTAGCATTTGGGCTGTGCCTTTGCTGGCAGAGTAGCCACAGATCCAACACGCCTCCCTCCAGACAACCCAGCCTGGGACGGTGCCTTAACCCAAAGCACAACCTAGCAAAGGCCTCTGTCTTCTGGGCCTACAAAGTGCCATCCTCCCTGCTTCTCCTCAGCACCCAGGGCTTTTGAAGAAGTAAAACAAGCTAAGCTAATGGAGGCTGCTCTTAAATTCCAATACAAGAGATTTCAAAGCAGGAGGCAGATAGGTTCATTTGCATTCATTTCCATTTAATTAAGCAAACAGCTAGTGATTATCTCCCAGGGGTCAGGCCCTGCCTTTTGCCAAGCATCACACTGATAAATAAGATGCTGTCCCTACCTGCAGGTAGAGTGCAAAAATAGATACAAATTCTTCTCTTCCCTGTTCAACTGCATCTTTGCGTTGTCGTTTGTCAGATACTTCTATCATGGAACTCCATCTGCTTCTCAACCCCTCAACTCTGGATTGCCCACGACTTGCCTGGCCAAAAAAGTATCAGTACATAGAATTTGAAAGCACAGGTCTGGATATGTACTTGCACATTGAGACCTGCCCTCGTGCTGCTCTTGGGAAGCCACCACTGTCACCTGAAGACCCCCAGGCTAGCCTGCTGGATGATGAGAGTGGAGCTACCCAATTACCCACTGCCAACATTCAGTGGGACCACTGGTGACTGAAGGAACCCAAGTATAACCAGCAGAGGGACCAATCAGATGAGTCCAGATCTGACTGCGGGCTCATGGAATTGTGAGCTGATAGAAGATTGTTTTTTTAAGACACTAAGGTTTTTGAGGTCTGTTATGCAGGAAAAGATAACTAGGTCTGGGCCTGTGGTTCAGTGGTGGAGTGCTTGCCGGGCATGCTTGAAGCCCTGGGTTTGATCCCCAGAATGGGAAAGAGGCAGTGGACAAAACAAAACAAAATGGAAAACACTTAAAGCCCTGCTCATAAAGACCCCTCTGCTCCAGGAATAGTCCAGTAAGTAAGACTAGCCAAAACTCAGGATCAGATCTCACAAAGTTTAATGCCGATAATAATTTAGTCATCTTTAACTGGCATGTCCTCGGCTTCTCTGCAGGCCTAATCCAGTCCATGGGCTTTTTAGCTCGCAACTCTAGTTTGATGGGACAAAGGGACTGCTTTAAACAACAACCACCACACTGATGAGAGTGATGATAATAACTTTAAAAGGAGGAGTGAAGTTCAAGGAAAGTCAAGCACTAGGGTGATAGGAGCTGGGGGGCGGGAGAGCTCCCCAGGGCAGGTGACATGGGCTTGACTCCTGAAGAGTACAGCAGTGTGAGCCAGGCGACAAGGTGAGAAAGCTGTTCCTGGTGGAGGGAGCAGCCCATCCAATGAATGAATGTGGCAATGCCGGCATCTTGGAAGGTGGCAGCCCTGTGACGTAAGGAGAAGTAGCAGTCAGGGAGGCTGGAGTGAGACTGAAAGGGCAAACAGCAGATCGAACTTCACGGACAAAGGAGGCGGCATGGGATGGAAGCAGTTCAGAGAGCCGCTACTTTGTGGCTCAGTCCTCTCATCTTGGAAAGGGTTGTTGTGAGGAAAATCCTGATCTCAATTTATTCATGAAGAGGCATTGAAGGGTGTTGGTTGGGTGTTCTCTTTATTTAGTTTTCCTTTTTTCTCCCTCTCTCCCCCTTGATAAAAGCAAAGCATGGTCCTTATAGAAAATTCATAGAATATAGGTATAGGACGAATGTTAAAAAGCCACACACAATCCCATCCGTGGGGACAGCCGTGACTAAAGTTTCACCTTTTCCCACTCTCCTTATCCTGTGTAAGTGCCATTTGCTTGCTCTTTGTTCTCATAAATTTGAAATCCTATCAGATACAGAATTTTATATTTTTTCTCTTAATATCATACTATCAGAATTTTCTTTCCTATGTCATTAAAAATTCTTCAAAGACATAATTTTTAAAAACGATTGTGAAAAAATATACACATGTAGGATGTCTTCTATTTGTTTTATTACACAGAATTACACTAGTACTAGTGATTATTACCATTTATTGAACATTTACTGTGTTCTAGGAATTTCTGTATATAAACCCAATTAATTCCCTGAAGACATGTCATTTGCTTTATTCCTCTGTACTGGGACACTCTCTTCCCCCTTTCTCTGTCTTCACGATGCCTATGCAGATAAATTGTCTCCAATAGCTCTTTGCCCTCTGGCAGTTGGCTGGGTACACCAGTGGGAGGCATGGCAGAAGGTGGAGGTGGAATTTTTAACCCCAGACTTCCCTCCCCTCTGGGGCTGCTGCATGCTGGTTCCCTCGCCCCACCCAAAGCCACAGCCCCTGTCACAGGCCTTCCCCACATAGGTCTCTATCCAACTTCACTAACCACAGCCTCCCTCAGGCCTGCAGACCTGGAGGTGCTAACAGCTCCCTGCAGTTGCTAGTCTTAGGGAGCTGGCCCTAAACCCTGCCCACATATTACTAAAAAGTCATTTTGTCACAGTACCCAGACTGACTGTGCCATCTATTTCCTGTTGGACTTGACTGATACAATATGTGCATAAGTAGAAATTCATGTGCACTGATAATTATTTCAAAAGTTGTGCAATGAAAATTAGACTTCTTTCCTCTCCAAGCTTCCAGATCCGCTGCCTAAAGGTGACCCTTGAAAGTTTTTTTTTTTTAATAATAATAACAGCTGACAAATATAGTATTTATAGATGAAGAAACTGAAGCACAGAGAAGGTAAATGAATTGCCTGTGGTCTCATAGCTCCTAAGTAGCAGAAGCTGAGATTTAAACAAAAGTAGCCTGGCTACAAAATCTGTGCTTTTTTTGTTTTGTTTTTGTTTTTTTGTTTTTTTGTTTTTCTTGTGCTGCTGGGGATCAAACCCAGAACTTTACCCAGCGCTCTACCACAAACAACATCCCCAACTCCACAATCTATCCTCTTACACTTATGCATACTGCCTCAGAAAATTCCCTATTAACATTTATTTCTCTATCTTTATCCAAATTTGTGTAAGATCCCTCCCTGCTGGGGTTGCTGCAGGCTGACTCCCTGGCCCTACGCAAAGCCACAGCCCCTGTCAGAAGGCCTTTTCCACTAGGTCTCTCTCCAGCTTCGCTAACCACAGCGTCTCTCAGCTCTGCAGGCCTAGAGGTGCTAACAGCTCCCTGCAGTTGCTAGTCTTAGGGAGCTGGCCCTAAACCCTGCCTACACTTTACCAAAAAGTCATTTTGTCAAATTAGCTGATTATATTACGTGTGCTGATCATGATACCCACTCAAGAGTTCTTCCTTTACAACTTGTTTTGATTTTCAATACCTTGACACAATTTCCTTTCATGCAACTATTGATTTGCTTTTCAGGTTTTTTTGCTATTATAAATAATGCCACAATAATAACATTGTGCATAAATCTGAGCATATAAATGGAGTCATCTGTGGATCATTTTCTTAGAGGTAAAATTTCTAGGTTAAAAAGTATATGGGGTTTTACACTTTGATTACTTTTGCTAAATTATCTTTGATGATGACTGTCCCAACAGTATATTTAAGTTCCTATTTTCCTAGGTTGCGTTTTATCAAATGTTTATATTCTTTTTTATGTTTGTAGTCAAGAATAGTGTCTTATCCTAACTTTCATTTCTTCCATTGTGAGAGGAATTGAGTATTATCTTCTCAAATAAAAACAACATTTTGGGGCTCTTTACTACTCCATCCTGTGCCATAATTTCCTGAGCCCAGAATAGCAATGTGATGTCTATCTTGTCCACAAATATTTGTTGTATCTCTTAGTATTTCCTGGGAAAGATTTCTAGAAGTGGAATCACTTGGATTGAAGGTATAGACATGTCTAGACTCTTGCCATATGCTGCAAATAGTCACAGAAAGATTCATAGTCCCCTCCCACCCACCTCCCAGCATTTTTCTAATTTTAAATGATTGCCTATGAGCAAGGAAAATGGAATCTCAATGTAATTTACCTTTCTTTGACTTCTAAAATGCCAGATGAAACTTTTTTTCATGATTCTTGGCTATTTATGTGGCCATTTCTTTGAATTCTTTCTCTTGTTCATATTTCCACTGGGGTCCTCGTGTTTCTCTGTGACAGGCACAGCACAGGATGTTTTTAAGCAGGTCATATCAACATATTACTTATTAAATTCCCTCTGTGTAGAAAGTACTGAGCTAGGTGTTTGGAGAGACATAAATGATAGGCAATCACTATTCTTACAGATCTTGTGATTTCGCCAGGCAGAGAAGTCCATACACAGAGAAGGCAATTAGAGGGCAAGCCAGACAGTCTGTAATCAAGTGCTAAATGGGCAGCTTTGGGACGACGACGTGCCGTGAGAGCCCAAGGAGGAGCTGCACACAGAGCTGACACCGCCAGGAAAAGCTCCATGTAGGCGGAGCCCCAGGCCAGAGCTGTGCCATTTAATATGTGACTGTTATACGGTGACATACATTTCTATTTCCTTCAGCAACAAGGATAACACCTCGCAGTTTAGCACTTTTGGAAGAAATCAATCTGAAAGAGATGAACTTGCTGACCGCTGCCATAGCCTGACCTGGCCAGCACTGTTTGACTATTGTCGTCATTGCTATGGTAATGACAATGACAACAACTGGCATTCATCCAACTCCCACCACGTGCCAAACATAGTGTGCTAAGTGCTTTATATTCATTATCTCATTTAGGGTCCTGGCAAGCCTGGGAAGTAGATACTATTGTTACTTCTTTTACTGATGTGGAAACTGAGATTCAATGAGTCACTCAAAGGCATCAATGAGGGTGTCAGAGCCTGGTCTCTGACCCCTGCTTGTCCCACTCCAAGGAGCATGTTCAGGATCCAGGCTTGCTGCAACAACTGTGACCAGAGCCTTCCCCAGCCACCAACTCATTCATTCTTCCTCCAGCTGGAGTCTGGAGAAGCAGCATTCTGGAGCTTCCTTTGGCATGATTGACAAAGAATCCATGCCTACTTTCAAAGGAGAAAAGTCTTCCTGGAAGTTCAGCAAAGACTGCCTGAGTATGTGCTGGGTGCAGTGTGGGTACTCGAGTTCCCACTGGGAGGGGAATGTCGAAGGAGCACATAGTAGGACTAGAGTGGAAATTCCAGCTGGCAGGGAGGATCACAAGGAGCAAGGGCCCCTGAACCCAGGTTGGGTGGGGTTTGTGGGAGGGGCTTCATGGGTAGCCGGTACTGTGTCATTGCTGGAGGACAGAGGAATTCGATGAACCGGGAGGGGTGGAGGGCCTCCCTAGCAAGAGGAGGCAGCCTTGCTTGGCAAGGGCCCAAGGGTTAGTCTAGAAGGGATGGGAAGGCATGCTCTTCATCACAGCACTGGCCATGCTGTGTAACTCTCCTCTCCAACGTGCTCCCAGAGGCCTGCACAGAAATCCGATTAAACTGGGTGCAAATCCCACCTCTCCCCGGGAGCCTTACTGACAGCATAAGGCCTGGCACCCAGTGGCAACATGCCTCTGTGAATGAAGGAGGTGATGACCAAATGGCTGACAGTTCCCTTTAAGAGCAGGGATATCTTCTCCTTCCTGTGTCCCTCAATACCATGCGGATGAGAACAAGACTGTGCAGAGTGTCATCATAATAATAACTGTATTAGAGCAAACACTTAGCAATGACTTGCAGACCATACTCTACCTGCCCTCTTGTTAAATCTAAAACAAACGGGCAAACAGACCTCATTGAGCCCATTTTACAGAATACTGAGCCACTGATTTGTTCAAAGCCACTGAGACTAAATAACAGAATTTCAGAGCAAAGGCATGGGAATAAGATTAACCTAGGTTCCAATTTTGGCTGTACCACTTAATTAGGGTGGGATCATTATTTATATCCTTTAGCCTCCATTTCTCCATTTGTAATAATAATAATACCAACTGCTTAGGGTGTTGGTGAGGAGCAAATGATACACATGTAAATCACGTCACTCAGTACTTAGCACACAGTGGGTTCTCAGGAACTAGAAGCCATCATTTTTATCCCCGAGTCCAGAAAGCTGTCTTTCCAGTGAAGCCGGGAACATGACCTGGTTCTTCTCCTGGTCTCCCTTCTCCTCGGACACGGCCTTCTCCCACCACCTACAAGTCACTCACGGGCATGTATGAATCAGACCCCCTTCCACTCAGGCCTGCCGCTTCCCAATCAGCAAACTTCTTCCATATAGAGCAATCTTTTCCATTGCTCCCAGCTGCCAGCAGAGACCAGCATTAGAGAGCGCCTTGGCTCCCATTGGAAGAAAAACAAACTTTGCAGAAAAATAAACACTTTTTCAAAAAGTCCTGTGGTTTTACATTCAAGACCTAATAGTTTTTCCTTTCTTTTTCTTTCTTTCTTTTATCCCCCACTCCACACCCCCCCATACCACAAATCTTCTGGTGGAGGGAAAGAAAAGGAAGGGACTTCTAGATTATTCTTCCATACAAACATGACCCAAGATGGCCACATCCAAGGAGCAGGGTCCTGTGCCTGTGCTGCAGGGAGAATCAAGCAGCAGTCCCTGGGACACTAGAGCCCACTCTCTGAGTCACCTTTCTCCTCTTCCAGAAGGCTGAGTCTGAGCCACTCTTCTCTCCTGCTGCTCCAGTGCCATTATACAGAGGCACGGACATGGCATCAGGAGGCCCACAGAGGCTCTCATGTGATAGGCCTGGGACAGTTTTCCTCCAAAACACAGTTGCCTCCCTGCTGAGAGCCTGGCTGGACAGAGGCCATCCTATTCAGTGACAAGTCTAAAATAGGAAACTGTTTCTTAGAGAAACACGAAATGATCACCTTTGTGAACTTAGAGTAACTGAGCAAGAAGAACCAGCCCTCTAGTCTGGAGGGCAATTTCCTGGCAGCCTCCACTGCACCCACTCTCCAGCAGGACAGGAAAGAGAAGGCCTGAATGACCTGAGCGGTGGCCAGATGCTCTGGGAGGCCATCCCGCATATATGCAGCTCATCCCCAGCCTTGGGTCTGTGTCAGCCTATGATGGGCAGCTGGGGAGGCTGGCGGGTGTGATGATTTAGAGGTGACAAGGTAATCCACCTTGTAACCTGACACATAATGGATGCCCTGTTCATCTGTGTTCCCTTAGACGGGAACTCTTATACCCAGAGGCCATGGCTTCCAAAGGTCTGGAAATATCCTGAGTGGTAGAGGATATTTTGTGTCCCATATCCTCAATGGTGAAAGCATTCATTAAAATCTCTGAGGAGTCAAAGATCCCCATAGGCCAAGAGCCATTGGCTTTTAATTTAACTTTTAAATGAACAGTTGGTCTCCATGGAAGCAAGGACCTATCTTATTCGCCTATCTTCACAGCCTAGGAAAAGTCCCAGCATTTTGCTCACCCAATGGAATGAATAAATGTGTGAAGGAATGAGTTAGTGAGTGAGCAAATGACAAATGGCTTATTCTTTCAAGGATTCCAGAGCTTGGTATAGGAACTAGACAAACCAGAAATATAATACAAGGCAGAAAAGGGTAAGTCAAAAGAAATGGAAAAATAAAGAGCTTCGGTCTGGCAGAGCTGGGAGGCGGGAGGCTGGCAAAGGTGAGGCCTGAGATCTGGTGGGAGTGAAGGAAGGAGTGTAGATAAAGTTGGGAGAGAACTGGGAAGTCATTCAGGAAACATGGCGGGGAAAAAAAAAGAATCACACACTTTATAGAGACATGAACTTAAAAAAAAAAAAGAAAGAAAGAAAGAAAAAGGAAAAAAACCCTGTGGTTTTGCATCCAGGGCCTAATGGTTTTTCCTTTCTTTTCCCATACAGGCTGTCCAGTTTGGCTAGAGGGGAAGTTACATTGGAGGCAAGGGTGGGAAAGAGGTTTGGAAACAGAGATTGAGGCCATCCTGGGGGCCTTGATGCCAGTCTCCACTAGCCCTGCCCTGAAGCCACAGAGGCAGTGTTCTCATGGGGAGGAGGGATTGAAAGGACAGCTGTCAATCCCAAGCTCGGGAGCTGCAGCAGGGCTCCAGGGGAGGGATGCTGAGGCAGGCAAGGTCAGGCAGTCTGGATGGAAAAGGGACGGAGTGAAGGGAGGGGACTCAAGCACCTGGTAGACAACTTCATTGGGGGAGGGAGGGAGAAGCTCAGCATCCCCAACCTCAGGGAAGGCTGGTTTTTATATTCAAATAACAGCACCCAAACACTAAATTAAACTCAATTACAGGAACATTTAAAGCAAGCTTTTAAAATCGAGCACAGACTGAAAAATATACAGACTAGGTAAAAACTGGTGTGTTTTCTCCTAGTTTCATCTCTCTTCAGTAATTGCTTCCCAGATCTCTGGTTTTCTCCCAGAACTTTACCTTAGTACCCCGAGGCATTTGATCATGAAGACTGCCTGGAAGCCCTGTCCCCTCTCTCTGTCACTACTTGCGGTGTGAGGCAGCCTTTCCCTCCAGAGGCAGTGACACCCACATGATGCTCCATCTCCCTGAACACCGCCGGCCAAAGGTCCTCATTATCACAGGTCACAGACCCCAAATTCAAACCTCCCAGGCCACTCTCTCCCCGCAGTGATGAGGACATGGGCGCAGCTTCTGCCTGGGCCTCCTCTGTGACAAGCACCACTCCGAGCACTTCCAATCTATTATTCCATCTAGTTCCCACAAAATCCACACCATAAGCCTCATGGGTGAAACCGAGGTAGGTACAGGCCTTGCCTAGGAAACGGAGAAGCCAAGATTCAAGGCCAGGATGTCTGTCTCTCAAGTCCATGATCCTGACCCCTGCTCTTGACCCTGTCATTTGAGACGGCTCTTTTCCTCACACACTCATGGATGTGCTTGGCCAGTGAGGTTTAACCACTCCAAAGACTTTCACGCAGAGAAAGGAGTTAGTGGGTGCTTGTTCTATGCTTGCCCGATTCCCACGAATACATGTTCTTTAAAGATGCTGGAGGGCCAGGCACAGTGGTGCCCGCCTAGAATCCCAGAAACTCAGGAGGCTGAAGCAAGAGGATTGCAAGTTCAAAGCTTAGCAAGGCCCTAAGCAACTTAGTGAGACTCTATCTCAAAAAAAAAAAAAAAAAAATTCTTTTTAAAGGGACTGGGGATGTGGCTCAGTGATTAATCACCTCTGGTTTCAATCCCTGGTACAAAACAATAATAAAAACACCTGGAGGGTTGTTCAATGCTGTGCCCTTGAGGGTTGCAGGCAAGTAACAGCTCCCTCGGCCTGTCCTGTTCCCTATACTCCACAATGACCTGGAGGGACCACCCTCTGAAACACTCTCTGCTTCCCCAAGTCAATCTGCAAACAGCTTGCAAAGGGGAACTCAGCATCAGTGCACAGACCCATGAAAAGGACACAAGTTCATCTCAAGGAGCCGTGTCAGACACTTGCCTCTCTGAGGCAAATAAGACCTTCTCAAGAGAGGAACCGCAGGCCCTTCAGAGCCAGAGAGGGACCTTTGCTCCTTTTCTCTCTTCTCTCAGGTTTTCCATTAGTTGAACTTCTACTCGGTCCTCAAAGCCCCATGGAAATCCCTGCTCCCCCGAAGCCCCAAGGTGGAATTAGCCTCCCTTTGTCTTGGCACATGGAGCACTCATTTCTCTCTCACTGGGTTTCCATATTTTGCCGCCTAGAATTTTATGTATTTGTTTAATTGTTGAAGAAAGTGTTAACTTATTCGATATAATCTCCTGAGCACCTACTACATGGCAAGTGTTGTGCTAGAGGCCGGGCACATAATGACAAATAAGAGATTGTTACGGGATGAATTGTGTCCCCAAAGAAAGAAGTTGATGTCCTAACTTCAAGTACCTCACATGTCACATTTTGGGAAACAGAGTTGTTGGGCATATGATTAGTTACATTATGATAAGGTCATGCTAGAGTCAGTGGGCCCTGGTCCAGTCTGACTGGAATCTTTACAAGAAGAGACACAGTGACTTGGATAACCAGAGCAGAGATTGGAGTTCTGCTGCCACAATCCAGTAACACCTGAAGCCACCAGAAGCTGGAAGAGGAAAGGAAGGATCCTCTCCCAAAAGTCTCAAAGGAAGTGTGGCCCTGCCAACTTTCATTTCAGATTCTAGACTCCAGAATTATTTAAGTCAGTTTGTGGGACTTTGTTATGGTTTCCTAAAGAAACCAACAGAGAAATGTTTTCCACTTTCAGAGAACAGTACATAAATACAGATAATTACAAAATAGCATCAAAACACAGTAATAAGCGGCCATCCTTTGTGCAAAAAGAGAGAGGGCATAGCAAGTAACTCAAGTAACTCAGCCTTGGCGGAGGATCAGGAAAGGCTTCCCAGAGCAGGCACGGCTGAAGCTGGGTTTTAAAGGATGCATAGGAGTTCCCTGGGAGAACGTAGCTAGAGAAAGAGCATTGTCGACAGAAGGAACAGCAGCAGCACCTGTGTGTCTCCTGAATCTCTCCTGCTGGACAGTGCTCCCTGGTGCCTTTAGCACAGAATCTTCCCATGACAGATATTCAGCAAATATCTCTTGAACTTGAAGAAGAAACAAGAAGAGAGGAACAGAGGATGAAGAGTGGTGGCTGCCACCTAGAGACAGGAAAAACGGAAATCCATCACTCCTCCAATGAAGAGCAGATGGAGGGCAGGCAGCAGCAGAGGCCAGAGAAATGAAGTAACCCACGCAGGGCTGGCTTTTAAAAGAAAACAAAAAACAACACTGGGCTGTTCTCTAGGGCTCCAGCTCAGCTGGGAAGGAAAGCAATTTATGGCCAGAGGAAGTAGCTTGACAGTAAACAAAAATACAGTGACCCTGAGTTCCCACTGGACAGAAGATAGATGGTGCCGTCGTAAAAATGAGATTAATTTTAATAAGGGCTTTCACCAAGCAGCAGACCCTGGTGGCCAGAGGCCTGTTGGAGCACCGATGACAGGCAGCACTGCTGATGGATGGGACTGACCCCAGAGAGCTGAAGACATGGGGAGCAATCGGAAGCTTGGGACTGGCCTCTGGCTGTGACTCGGGCAGCTATATCTGTGTGGATTCTTGTCATGCATGTGAATCTCATCCCCTGCCAGGCTCCTGTTCCCTCTTCTTGGTGGGGAGATGAGGACTGTGCTTGCACACCTCCAGTAATGAGAAGCTCACTACCTATTAAAACTGGGAGAAAAATTCTGCAAAGACTGTAATCACTCTTGATTCAAATCAGCAGCCTTCGAGTTCATAAACATCTAACAACTTACTGTGCAAAAGATTCTGAGATGAGAAATTGTTAAGAAGTAATTCCTGCACCCACCAGTTTTTAGAAAAGAAAGCAGAGAGTATCCTCACTCTGGCTATTGACTGAGCCCTGATCACAGTCTGAGCCCTATTCTCTTATAGACTCAGCCCTAATCTTGGACAGCAAACCAAGTCCTGCAACTCAACAGGTTCAACTCAGACTGGGCCCAGTGCAGTTTGAAACTTTTATAGACTGAGTCCTGATCCTTGTCACAACTGAGTCTGACTCTGACCCAGGGCCTCACAAATAGGTGCCTCTTTTTAAAGGATGAGGGAGCTGCAAATGAGTATACAAACGACTCAGTGCAGCACATTGTTACACCTGGAACCATTTCCAAGTCCTTGATGCTCAGGCAGACTGTGAAGCACAGCATGTGCCCTCGGAACTGCATTTAGATACCCCCCAAGCTTTCACTTTGTCCCTGTGTCATGCATGTTCATGCATGCACCCCACCCCATCCCCACCTGCTCCCTTCTCTCCCTGAGGACAGGGGCTGTGTTCATTTGCTTATGGGTCAGACTTCTGTCACTGACCCTTCCTTTCTATCTCATTTCTGAACCGTGTGCTGGGTCCTGGCCTGCTCCTGGTTATGGCCTGGCACCGATGCCAGCAAGGGCCCTATTCGATCTGTAATCATTTGCCTAATCAACAAACCAACAAAAATGATCACCTTGCATAGAGATGATGCCCTGTGGGGTGTCACAACCAGAGCACGTGCCAACCATAGAAAACAGGCCCTCAGGATTCTCCGGCTCTCTAACCCTGGTGTCAGACAGCCCAGCATCTTGCCATCCTTTCCCAATTATGTATCAATAGATGTCACACAATCGAGTCCCAGATCCCAAGAGAGTGTTTGAAAAGTCAGAGATGTTTGTCTAATGCAAACCGATGTCATGTCAGGAATTAGTTTGACTAATAGGCCTTTAATGAGATCCTTGTGAGGTCTGGGTTCCAAGCAGAGACTTCCCAAAGTTTTCCTGTAGAAGATAAACTACCCCCTCCCAGACTGCCATGTAAATCTCCCTGCCAGGAGCATTCACATACAGGGCAGGGTGTGGATCCAGGTCTTGTGCCAGTCTCCTAAAAATGTTGAGTACCTGGTGTCCCCTGGCAGCCTGAGTCCCCTCAATGAAGGAGCTGGGGGAAGGGCCTCGCTGGTGCCAGTTGCCCCCCTAACCAGAGCTTCTGCCCAGGGCCATGGAGGCCTTTCCACAATAGCAACAGGAAATGTTCATTTTGTTGACCCGAATTACCTCTGCAGGGCCAATTCTAGAGCAGAAAATAAAACAGAGTTGTCGTCCAGGCATGGAAGGAACATGGAAACAGAGAGAAGGCTGCGGAATGAAATCATCATACCACCCAGGCAGACAGAAAGGGTTTCACGTGGGATAATGTATGTAGCCCACCAGGCACTGAGCAGGTGCTTACTACAGAAAAACACTGTGATTCATGCTGATTCATTCTTCTGTCTTTAACTTGTCCAAGAAATACTTGAGACCACATAGCCTAGGTCAGCCTCACTCCAACTGTGCCCAGGGCCCTGCACCAGCAGGCCCCTGACTGGTTTGGCTGAGTTTGTGAGGACATTGCAGTAATTGAAAGAAAGTGATTAGATATATTTATAGATGGTCAGCATTGCCACATTCATCATATTTCACAAAATCATTCCTGGACAGCAAAAGATTGAACATAAAAAAGTCTTTCACCACAAATAGTTTGAGAAAGGGGAGCAACTGAAGCTTGGGGGGTTACTATTACCACGTTATAAATGAGAAACTCATTTGCCCAAGTCCATCCATCTACGTGGTTGAGGTGGTCCTCAAGCCCAGGCCCTTCCTGTCCTAAAAGTTTGTTACTTATGACCATTTTATTCCAGAGGCCAAGAAAGTCACAAATCTGACTTCAAAGTATTGTTAATAATTTTAAAACTAACACTTATCTGAAATGAATCTTGGGCATCTTGTCTCTGCTCTGCAATGGACAGTGAGTCATTTCCTTCTTGGGGCCTCAGTTTCCTGATATGCACAACAAGGGAGGTTGCCTCCATTATCATAGGGGCTCCTTCTTTCTCTGGCACCCTGAATTTGATCATGCACTCCCTCAACAGAAAGGGGCATGTGAAGGTATGTGGCCATCTTACCTTCCAAAGCAATCTGGGCCAGGAACTCCTGAAGCCTATTGTACACTCCCTACATGTACCTGAGATTGGATAGCTCAGGTTTTCAGACTAGAATATCCCACTCCCCCCGCCCCTGCCCCAAGGGCTTCTGCCATGGGTATTGGGCAGGGTCCCGCTGTTGTCATCAGGATGCTGACCCCATCACTCACAGTTCCCCAGAGATAGGGCCTCGTGTATGTTTCCTCCACTCTCAGATATTCAGCCTCACACCAAGCCAGGCACATCTTGCACCTTACGAGGAAATTCCATCTGCCTGGGCAGGTTCATCCCTGGAGCATGAGAATAAAAAGACAGCCCAGAAGTCACTTGGGAAAAGTGCTGAAAGTTCCTTTGTCCTCAAACTCCCAAGGATTCTATCCACGAGGGGTTGGAGACCCTGAAGTCTCCTATCTGCTTTCACAAGAGTCCTAAGAAGGCACAGGAAAGACTTAGAGGCCATCCTAAGTTCTGTGCTGGCCCCAGGCTGACTCATTAGAGCTCCTTGCCCTGGGAGCCCTGCTCTGTGCCAGGATGATGTATCGTGTGTGCGGATCCCCTCTATATCCTAACAGGCACACCTATCGGATACATGAGGCTGCCCCAGTGAAAGCTGACCCCCCAAACTCCATCCAGTCACCCTTATCTAAATAGAGGAAATGAACTGGAAAGGAAAGTGGGCAGACCACCCACCACCCCACGCGGCCCCACAGCAACCTCTCTCACACTTCTTCTCTCCTCCATCAGTGAGGGACGAAATGATCAAATATAGACATGGAGAACTCTGAACATCTGGAGAGGCTTAGAATTTCAGTGTCTTTCAACTAGAGACTCATACAGGCGAACACTATTGACTATACACAGGTGACGACCCTGGGTCAGGCCCTGCAGACTTGCAAGTACAGGACAGTCTAGGGTCTGAGAATCTTATAAGTATAATGTCAGAAACTCTCAGGGTCTTAGAATTCTGAAAAGTCTCAATAATAGAATTACAAGATATATAAATAAAATCTAGAATCACAGGACCTTGGAAACCCAGAGCCTTATATGCGATGAATAGGGGTTATTGGAGGTCTCCACCTATCATGCACCCTGCATGCCCTGACTTCAAGTTCAGAGGAAAGTAGTTTCTGTACCAAGGTAGTGGCCAGAAAACACGCTAGGAGAAGGGATTGGCCTGAAGAATGAGAACAAGGGCAAATAAGAGAAGCACTGGAGACGTGTGAAATGAACACCCAGGAAAGAGGGATCTCTTCAAAGATATGAAAAGGCCAAAGCTAGAAGCAGACCTTGTTGGGCCCCATTTCCTGCTAATGGAATATTTCTAGGCCCCTGAATGAAACTGAGGCAAGTCAACCTATTGCCAGGTATCTCTAATGAGAAGGGTTAGGAGCTGAAATCAACCACTCAATCCTGTCCTGGTCTTGCCCCTGCAAAATGCCAGATGACAGGAGAGGGCTGGGGAATGGACTCTGTGTCTGTCTCCACAGCTCTGTGGCATGTGGCAAGGTCTCTGGCACCACAGAGGCCAGGAGTGACCTGATTGCCTGGTCCCTGATGGGGCCTGGGCAGGGACCCTTATTTTCCCTATAGCAGATCTGTGGGATGCCCTTTCCCTGCCCCTGGGTGGCTCAATGAGGCCCTGGAGGAACCATGTGGTGGGCTCAAGGTGTAATGTACAGGCTTAAGTGTCTCTAAAACAACTAGTAAAAACCCTGACCAAATCCAAACCAGATGCCCCAGGGCGTGCAGGGTTGAGAGCTGTCAGCACCTCTGCATTTTCACCTGCTCATGTGGGTTGCACCTGTAGGCGGCAGGAATGAGGGAGAGCTTCAGGCTGCCCACCAAGTCCAGCCTCCACTGGCCTGCCCAGCCTGGAGGTGCTGAGGAGCTATAGCATAAGGCCCAGTCCCCTCTGCTGATTATTTCCCCTTTCTCCCAGTTCCCAGTACAGACCCTCAAGATTTACTAATGCCTGAGCTAGGCAAGGTAGAACATGCCTGTAATCCCAGTGGCTTGGGAGGCTGAGGCAGGAGGAATACAAGTTTGAGGCCAAGCTCACTCAGCAACTTAGCAAGGCCCTAAGCAACTTAGTGATACCTATTTCAAAATCAATAGAACTTGAAAGACAGCTCAGTGATAATGTGATAAAGCACCGCTGGATCAAATCCCCAGTACCCCAAAGGAAAGAAAAAAAAAAGAATTACTAATGCCTGGACTAAATTCCCCAGCTATAAGAAGTTGAGTGATGACTTCTCCTCTCTGAGTTTCAATTTTCCTACAAGCAATATAAAGACATTGATAATGACCTCCAAGTTCACTAGATAGTTCATTTATCTGGTTGTACAAATATTTATTGTGCATTTATTGTGAGTCAAGCATTGGAGTAGGTACTAGGAATATGATGGGGACAAAAGACATGGCCCTTGACTTCACAGAATTTACCATTTATAAAGACAGATAAGCAAAAAAAGAAAAACTCCTACATACAAATAAGTATACAATTTATAAAGTGGGTTAAAGCTTTGAAAAGGACATGCTTGGTGCACATGCATACCAGAAATGTGTGAAGGGGTGTGGGGTGAAGAAGCCTCTCTGAATGAAAGATATCTAAGCTGAGGCCTAAAAGTTGTGCAAGCTAGAGGAAGGGTTTGGGCAGAGAACTTTCTGCAAAAGAATAGCGTGGGACAAGGCCCTGAGGCAGGGGAGCTCTCCATTCATTTCTTCCTTATGAGCGGAGAGGAGAGGGGAGCAGCATGAGTAGAGCTGGAGTGGTTGATGGAGGGTCAGCAATCTCATGGCCCCCCAAAAATGCATTCATCAGGAGCTCTGACATGATCTAGACTAACAGCCTTAAAAGCTCCAAAGGAGGCCTGGGGAGATAGCTCAGTTGGTAGAGTGCTCACCTCACAAGCATAAGGCCCTGGGTTCGATCCCCAGCACTGCAAAAAAAAAAAAAGCTCCAAAGGAGAGCTGGGTGGTGCGGTGGTGCATGCCTGTCCTCCTAGCAGTTCAGGAGGCTGAAGCAGGAGGATCTTGAGTTGAAAGCCAATCTCAGCAAAAGCAAGACACTAAGTGACTCAGTGAGACCCTGTCTCTAAATAAAATACAACATAGGGTGGGGGATGTGGCCCAGTGATTGAGTGTCCCTGAGTTCAATCTCCGGTATTCCCCCTCCCCCCCAAAAAAAGTTCCAAGGGGAACTGAGATCATGGGTCCAACTCCCTCACTTCTGGCCTGTGAGAACTTCCAGGATCTGGAATTGGTCCAAAGTCCTATGACCAGTAAGTGTCAGGGTCCAGGATATAAGCAAGTCCCTTCCCTAACTCTGAGCTGCCTCAACAGTTATAATATGCTTATCACCATCTATGACCTCATTTGGTCCTTCCGATCCTTGGGGACAGAGGCAGATAAAACGGGGTTAAGGAAAGTCACACCAGTGAGTGGGTTCAACAGGCCTCCTGCAGCAGGTTGGTGAGACCTGGAACCAGTCCTCTAATCGAGGATGAGATCGGATCATTCCCAGATGGACTGACCATGGCACTGTAGGAAAAAGAGTCTCAACAGTTGAGATCAAATTTTGGGGTAGGGGAGAAAGATTCAGAGGTAGAAGTCACACCAAAGGAGAATAGACATGGGATCCGAGGTGCCCAAATGCATCCAATGGACAGAGGATCTGGGAGTGATGTGGAATGAAACCAAGTGGCACATCTGGGAACAGGCCAAAAATTGACCACTGCAGTGGAAACAGAGATGAATGCCCCTTGCTGGTCCCAGCCCTCCCTGGGGGCCACGCCCTACAGTATGTTGCTCTTAGCTCCAGAACATGCTTGATGAGTGTCACTCATGCCTGAGTAGCTCCTGGCACAACTACCCAACTCCTGCCACCATCATTGCCAGGATGGAACCCCCAGCCCCTCTCCACCTCCATTGGAGAGTGTCCTTTCTAGCAAGGGTCACAGGGCACACTTTGATGTAATCTAAGTGGCCTGGAGTCCATAGGGTGGTGAGCTCCTTGCTTCTCTGATGATATTTCTATGGTATATGCTGGAATCAGCTCCTTCAAAAGCCTGGCTGGACTTGGGCACTCTCCCTGGCCCCTTGGCACAGCAGCAGCACAGCCTGATCTGTACCCTCTACCCAAAGCGCTGCCTCAGGCTCTCTCTGGGCAAACTCCTACCATCCTGAAGGCTCCGCTCAGCCATGGCTTCCCCATCCTCCAGAGCTCAGAGCAGGCTCCGGTGCCCCAGGTGGCCTCCTCCACAGCAGAGAGGTACCTCTCCTGTGGGCTCTCACAGTCTCTCCTTCTCTTTGCTTCTCCTGGCAGACGTGAGCCTGGTGAAGGCAGGTCTGTGTTTTCCTGTCTTCTTTTCCCAGGGACCAGTAATGTCGAGATCTCTCCCCTTCCTTTATGGAAAGAGAGCCTAGCAAAGGGACTTTGCATGAAAAATTAATTTAGAGTTTGACTAGGGTTGTTTAACTCCTCCAGTGTCTAATAGAATAAAGTTCCGCTCAACTTGAGCTGCCCCAGCACCTGATGTTCCTATGGTCACCCAGATGATCTGATTGGGGATCCTTCATCTCCCACCCCCAGGCCCATAAGCTCCCAGCCTCCCTTCTCACTTTCCCTCCCCACCCCCTTGACCAGTGCATTATTAGATGACTGCAAGTTGAACCTCATCTCTTTCACCAGGTTTCCTGGGGTGACACATGACAGGAGGCTGATTTTGCTCTGCAGCAGGCCCGTGGAAAATGTCCTTTCCCTTTTCCTGATTTCTCTCCCTATATGAATTATTTTTCTCCCTCAAAGCCTGGAGTTAATCCCTCTCACCCAGGAAGCCTTCCCTCCCCGCATCCCCCACCTTTGCTGAGCTTGAAGATTAGGCGGCCTCCTGCTCCCTCTTGGGCTCCTCTCCCTGGGTCCCTTAACCAGAGCGCTGCGGGGCAGGATGGAGCCGCCTCTAAGCCTGGATAAAGGTGAAATCCAACAGTTGGGAGAGGTTATTTTTGGACCTGATACAAGTGCTAAATGAAGAGCCCCCAGCCTTCCAAGCAATCTTTGCTTTGTGCTCCAAGGCCCAAAACTAACATTTTCATAATAATTTTCCAGTATCAAAGTGATAGTTTTGATTCAAGCCAGCTGAAGCCTGCAAAACTGTGTGGCGGCCTCTCCCACCCTCGAGCCAAACATGTGCCTCAGTCTCTATTTTAACACCTTTGATAATCATCGAAAAATGCACGGCCCAAGCAGTTTTCTCAACTTTCTGACCAGAAGGTCTGCCTGTGGAAGGAGCCCGTTGGAAGTCTGTTTTCCTTCTGCATTACCCTGAGCCGGGGGCTTAGCTCTCTCGCTCGCCTAGCCTCCCAGCCTCCCTCTCTACATTCCATTAGTGATGTCTGATTAAGGAATTGGCCTTTCTAGTGCTATTAAAAACGGGGGGAGCCCAAGAAATACAGTAACACAATATCATGGAAAACTGATATAATCTTTTCAAAACTATAAAGATTGCTCACCCGGAGGAACATCTGCACGGAAAAAGAAAAAGGATTTAAACAAACTGGAAAGGGGTCGGATAACTTGTAAAGGCCGAAGTGTTGAGGAGACCGCTGGCTCATTGGCAGCCTGCTGTCACTCTGCAGGAGGATGGCCATCCTCGGAGGAGCCAGTTCCCTCACCGAGAGCTCCCACCATCTGGAATTCATTGCATGATGGAACACTGGCGTTTGTAAAAAGAAACTCGCCCTTATGGTAATTGTTCCTTAAATCATTAATATGGCCAGAGTACCAGCTGGAGAGTCCAGTCTGAGGACAGCAGAGCCAGGCGGGGCCATGGTTGGAGTCCTGGCCCACCCCACTGCCCTCTCCCTTGGAATCTCTGGCCACCTCCTCCCAGGAAGCAGCCTCAGGTCAGATTCTAGCCTTTTCCCGCAGCCAGGATTTGGCTGCCCTGGAGAAGACACCACTGCAAAACAGTTATTTGCAGAGCTCCTTTTGGTTCCTGGAGCCCTCTGAATTTGAGCCGTGCAGAGGCTGAAGCTAAGACAGCAAAGCCCCTGAGCGAGGCCTGGCTCTCCAAGGACCTCCATCCTCAGAGATCTCGCGGCACCTTGAGTGATGAGGCAGCACAGACAGCATCTGCCATGCTCGGGAACCTGCCAAGCCCTGAGCTCACACACGTGGGCCACGTATGCTCAGGACAGAGCCAGCACAGGCAAGGGTGAAACGGGGTGACTCAGTCTATTCGACCACCAGAGTGCTGAGATGGAAGAGGTTAGTGTGGGCCTGGTCACGGGGCCTTAGAATAACAGGATCTGAAGATCTGAGCATCTGACTGTCTGGGAGCTCTGGAAACTTTAGGCTCTGCCTGCTTCCTCTTTGGTAAGGAGAATCCTGAGTGTTGGTCTCATCTCCACCCCTCGATACACTGATTTGCTGAAGAGGTAGTTGTGAGTCTTCATGGACGAGTGAGCTGTGAGAGTCCTCAGGTCAGGCAGGAGGCCCCCAAGCCCTAGACAAGGAGTGCCTCTGGGTGAAGTCCCTGCCCAGAGTGCTGGAAGGATCAGAAGGGGCCCTGTGCTTCTCTTTGGGTGTACCCCATGTCTCTCTGTGTTCCTCAGCCCCAAGAACTAATGTAGGCCCCTGCTCTGTGCTTCTGACCCCCTGACTCTAGCCCTAGCCAACCTCTCCCTCCTTAGTGGAGACCCATATATCCAATTGCCTACCAGATGCCTTGTTCTTGGCATCTCACAGGTCCTGAGACCCTGCACACCCCAGCCCAAACTCCTCAATGCCTAAACTTGCTCCTCCTCAGTGTTCCCCATCTTAGTACTACCACCCACCAGGTGCCCCACCCCCAAACCAGGGGCTCTCCCCATGTTTGGACCCCTTCCCCATGTCCAGTTGCCCTGACCTGAAGCCCCGTCAGCTCTCCCTTCCATAGATTCATCAATCCATTCACATCTTTCCATGCCCACCATCATGCCCAAGGTCAGGCCTCGCCATCTCATGCCTGGGTCACTGTGGCATGTTCCAGACCGACGTCCAAGCCTCCTGCCACCTACCCATTCACCCTCCCCCTGGCAGTCAGGGCCATCTTTCTAAATCACAAATGTTGCCTGGTCTCTCTCTGCTTAAGACCTTTCCATTAATTATCTTTAGGAAATAACTCCCTGTACTGGACTAGAGGGGCTAGGTTGCACTGTGGTAACTCGCACACCTCAGGAGCTGAAAATATCACTTTTTCTCACTCACACCACGTGGCCATTGAGCGTGGCTCTGTCTGTCCGACTCACACAGTTCATGGGTTTTGGAGCAACCGATATCTTGAAAGTTGTCAGCCAATGTGTCAGAGGTAAAGACCGCCGTGGAGGGCTCCCCATTGGCAAGTAGATGCACGAGTCTGGAAATGGCTTGTCCCCTCTTCTCACATGGCATTGGCTGGATGGTTCTACAGGACCCATCCAGCCACAGGGGGCCAGAATGGGCAGCCCTGCACGTGCTCACGGGGGAGAGCCAGAAGGCATGGCTCTCTCCAGTCAGTCTTCCCTCAGTGCACTCAGTACTGCATTTGCTCTCACCGCCGTGTCTTTTCAGAGGCCATTCCCTCTGCCGAAAACCCTCACTCTCCCGCCTCACGAAGATAACATCTGCCGGTCCTCAGCCTGTACATCACTTGTCCTGAGGAGCTCAATTCCCAACTCAGTTGTGACCCTCTCTGGGCTCCTAGCTTTGATCACCCTCCATTAGTGTTATCTACTTACTGTCTATACTCGCTTGGACTGAATTCTATGAACACAGAGGCTTGAACCCATTATTGCCCTATCTCCAGTGCCTGCTCAAGTGCCCACGGGGGAGGGTGATCGAACTTGAATGAGTGAATGAGTGAATGTATGAATAAGCAAAATGGCTATCGGGAGTGACAGTGAACCTGGAGGTGTCAGGGATGGAGTCACTAGTCATCAGTGAGTTCCAGAAGGTGAACTTTATGGGCTAGTGGAGCACAGGGAAAAGAGGTCTCTGTAAAAGGCAAAAGGAAGAAGCGTGTGTCCCATGGATAATGACAACTCATAGCTAAACCCCAGCAGGCAGCCATCAAACCAGAGTCCCCCCACCCCCAGCCCACTGAGCCATCAAAGGTTGGGAGGCAGGGCGGACCAGGTCCCCGCAGGTAGAAGCAGAGCACCTGTGCAGAGCCAGAGCCAGGGCTGCCTGACTGTCCTGAGCCATCCTCTGGTCTCTTCACCTACTCTGGGCTGCTAACAGCCAGAGCCCCTTCAGTACATGCTATTTATCAAAGCTAGGTGCTCCAAGGACGGAGATGTATGTGTCTCTGGCTCCCTTAGTAACTAGCACAGTGCTTAACACATAGTCATAGTTCAATTAATGCTTGTGGAATCTTACTCCAATCCATTCCCTGCTCTCCAAGGCTTAGGAGAGCTTAGCCTGCCCAGTATCTGCTGTCCCTCTGATAGTCAAAACGCTGGCCTGGGCCACCACCCCTATTTCACCCACCCCAGCCTGATATCCCTAAGAGCAGTGAGGATGGGGACTCTGAGTGTCCAGGCTTCACCATTCAAGCTCCACTAATCCTGTCAAAAACACTAGAAAATGTAAAATGCTGAGCAGACTCCAGGGCCTCCTCTCTGTAGCCTCTAGGCCAGACAAGACACAAGGACTGTTCAGTGGAAGTGACATTAAGGGCTCAAGCTGAGAACCCCAGGGACAATATCCAGGCACTCAGTGATACTCTCTGTGGACTATGGTCAGAGCCCAAGGGACCAGGATTTCCACAATGATGATCTTTACTCCCTCTCCTCCCTCTCAACACCATCCCATCCTATCAGTCACCTGATCTTCCTCCTAAATGTCCCTGGAGTCTGTCCGTCCATGTGAATTGCCACAGCAGCCTACTCTGCACACCACGGTCAGCTGTCTTTCTAAATCCCTGGTGAGCTCTGGAGTCAGGATTAAAGCAAGCAAGACTCCCCGTGTTCTGGCCCTGGCTGAACAGCTGGACCCCCAGGCTCATCTCCATACCTCCCCCACACTCCTTGTTCTTTCTGCCCAGAATACTTCTCTCCTAGAAAATATCTACTCCCATCCAAGGCAGTTCAGTCATCACTTCCTCCGGGCAGCTCTCCCCAGCCCTGCCCATCAGCAGTCAGCTGCGTTTGTCCACCAGCCTCCAGCATCAAGCTGGCCAAAATGTCTGTGGAAGGGTACGAGGGAGGAAGGGCAGGAGGGAGGAAGGGTAAACACCTAAATTCATTCGAGATAAAACTGAGAGGGTCAGACATGAAGTCTGGACAAAGTGGGAGGAATCTGGATGTCGGGTGATCTAAGGCCTCCTAGGGGAGGGGTGGCAGGATCTGAGTCTGGAAGGACGAGAAGGACCTAACTAAGTGGCTGGGCCAATTTCAGGTGGAGTCAGTTCAGAACCCCAAACACCAGGCTACTTAATTTGACCTCAGTTCTGAGATCAACAGGGAAGTGGGGAGGGTTGTTATAATTCAGCCACGATTAGATACAGTTCCATGCTAGAAGGTTCTCCCCAGCTGAGATATGGGGAGGGTCAAGAAGCAGACTCCATAACAGAGTCTAGAGCAGAGGGAATGGAGACCGAGGGGTGGATGCGGGGCCTGCTGGGGAGGTGGGATGGGCAGGACGTGGTGGCCGACTAGATGCTAAAGTGGAACACAGAGCCAGTGCCTCTAAGCTGCCCACCTGGGAGAGCAGTACGATACTAAGCATGGTGATTCTTCTCTGGGCACGCGTAAGGTGGGACACGAGAGAAAGGTGGCCATTTGGCAGTTGCTTGTCCTGAGCACTTAGCCAGGGACGGAGTACAGGTTAAGCTGTGCAGTTCAGCTAAGTCGACTTCAATTGAGGGGATTCATCTTCTTGTCTCAATAGAGAAGATATGTCCACCCACTCCTGAAGGCCAGCTCACCTGAGAGCCGATGGGCCTGGAGACTAAGCTGGGAAGAAGACTGACCTAAGCTGAGGCCTAGAGGTGGGCATGACCACAGCAGGTGGGGCTGGCCCTGTCAGGGGCAGGAGTAGGCAGGCTGCCCTGTGGAGGACCTGGGCCTCACCCTGTGGTGGAATACTGGGTGCGTGCCTAGTTCACCAGGCAAGAAAAGGGTATGGTGGCTCTCCCAGAAGGGCTGGGGTGGCCTGGTGGCCTGAGGCCACGCAGTGACCTGCCTGCCCAGTCCAGGTTGCAGCTTCACAAGGAAGTCAGATAAGAACAGGGCACGCAGCAGCCTGTAGCCAGAAGCCCACTGCAGCCAGCCCAAGAGGTCATGGATTCCACGTGGGGAGAGACCCAAGTCCAAGGTCAGGTACACTGGAGGTTCTCAGTCAACATCTCAGAGCAGTCTTTCCCAACTGCCCATCCCCAGACTCCCAGTATCCAGGGTAGAGAGAAGCAGAGATACCACCTGTCATGGTTTGAATGTGTCCACTCCAAAATTCAGGTGTTGCCAGTGTGACAGTATCGAGAGGTGGGGACTTTAAGGATGATGAGGCCCTGGGAGTTCTGTCCTTGTGAATGGGGACTTTGGTAGTGGGAGTTGTTCCTTGCTGGCCCTTCAGACAATCTCACCAGAGGTTGGTGCCTTGATCTTGGACTGCCAAGCATAGGGAACTGTGAGTAGTAAATCTCTGGTGGTTATAAATGACCCCCTGGGGAGGGAGCAGGGTGGTGGGAGGAAAGATAATGGACTGAGACAAACATCATTACCCTACACCCAAGATTACACAAACGGTGTGATTCTACTTCATGTACAACCAGAGAAATGAAAGTTGTAGCCCATTTGTGTACAATGAATTGAAAAATAATAAAAAATAAAATAAAATAAATAATTAAGATGGCCCTGCCCCATGTGTGCCCATGCAGCAGCACAAATGGACCGAGACACCCCTTCCATCTGGTGCCAGTCTCCCGCTGCCTACCATGCCCAGCCTCCCACCTCAGCCCTGGGCAGCCCGCCAGCCGCTTTCCCTCTGTACCCCGCCTTCCTCCTGACTTTAGTTCATGAGGCTCCCTCTGCTGGAACATGCTCATCCTCCCTGCTCCTTTGTCCAGCTTAGAGAGCGCCTCCTCCAGGAAGCCCTCCCGGAGGACCCAAGGCTAAGGTCACCTGTGTTCACACAGCCCCCTGCCTCCGGCTCCCCTACCTCACCCCCCTAAGGTGACAATGGTGCCCTTTGTCCTGATGACCCAGGCACCGTGCCCACAGCCTCCAGCTTCCTGGCTCTTCAGCAGGCCGGGCTGCACTGTCCCTGGGCCATCACAGCCACTTTTCCCTCAGCCTTGGAAGCCCACCCCTCCCCTGGCCTCCTCGGAGGTCAGCCTTGACTCCCACCCCATTTTGGGTTGGGGTCCTGTAATAAGCTCCCTTAGCCCCCGACCCCTGCTTGGCCACCACAGCTCTAATTCTCCATCCTCCCTATTTCTGTATGTGGCAGTGAGGCCCAGCAGTGAAGGGTGGGGTGTGGGGACAATGCGCCTATCTCAGCTCTGCCCTTTACCAGCTATGTCCGTGGGGTGGTCCCTCAACTTCTCTGCGCCTCAGTGTTCTCATCAGTAAAATGGGGATAATAAAATTACCTACGCCAGAAGGCGGTGGTGATGTTTACCTTTGTGAGGGACATGAAGTCCCACAGTCGTCACTACGGCTTACACCGATCTCCTGCTCCTCCCCCTCTTTGGACATCCGGTGACTGACCTTCCCGCAGCCTCTGAAGTCAAGCGGGGGTCATGCAGCTTGGTTTGACCAAGGAAACAGGGGATAAGTTATATTTAGCACTCCCAGGCAGATGCTTAAGAGACATTTTGCAATTTGCCATGTCCCCTCGTCCAGTGCTCCCCTCAGCCTGGTCCCTGACCAAGGGGACGGTACCTTGCACTCCCGCTGACCCCTAAGACATAAGCCATGAACCAGAAACCAGCTCTTGTGTTTCGAAGTCACTGAGACAGGGGAGCGTCTTTGTTTCTGCAGCATTCCTCTCCTATCCTGACAGAAACCAGCCTTCGGCAAAAAGTCAGCACTCTGTCAGGCACTCGTCACTGTGTCTGTGGGTCTGCCCACTAGACTCTGAGAGCAGGCCCAGTTTTGTACCATTCCCTGAGGTAGCCCCAGTTCCTAGCTACCACTGTGCCTAGCACATAATAATCGCTCAATAAAACATTGCCAACTGACTCTCTGATGGTCAGACAGGGGCCTGGCTGAGCACACGCACCCCAGTCACTTGGCCGGGCCCCAACCTGTGGGTGATGGGGATCCAGCCTCACCCAGAACCACCCCTCTGCACTGCCATAAATCCCAGTGGCCTAGTTTTTGTTGAACGGCTCCCAGGGCTCCTCCATCCTAGCAACGCCTGTCAGTTGTGATGGAAGAACCTGGTCTTGCCAAGGCTGTGGTCCACCACGGCTCCCTCATGGACATTCCTCCTGGCCTGGCATGGCGGACACCCTTTCATCTGGCTGTTATTTGCCAAGCAGTTCCAGGTGGTTTCAGTCCAGTGTAAACCTAAAACTCAGTGACTAAGGGAATCCTAGACTCGGATAGAAAGAACATGGCGGTATCTTGTCCCATCTCCTCCCAGCATCCCAGGAGGCACCAGCCCTTGCTTGCCCAGTTCTGCTGACAGGGACCCCACTACCCTGAAGGGCATCAGCTCCGCAATGTAGTATCCCTGACTGCCGAGCACCTCCTGAGGTAGGACTGGGACCTGGCTCCCAGGGACAAGGGGGGTTACGGATCCTGGACGCTTCTGGCCGGGACAACTCTACAAAGTAGGGGGCCATGTTCTCTCCCCACCCTCACCCCCTCACGTTCTTCACCAAGCCATTATCCTCTATTTTTTCATGAGGAAATTTATTAAATACTGTGGGATTTTTGTCGAGGTTTATCGAGTCCATATTTTTGACCCCAAAACATCCAGGGTTGAATGGCAAGTGACTTAAAAGCCCAGAGTTGTCTAATTTCATGAGGAGGAAACTGGGGCACAAAGAGGGTGAGTGACTTGGTTGCAGGGAGGGTCAGTGACAAAGAAAGGACGGGACCTGGGACTAGAAGGGGAATTTACCAGCCCCTGAGAAGTGTGCCTGAACAAAACCGGTGGCAACAGTAGCACGCTCCGTTCCTGGGGCTCCAGAGGTTGTTGGAGCGCTGAGCAGCGCTCCAGGAGAAAGGAAGGCTGGGCTGGGACGGGCATCCGAGCTCAGGACTGCCACTGCCGCCGCTGCCGGGTGAGCAGGAGACTAAGGACAAAGCCTCAGTACAAGGAAGGGCCTTGGCCTCTTCCTGTGCCAGAAAGACCCATCTCCAGTCATGGAGAGCTTTTGGTGCAAGCTGTCAAGGGCTGTTCCTTTAGGGAAAGATGTTGACGGCCTCAAGAAATGTCTGCAAGAGGATTTCCACTCATGGGCGTCGTTCAAGATACAGCCCTGATATTAGCTTTCTGTGTTCCTAACTTAGTACCTTCATTGCTTAGGAGTTCAGTTTCCCCATGTCCTCACAATAAGGAAGTTGTTCTTCTTAATCCCTAAGGGTCCTCCTGGTTCTATCAACCACCCACATCTTAGTATGAATTACTAAGATTCAAGGATGCAAGGCACCAGCAAGGACCAAGTCTCCAAATGGACCGTTCATGGGTCTTAGTTGCAAGAAACAAAAACAGTTTTGGCTAACTTGAAAAAGGAGGAAGAGGGGGAAGGAGAAGTACTAAGAGGAGAGGGGAAGAAGAATTCAGTAACAACCACAGGGGCCAGGGGCCACGTGCATACCTGTAATCCCAGTGTCTCAGGAGGCTGAGGCAGGAGCATCGCAAATTCAAAGCCAGTCTCAGCAACTTGGCAAGACCCTAAGCAACTTAGTGAAACCCTGTCTCAAAGAAAGGGCTGGGGATGTGCTCAGCGGTTGAGTGCCTCTGGGTTTATCCCTGGTACAAAAAAAAAAAAAAAAAAAAATCACAGGGAAGGTGGAAAAGAGGGAGAGAGGGAGGCAGAAGAAGTGAAGAGGAAGAGGAGAGGAGGAGAGAGAGCAATTTATTTGAAAGTTTTTCAGTAGCCCACAGAATTAAAGGGAATACTGCAGAATTAAACCAGCAAAAACGTGGGAAGTGAAGAGGCAGAATCACAGCAAGTGGGTCCCCAGAAACAGCTGGTGAGGACAGCCTCCCCACTCCTGCCAGGTGAATCTCAGCCACCTCCTCCTCCAGGCTGAACACCTAGGTGAAGCATCCAGCTGTCAGAGCCAGGGTCTGAGGCAGCACATACCCCTGGTCTTTTTTACTTCCTCTACTTCACGCAGAATTAAGTAGAGGACATGGGGCTGGCAATACCACCTGGGCAGAAAACTTTGAACACTACAAGTGCCAGAGAGAGTTGTGTGGAGCCCCATCAGCCTCTGCAGCTGAGTGTGGACTGTGACATCCCCCATCTTGGATAGGGATGCAGCCAGGGAGGAGCCCAGGGAGAACTGATCCAGGAATAAAACAGGTGCCAGTTCTACTTTCCCACCTGCCCAGGGTGCAAGGCTGCCCCCAAACTGGGTAGAGCGAGGTCGATACCTGAAGTAATACTGCAGCCTCACATGGGCGTGGTCCTTGAAGCTGGTGACAGACAAGTTATCACTGAGGGAGCTGTTGAGCTGACTCTAGGTTTAGCTCAAAGGGATCACAAGAGTCACAAGAGGCCTGGTCCTGACTCAGACAGGAAGGTGACACATGTTCCTGGCAAAGCCTCACCCTCTCTGAGTCTGGGGTATGCGTCGTCCAAAGAAAGAAGCAGGAAGAAAGGTGAACCCATGAGGTAGTAAGCTCCGTGTTCCTGGGTGAAATCAACAATACTACCTTGCAGAGTGAGTACCTGCAGATAAAGTTTTTCTATTGCACACCCACACCCCCACAATGAAACCCTTAAAAACGGGAGCACTGACCTGTGTCTGTGCCCAGTGCCCAATGAAGGACTTGGTACAGCCGCTGGATGAAGAGAGGAGTAAGTAGAGGGGAAGGAAGGAAGCTCAGGAGGGAGAGGGTGGTAAGTAGTCAGAGCCAGGGGCGCCAGTCATCCAGAGCTAGAGTCTCCCACCAGGGCCTGCCTGGGTGGCATGTGTAGATGGTGCCAACTGTCATTTTCTGCCCGAGCCTTTACTTCTCCTTCATCGGCGTCACTTCCTTCTCTTTCCTGTCTCCAAATGCAGGAACACTATGCCCTTAACCCCCATGCCCCCTCCTCCTGGAAGCCTTCCCGGCTCTCTCTGCCACCTCTCCCCTCTGCCTTCCTCTAGTCTGGCCTAGTTCCCACTAGAGCTGGGTGGGCAGGGTGGACTGCTCAGAGGTCCAGAGCAGGTGAGGACAGTGGGTAACACAGACACCCCTAGATTCTACTCATGTTTCTGCCAGATGCCACAGTGTCACTTTGGGAAAATCCTAACACTGCCTAAGCCTCAGTGTACCCGTCTGTAAAGTGAGAGTGATCGAGATACCGCTTCACAAGGTGGTTAAGAAGAAGGTGGGAGAACAGGTGAAATGGACAGGGCCTTGGGAGCCCTGGACACGGGTGAGCAGTCGCTGTGAGATGGCATCACCTGCCGCCTTGAGAGTCGAGGCGCCGAGCTGGTCCAGCTGGGATTCACAGGAGTACCTCCTGGCTCCGTGTCTTCAGCCTGGTGTGCAGAGAACAATGATGAAGTAGGATGATCATAAAGTTAACTTCTTCTGAGTGTTCACAAGGCCCTGGGTGCTATCCTAAGGACTCGTGTTCCCTCGTCTTATCCTTACAATACCGGACAGTAGCTTCAGAAGCCAGGTGAAATGTCCCAGGGGAAAATGTCCCTGGTTCCGTTGCTGGTGAATGCAGCCTGCATTTGGGCAGCTAACTGAGCTCTTAACTATGTACTTGATAACAACCTGTTGTGTCTGCCCAGGGGCCCAAGAGTGAGCAGCCCCTTCCCCTGCCTCTGAGCAGGTTCAAAGCCCACCCCCAGCACTTGCTCCATTTTGACTTCTCTCTCACAGTCCTTCGCTCACCCTAGTCCACTTGCATCCTGTCCACCAGCAGCCGGGTGCTAGTGCTCACCAATGCCACCACAGGCTCCCTGAGTCAATCCCAGGGGACATTTCGGAGCTGGTCTTGCAGCGACTTCTGCTGAATGTGACCCTGTTAGTCACTCCCTCTTTCTTGACATCCTCTTTCTCTTGGTTTCTGGGCACTGCTCACTCAGTTCCCCTGTTGTGCCCTTCATAGGCCACTTCCTCATCTAACTTCCCAGGGCTTGTCCTTGGCTCTGACCTCCACCTGCTGTCATGGACAACCAGAGCAGATGCCTCCTGTGTCCACTTGCTGGACCACTGCCTTTGCTGCTGTCCACTTGGAAAAGTGGATTCTGCCTTTTGAGCTCAAGCTCTTATCAGTAAACCTGAAGACGGAGCCCCTTGTGAGATGTGTGGCAGCCTGGAACAGGTGCAGGGCCTGTGGCCTCTGCATTCATGGGTCTGATGGGAACTGGGTGAGAGAGGGGCCAGACCTGTCTCTTCTGTCACCTCCTCCCTCTGTGCCATTTTACAGTCAGGACCCAGAGTTGATGCCCACGGACCATCCAGCTTTTAGCCCCCACCTTTGAAGGGGGTGCCACTGAGTGTGTGTTGGGGGTCTTACTGTTATTTTCCTCTTTGTAGTTTAACTGAGCCCCTTCCTGGTGGTGCCTTGGGTGGGATGAGGCACCCCAAGTCCCGACTAGACTCTGCTCTCCCTGGGGTCCCCTGGGTCTCCTGCCCTTCACGAAGGCCACTGGCACCATCACCAAGGCAAGGGCACATTTTCCCAGCAGGGGAGGCAGGCCTTTGGGTGGGTTTCAAAGGGCCTCTGGCTTTATCCCTTTCCCCTTCTCATCCTGGAGGGCCCACCCCACACCACCCCTGTTCAGGGGGAAATTATACCAGGTTCTAATGGGGGATTGAAGGGAAAGCGTCCCTGCCATTCATCCCAGCGACTGAACGGGCCTCTTGAGCATCCATTGTGCCCATCCGGCCGCCTCGGCCTCAATTGCGATCAGGTGGTCTCTGCAGTCCCCCTCCCCCTGGCCTGGGACAGGAATGGGTCCAGGCAATGGGCGAGCCCATAGAGTTCTCTGTCCATCCTCTCAAGGGGCTTTTGTTGAATAAAATAGCACCCGCCACTAGGCCACTTTAAACCGAGGCCAGGCACTTGAATGTGAAAACGGGGCCCAGGAGCTGGGATCGCAGGGACAATGACCACCCTCAATTAGCTCACTGAGGTGCCCCAAATGGACTTGAGGAGGGGCCGCGACCACAGCCCAGTCATGCATATTTATCACAAGCTGCTGCTCCTTGGCTTGCACGGTTCCCATGGCAGCCTGGAGGAGGGTGGGGGAGGGGGAGGGGGTTCCCTGGGCCCTGCCGGGGGTTGTGGTCCAGGCTTGCCCTGGGCTTTAACCCAGCAGATTGGAAAACTGCCCCCAGCCCCGTGTCCCCTTGCCTTTTCTTGGTCCTGAGGCTCACGGCCAACGTTACCTGGAGATCCTGGACTATCAGGCACAAGGGGCCAGGGAGGGTGCTGGACACACCCACTTCACAGGTGGGGAAGTGGAGAAGTGGAGCCCCAGAGCTGAGCTGAGGAGCCGCGGAAGACAAGCTTTTCCTTTACTTCATAGGACATATGGGATGGGAAGAGGTCTGGAATAATAAAAGCACATATTCAAACTTTGCAAAGTGCCAGGATCTATGTTTAATGTTTTCTACTGTCTAATCAGGGCATTAAGTTAAATGCTAGATTATCTTCACTTAAGAAAACTCAGGAGAAAGTGGGCGAGTTTTTCAAATCTTAAGGTTGATGTAAGTAGCAGAGCTGGGTCACTCACCAGGTTGCAGTTCTCCATAGCCTGGAGCCTGCCCTTCCTCCAGGCTTTGCTTAGGAATGGGTAGGGGCTATGCTTTCTCACCAGCTGCTGGGTGCCAGGCACTATGCTTGGCACCAAGTTTAAGTTACCTCCTTAGATACTGATAACAACACAGGAGAGCGCCATTTGACAGGTGTACAGACTAAGGTCCAGAGAGGCAAAGTGCCTTGCCCTGCACACAGCCAACAAGTAGCAGGGCCAGGACAGAAACTGTATGTTGGAGTGGGGATCCCCAACTTGCTGGAGGGTGTCTGTTCCCTTCCTTTCTGGAGCTCCTGAAAAAGGAAGGCAACCTTGACTTCCAAATTCTGCGGCACCACAGGGGACCTCAGTTCCCTGCTGGGTGCCTATATGGGAGGGAGCTACAGCTGGACCTCCTCACAATGTCCTCCTCAGGAGACACCAGAGGCTGCAGAAGCTGCTGCAACTGCTCTGGCCTCTCGGGCAGAGCTCTGAGGGTCCCCTCGGGAGAGTTGAGTTCTTCTGGGGAACTCAGAGCATCAGCTGGGAGGTAGGAAGGGAGGGAAGGTGGATAAATCTGTCTCCCCAGCCCAGCATGGCAGAGTGGCAGTAAGATCCCAGGTCCCTCCCAACCTGCACCTGGGTGCTTCCTGTTCCGATGTGCAAGTCTAGCTAGGCTGACCCCACTCACTGCCCTTCACACCCAAGACACCCCAAGCACGTGCTCCTGCCTCCAAATCTTTGCTCGTGTTATTTCTCCTGCTTGGAATTGAGTTGTGATGAGTAGAGATAGTTGAGTAAAATCTGATTAATTGGTTTAGGTTGAGTTTTGTTCCATTCAATTGGTTTCGGTTGAACTGAGCTGGTTGAGACTGACTAGTGGCAGGTTGAAAAGAGAAGAGTTGAGTGCCATTACTTTGAGTTAACCTGAGCTGAGCTCAGTTGAGTTGAGCTGAGTGGAGGGGGAAAGAGTCAAAGAAGCGATTTCTCAGCCCAAGTCTTCTATTAACTTGCTCTCTAACTATGGACAAGCCTCAAACTTCTTGGTAAGATCCACAAAGTCCCCCACCTGAAAAATTAGGATTCCAAGAAGCAAGAGCTCCCGAAGTCAGGTTTCTCTTTCTTTTCTGTCCCTCGTTTGCTGTCAGACATGAGTCTTTGGGCTGGAAAGTGGACATGGACCTCTGGGAGAGTTTCCTGATGTGTATCAGCAGCCCCCTTCAAAGTCAGAGGAGCAAATTATCATGATGTCTGGAGAGTGTAGATCCACAGGCGTCACGAGACTTCCTGTCTCCAGGTCTGATATTCTCCCGGCCCCAGAACTCCGCCACATCCCCCCTGGAGAGGCCCCCAGCCTCTTCTTGGGTCCCAGGAACAGGGAGCCAGCCCCTCCAGGATTGCAGTTCCATCTAGTGGTGGCAAAGTCTGAGTCCGTCAGCATTCAGACTCTTTGGCTCACAGCACTATTACCTGGACCAATCAGGCTCCCTTTCTGAGATGTCTGTGAGGGGAGGGGCTTTGTGGGGATGAATGAGACAAAATGTGCAGAGCAGGTAACACCACCCTCGGACACAGCCAGGCCTTCCCTCAAGGTGGCTTTCGTTACCAGCACAACTCCTAGTGTGACAATTTATCATTGTTGTCACTGCCCATGCTGGTCACGGTTGAGTGGCCTCATTCCAGAAATGCTTCTTTCACTTCCTGAGAAGACCCTGGGTAACTGGGGAAAGAGGTCAAGTTTATCACAGCTCTGCCCTCATTCTTTCACTCTCTCCCCTTCCTGGCTACATGGACACAGGGACTGCAGACTTTCTCTGCCCAGGATGGGCCTATTCCTAGCTCAACAATGCTTTACTGGGGACTGAGGAAAACACCTCTTCTCTTCTCCAGGCCTCAGTTTTCACAGTTATGGAACAGAGGATGGGGCTAAATTGTCTTCAAGATGGTCCCAGACCCAGACGCTCCCTGTCCCATATCTAAGCCCTGAGTCCTAGCATCTCCCAGTTCATCCACTGTGGAAATCTCCTCTGGACCCTGCCTTTTTTGGTCAGTCCCAAGGACCTCCCCAGCCGTGGTGATCTGTATCACTATTCCAAACCTTCCACCTGTTCAGTTCCCAAAGGAAAGGAGACTGACCCAGGTGCCACCTACACAACCATGTGGTCCAGGACTAAAGGCCAGAATCAAAAATCAGTTTACTCCAAGGGGAGCTGGTATCCCCAGGCAGGTAAAGGACCTCCCCCAGGGCCACCACACAGATTAAAGGCAAAAATCAGGTGTCAAATTTGAGTTTCCTGCCAGGTGTGGTAGTGCACACCTATAATCCCAGCCTCTCTGGAGGCTGAGACAGGAGGATTGTGAATTTAAAGCCAACATCAGTAAAAGCAAGGCACTAAGTAACTCAGTGAGACCCCCATCTCTAAATAAAATACAAAATGGGACTGGGGATGTATTTTAATGCTCCAGTGTCCCTGAGTTCAATCCCCAGTCCTCCCACCAAAAAAAAATTGAATTTCCTGACATACAGTCCAGTATCCCCATTTCTGTCAGAAGTCTACCCAGTCACAAGAATGGGGCACCAACTGTATACTAGCTTTACTAGGCACAGGAAATATCAAGGTGAGAGGAACTTGGCCCACACCACTGAGAAATTTCAAGTTCCTAGAAAGAGATTGAGTCATTTTTTCATTCAACAAACACATAAGCACCTACTTTGACCAGGTCAAAAGACCAGCTCAGCTCCAAAAGTCGGTTCCACTCCTCCCATGGCATGGCCCCTGTGGTGGGGATGAGGTCTGGTGGTTGGGCAGGCCACCCACCTCCTTCCGAAGGGACCAGCAGGCATGAGCTCATGTCTGCGGAGTCCTGTAGCTCTCAGAGCAGGCTCTGAACACAAGGCCTCCTTGTGATTCTAAGAGATGCAGTGGGGGCTGCTGGCCCTGAAGCCCTGGGCGCTTTGGGGCTGTCAGCAGACATTCCCACAGCCCAGGGTGCTAGGCTTTGATATGGCATTAATGCGCTAATATCTTAATCCGGCCACCACCCGCCAGCTGCCTGGCCACACAGCGGGGCCCTAGGGACGGGGTTTCCAAATTACATTATTGAATGTTTACCTAGTGAGCAATCCAAAGAGTGTTTAACACCGGCTGAGGGCTGTGCATGTGCACAGGACGGCCCCACACCCACAGCCCTCACGCACACCACACACACCATGCAGAGATACAGACACACGCATGCGTGGAGCAGTGCATACGGCACTGCCCTGAGAAACGTGTGCATGCACACACATGCACACATGCGCCCCACACGTCACAGACACAAAGCCCCCCAGGGACCCACACCTCGTCCTCACATGCCCCTTCCACACCTAACCCTTGTGGCTGATTTGCCAGGACTCCTGCCTTTCTCTCCACACAACATCACCCTGGAGGAGACTCCTTTTAGCTAATCCTGGGAAGTGGTGGTGGCAGGAGTTTGTCCCTGAGCATAGAAAGTCACTACTCCAACAGCCTTGGAAATATGAAGCTGACCTCTCCAAGTTCCTTGCCCTAATTTCCAAGTTCAAAGACTCTCCCAGCCCAGCTGATGGTGCTGTCAATAGGACCATGAAGATGACCCTGGACACTCGTTGTCATTTTCCTGCGGGGGTCCCTACTCCCTGCACCTCTTGCCCCAGCTAAGCGCTCTCCCTCTTCCAAGTCGCTCTCCATGCTGTTCTGGCTACCTGGAATGACTTCCTCCTCCACATCCACAAGTCCAAATTACTCAATCTTCAAGGTGAGCTCCCTGCTCTTCTGTGGCAAGCTCTCCCTTCTCTACCAGCAGAGGGGAGGCTGCTGCCCTCCAGGGTTCCCCCTCAGAGCCCCGACTTGGGGCACAGAGCAGGCACTGCCTTGACATAAGGAGGGGAATAGCACCTACCTCGTGGGGCTGTGATGAGTACTCACTCAGTAAAAGCTCTTCCTTGTTCCTTATTAGATAGTGATGACAGTGATGATGGCTATGACGACGACCATGCTTCCTAGTGCCTGTGTCTGATCTCAGCTACGGTCTATGAGCAACAAGAAGCGCACCCAATATCCCCCTCCATCCACCAGTGGGAACTCAGTGTTGGTTGAATAAGTTACCGCCTATTGTGCACTTTTGTGACCAATGAATTTTTCCAGTAATACCCATTTGAGAGGGAAGTCTGAAAAACTCACTGAACTAAGTAGAAGTGTCCCCACATCTACCTACTCCTGGCTCTGCCACAATACTCTGACCTCAGTAGGGGCCATTGGTTTTTCTGGGGCTGTTTCATCATTTGTCCTACGAAGACATTTGTCTGGGGGATCTCCAGTCCCTTCCAGCTCTGAAGTTCTGGAATTCTAAGCACTAGCCAGGAACTTGCTAGAACTATAATCTGGCTTAAAAACAGGAGATCTCAGCAGAAGCAGTTAGAACCATCTGAGAAGGAGAAGAAGAGTCAAGAGAATAGGGGCGGACATTGCAGCAGTGGCCAGCAGATGCAAAGGTGCAGAGGCTGGATCCCATATGGATAGCTCAGGCAGCAGTGAGCAGGCCGGTTTAGGTGGAACAGAGACTTGGAATAAGGAGCACAATGGACAGAGAAGGCCAGACAAGCAAGCAGGGGCTGCTGTATCATAGGCCTGTGCACTGAGCTGAGGTTTCATCTTGTAGACCGGTGGATTCTAAACTTAATGATCAGCAGGATCACTTATGGCAATTGTTAAAAATTCAGTTTTCTGGATAGCCTTCCGCTATGGTTTAGATTAGGTGTCCCTCAAAAGCTCACATGTAAGACAATGCAAGAAGGTTTAGAGGTGAAGTGATTGGGTTATGAGACCCTTAACCCAATCAATAAATTAATTCCCTGATAGGGATTAACTAAGTGGTAACTATAGGCAAATGGAGTGTAGTTGGAGGAGGTGAGTCTCTGGGGACATGCCTTTGGGTTACATATTTTGTCCTTGTTGAGCAGAGCTCTCTCTCTCTCTCTGTTTCTGGTATGATGTGAGCTGCTTTCCTCTACCACACTCTTCTGCCATGATGTTCTGTCTCACCTCGAGCCCTGAGGAATGGAGTTGGCTGTCTGTGGACTGAGACCTCTGAAACCATGTACCCCCCAAATAAACTTTTTCTTCTCTAATTGTTCTTGACAGGTCTTTTGGCCACTGCAGCAAAAAAGCTGAGTCGAACACCTCCCCAGCCCTATCGAGACAGAGCCTGGAGGCAAGGGCCCCTGGAAGCTGTATTTCTATTAAGTGCTCTGGGTGATTCTTTTGATTGGGCAAGTTTGGAAAACACTACCAGAGGAAATGCCGAGTCACCAACAGTATTTTACATGGGTGGAACATTTCTGTGTGCTCATCCCAGGAAGCAGACAAGGGCCATGGTGAAGGGCAGGGGCTCCAGGCTAAGGTTACCTGGATTTGAGTCCTGCCTTTTTCCACTTCTGAGCCCTGAGGCCTTGGCAAGTATCCTAACCTTTCTTCAATTGCCCGCCTGCAAAATGGGAACCTTCGCAGTTCCTATCTTAAAGGTTGGTCATGGATTGAACAAGCTAATGAGATCGTGACCAGGATGAGGAAGAGTGAGGTGGATGTGCCACATCCCCAGGTACCTGGGGAGCAGAGAAGCTGCCTTTGAGCAGAAGGGCAGGCCAGGGGTGATCTGAGAAAGAAGGACGAGGGGAAGAGCTCATTATTGGCCTTTGGCTTCCATAGACTGGTCTTGGTTGCCTAAGGTTTCAGGCTTCTCCATTCATTCACCTGGTGGGTTTACTGCATACCTACTATGTGCTGGGGGGCAGTGCTCAGTGCTGGAGATTCAAATTAGAACCAGACAGACACCATCCTTCTCTTTACAGATTTTACATTCTAGAGACAAAGGTTTAAAATAATGGGTAAAGAAACTAAAGTAATTCTAAGTTCTAACAAGCAATATGCAGGAAATCAACAAAAGGGTGACCAGAGAGACTTCTCTGGAAGTGAAGTCTTCCTGAGGAGTTAACCTCAGGAAGAGTGAGGGACAGCTGTGGCAGGCAGAAGAAGAGGTGTGCAAAGGCTGAGGAGGGAAAGTCGCTTGGTGACACAAAGGGACCCGTCTAGCTGGGGTAGGTGAGTGAGGGGTAAAATGGCAAGGATGATGGTGGCAAGGTTGACAGGGGCCAGGTCACATAGGATCTTCTAGGCTATGGTCAGAAATCTGGATTTTATTTAAGTGCAATGAAGAGTTTTCTAAGCTGAGGAGTGACATGATTTGATTTATATGCTAAGAAAATCCGTCCAGCAGCTGTGTGGAGAATGGATGGCAGGGGGTGAGAGGGGAAGCAGGAGACTGACTAGAAAGCTATTAATCTAGGAGGGTGGCAGCAGGGGAGGCCAGGAGAAGGGGGACAGATTCAAGAGGCTTTCTGGTACAGAACTGATGAGACTGATCCTATATACTGGATTGGCTATAGAAGAAGAAAAAAGAAATGGGGATTGGGGGTTCCAGCCAGGTTTCTGGCCCTCAACACTGGGTGCATGGCAGTGCCAGTAAGGAGTCAGGGGAACTGGGGAAGGTGCCCTGCTCTTTGCTGGCACATGACCCATCAGATCGCCCAGAACAGAGAAAGACTTACACAAGCCTTGCACTGGAACTCGGAATTATGCCCTCTCTTCACAGGCCTGGGGTTCTCAGACCTCCCTCCTAAGAACTGATCTCAGGAAAGAACAGGATAGTAATCAGGTGCCCCTTTATTCCAAGAAATTCCCCCAGGGAATTTGCAAGGAGTCCATGTTTAAGAACAAGATGTCTGAAGCCAGATTACCTGGGTTCAAATCCCAGCATTGCCACTTCCCAGCTGTGAGACCCCATCAAGTCACTTACCCTGTGCCTCTGTTTCCCCATAAACATGGATGGGATGGTACTATCACCTCCTTCCCAGAGCTGATGCCATTACTCTGCTCATAAAGTCCTTAGAGTAGCACCTGGCCCAAAGGATGTGCCGAGAAATGTGGGCAGGTGCTATTAAGTGATGCCAAATCTGTTTGTGGCTACCAGTTGCCTCTCTGGTATCCATGTGCTGGGGAACTACAGGGTCCAGTGACCAAAATTCTGGCCCCAGACGTGCCTCTCCCACTTAGTAGACGCATGGCTTTGAGTGAGTTATCATTCGAATGTTTAAATTATCTGTGCTCTGCCAGCCTATTAGGCTTGGAGAGAGGACTCTGTGCCTGTTGGTTCCACACATGGGAGCACAGGTGAGTACCCTCTCTTGCACAGAATCTGCAGGTCAGGGTCTTGGAGCAAGAAGCCTACCAGAAACGATGGCAGGTGGGAACCAGGCTCTCTCTGTTGTTATTCTTTGCAGGCCCAGAAGCGAGCCTGACTATCCTTTGGGAATAATGTAGTGAGGTTGCAAATGCTTCCTTTTCTTTGTTAGACCTTTGCAGAATGCTGTGACATCCCATGATCTCCATGGACCACAGTCTCTTAGGCAGGGAAGGGACCTGGGGATAAGGACACTGGGGTCTGAATATGCCCACAGTGCCACAGAGCTGGCAACAGGACCTACAAGACCCCTTTTTCTGACAACTGACTGAAAGTGCTGTCCCCAACACCATGGCCCTAGGGGATTCTCCCTTCCCAAACCAGTGCCCTGTCCTCAGCTCTCCTCTGGGCTTTCTCCTTGCCTTCCTCCTTTTTTTTTCCTGACACTCGGAGATGCTGCTGGGTCTGCAGACCTAGAAAAGACTCCTCTTCTGTGGGTGCCCCTCCTGGAAGGGCCTGCCTGGTTGGGCCCACTCCCACTGGTTTCCACAGTGGGCCATTGCTGACATTCATTTCTCAGGAGCTTTCCAGGCTCCAGACAATTCCAATTTAGCTCTCAGAAGAGAAATGGAAAAAAATAAATACATTCTCCCTCCATCAACCACACATTTTCAAACCCACTCCCCAGCCATAAATGACTTAATTTTGACTCTTTTACAAGCAACTTGTCCTTAAAACGGATTGGAGAAGATAAGATGCAAAAGGGTCCCTTGAGAGACTGACCAAATCCCAAGAAGTAGGACAGGGATCCCTGACCACTGTCCCCTTCTGCTTCTCCCTGCCCAGGACAGTTGATCTTGGGGTTAGGGCACATCTGGGCAGAGTCCTGGCCTGGGAGACCCATGCTCCAGTCCTGAATCTGCCCTTTGAACCTCAGTTTTTCCATCTATAAAATGGTGGTTTGTATTAGATGATCTTTAAGGTCTTGTCCTACTCCAGAGGACATGCTACCTGGGGTTAGGACACAAGCCATGTGGAAGTGGGAAGGAATAAGTCTATGCTGGGCACTGGACTGGCATGAAACATGCAGAGAAAACGCATGTGGTCCCCTGGTCAGATCAGGACCCATAGGGAAAGAAAATGGCAAATCAACTCTCACTGGTCTACTTAAAACTCATCAATGGCTCCCCACTGTCTTCAGGCAAAATAAGAACAAACTCTTCACCATAGCTTCCCAAAATAAAGTGGTCTAGCCCTAAAGTTTCCTCCAGCCCCCTCCATTCTACTCCCATGGACCTGAAACACCAAAGGACACAGTTTCATCTGTATATGGGTTCCCCTCGGCCCTCCAGTCACACTGCCTCCGGTTCTCCTCCTGGGAACCCCTGTTCACGTCTCAGGATCCAGCCAGGCACTATTGCCTGGGGAAAGCCCTCTGGTCCCCAGGCTGGTCTCCACAGCCAGTGCTCACCTTCTAGTTGCAGCTGGTTGTTTGTAATTGGTTTGCTCCCTTCCACAACCTGTGCCTTTCCCATCTGGGTCCAGGATGGGGATTTTCCCATGGCCTGGGACAGAGCAGGTATCCAGTAAACCTTTGTGGAATGAGAAGAAGAGGAGACCTAGGAAGGAAGAGGAAAAGTTATCCACACAGGATTATCTGCAAGGGGAGAGAGAGCCGTGGGGTTGAAAAAGTAGAGCAAAACAAGGCAGAAAAGTTCCTCCATACCCACCTCGGCCCCCTTTATAGATGTTGGAGTTCAAATAATCTTACTGGTGTCACACTGCTAGGAAAGTTTGAGAACCCAGAAGCTAGCTCCAAAGCTCCTGCTCTTTCTTCTCCTCTGAAGGGTAAGAAGATGGGAATCAAAAACCTCAGAGTTCTAGGATATTCTAGCGAAAAGCACTCTCTCCTTAACCCAAGCAGACCTGCACTGGACTACAGGGAGGGAAAGAGATAGCCCCATTCCACGGATGAGGAGGTGGAAGCCCAGAGAAGTTAAGCCACTTGCCCTGATCTCACTGCACACAAGGGCAAAGGGCAGCATTTAAAGGAGGAGGAATGCTTTAAAATAATACTGGCATCTAAAAATAGTGCTCAGCCTGACCTGGCTGACTCAAAGGGGTCATGTTTTATGGCTGCCCCCATCTGCTTTTCTGGGATGGTGCGGCTCAGCCTGCTCTGGTTATAGATTTTCCATGAGCTCGGCTCAGATTTCCCTGTCCCACTGGTGAGCCTGTGGGTTGGTGCCTAATTTTCCAACGTTTATCTTTCCCATTTACAGTTTCCATGTAAACGGCCCATGCATTCAGCTTATGCTGTCTTTCTGCCTCTGAGTCTGGAGTTAGGGGTAACCAGGCAAGCATCACTTCCATACTTCTCAGAAAGCTGTGGAACCATTTGTACTTAGGATTACAGATTAAGTAGATTTGATCCATTTAATTTGTTAATTTGGAGACTCCAATGGAGATGTTCACTCTGCAACTGGGATGTGAGGATTTAGGACCCAGAGAAACGGTCAGGGCTGATGTGCCTATCCATACCAACCAGTCTACTGTTCACCCCAAAGCCTGACCACAGAAAGGATCCTGGTTCTAGAGTCCACACTGGGTTCCATCGTTTCTTGGATCTGTTTCCAACTGCTTCTCATGTGATGGTCTCATCTCCTCATCTCTGCACAGCCCATTGCCAGATCTGCCCAGAGGCAGTGCAGGTACAACAGAAGCAGCAGATGTGTCTCTCTGGCCAATTCCTCTGCTTCTCCAAGAAGGAAGGCAAAGGAGTGAAGAGAATGTAAGGCCAGGGTTGTAGGTTTGGCTTCTGGATTATTGCTCCGTAAGCAACTGCTCCCTAAAGAGAGGGAGGCATTGGCCAAACCTGGGTCAGTTCTTTTTCCCAAATTTGGCAATCAGATACATGCTTCCTCCCCAACCCTTCTCTTCCACTCAGGGATCAGCCAGGTGTGGGCACCTAGGTGGGAAATCACTGTGCAAGAGAGATCAGATAAAGTGCCCCAAGGAGGCCACTCAAGGATGATTTGCAGTTGGGGTGGATCTACAATGAGCATGGTTAATTGAAAAGAGGAACCAGTTTTGTACCAGAACATCAAATTATCTGAACTATCTTGTTTCCTTCAAGATACCCCAAAATAAACGTACAGTCCCTCATGGTAGTATTATTTATGCAATCACTAACTCATCCCATTCTTTAAAGAGCATTATTGTTCCATTGTATAGATGAATGCACTGAAGCTCAGTGAAGAACAGTCACTAAGTCAGAAAAGAAAAAATAAAAAAGGAAATAGCTGAGCTGAAACCAAACACCAATCTCCCCACCATAAGTCACTGTTGCTTTCTCCATGGTTGCCCTGGAAGATCCACCCGGAACTGGACTTCGGATTTTCCAGTTTGAAAAAGAACCAAGGCTGATCCATGGATAAGACTCAGTATTGGCTCATTTTCATTTTTTTCTCCCATTATCACTGAGGTGATCCCAGCCTGTCTCTTGGTTCAAAATTTTGTCTCTATGTTGATGACTCCAAAATCCAAATCCACAGCCATACACTCCAAATGAATCAATGTATGTATCTATTTAGCACCCTCCATTCCCCTGTCCAACCTGATTTACCCCCAAATCCCACGGCTCCCCAGTCTTCCTGCATCCCAGTGAACAGCTCCACATTTCATTAAGAATCACCTTTGATTTCTCTGTTCATCAAAAAGTATTGTTCCTCAGAGATATTCCAAATTTGTTCGCCTCTTCTGATCTCTACGGCCAGTATCTTAGTCCAGTGACCACCATCTTTCTCCTGGATTCTGCCATGCTTTCCCATAGGGTTCTCTGATTCCACATTACTCCACTTCCTCCCCCAGCATTCTCAACTCTGTAGCCAGAGAAATCCTTATAAATGTAGATCAGATCAAGCCCCACCCTTGCTTAAGACCTTCAGTGGGCTCCCCACTGCAATGAAAATATATTCCAACCCCTTTGCATGGGTCTATAAGGCCCTACTTAATCTGGGCACCAACTCCCTGGACTTTATCTCCCCTCCTGTCTCCTCATTCCCATGCACCACCCACCCTGGCCTTCTTTCTGGTCTTCAGACACACTAAGCTTTGTCCAGCCCCAGGACCTTTGCAGTAGCTGCTTGCTCTGCTTGAAATGCTCCTCTGGAGAACATCATGTGACCAGTTCTTTCTTTGTGAATGCTACCTCACCCAAAACCTCCAAAAATAACCACATTCCAGCCAATCAGAGATCTCTTGGCATCTGAATTCAAGGTATATCATGTGTCTCTGGTGGTAAGCAGAGACCTGGTCTGTCTTGTTCTCTGATTTCCTGTGATCAGGTGTCCCTGGCAACAGACAGTTGTCAAGTAAAGAAATGAATGAATGAATGAAGTTACTCACACATCAGTGTGAGATTTAAGTGCAACCTTCCAAAGAAACAGTTGCCATCCCTACCTCTCTGCCACATATACATGAGCATAATGTATGTACAATCCAAAAAGAAGTAAGGACTTGGGAATCAGACACATTTACTAGAGACACAACTTTGGAAGATCTTTTTAATCCCTCTGAATTCCTCAATTTGCTTATTTGAAAAATGGAAATAATGATACTTATCTCATTGAAATACTCCAAGGATTAATATCTGTAAGTCACTAGTGAGTGCACCAAGCTTAGGGTTTTTTCAGTAGATGACAACATCTGTCATATTTATTGTCTTTGCAGCCTCTCAGGTCCCTTGGCTGATCAAACAGGGGCAGTGACTTGCTCTCACCCTGTGGTCTTGTTCCTCAACTAATCTCCCACTCTGCATTGGTAGGAATCGAAGCTTTGAAGTGAGAAAGGACCAAGATCAAGCCCTGATTTCTACCACTTACTGCTCTCTAATCTCAGGCAAGCTTCCGGTCCCCTCAGAGCTCCAGTCTCTATTTTGAAATGGAGCTGATGACAGCACTTACCTCCTAGAGGTGTCACAAAGACTAAATGAAGCCACATAAGGAAAGTGTCTAGCACCTGGACAGGTACAATGTGTTTGAAAAGTGACCACTGTGACTACCTGTCCATGCCCAGTCACACTTGTAACACTCACACAGGTGCACCTATACACACACACACACACATGCATGATCCCCTCTCTTGGCTGGGTCCGAGAGCTACTGATTTGAACTCTAGGGATGGAATCAATTAGAATTATTTTTAAAACCTCATCTGTTTTGATTTAACAGGAAGCTTCTGTTCAATGAAAGGCTGCATTAGTCAATGAAAAATCAAAGGCCCTGTATTTTGGGTCTCAGCTGTCAATGAAGGCTGAACAGAGACTCCCAGACCCCAGAGACCGCCCAGGCCTAGCCCCCATGAACACAGGCCCCTATCCCTACAGCAGCCTGTCCTAGCTCTGGGAGGAGAGAACTTGTCTGTCCCAGGCCAGGGGTCCCTCTCCGCTAGTCCTCAGTCAGGCCTCTCTGAGCGCTGGGCACCCCTCCCTGGGGATGTAATTACTATATATGCTTTTGTTTCCCCTGATTTCTGCCCAAACTGACGACAATATGACTTGTCTGATTTATATCTGTGACTCTAGTGCCCAACCCAGGACCTGGTGCAAAAAAGCATTAGATGGAATTTTTAAAAATTTTTTAAATTTTATTTGTTCTAATTAGTTGTACATGACAATAAATGCATTTATATATTTTGATAGATCATACATAAGTAGAGTGTAATCTCTCATTTTTCTGATTATATTTATTGCAGGATCACATCAGTCTTGCAGTCACATAAAAATTTTTAATGGAAAGAAATGACCGATGATTGAATATATGAATAAATGATTTGATTGCACTAATAAGTAATATTTACTGTGCCCCTTATCACAAGCCGGGCACCATTTTAAGCGGGGCACTAACTTGTAAGTCTTTATAACAATGCCACAAAGTAGACTCTCTAATTCAGCCTTCTAGTTTACGGATGAGAACACTGAGGCACAAGAAAATTAATAGCTTGCTCACAGTCACACACCACGAACACAGTAACTGGAGTTCCAACCCAGGCCGCAGGACCCCAGGGTCAGCACTCGTAACCCAGGCATCCTCTCATTCATTCATTCACTCATTCATCAGTCACTGGTCACCAACTTTGTGCCCAGCCTTTGGCTGGGCTCTACAAACACCTGATGGATTAGACTCACTTTCCATAAGGAACTCACAGTCTAGGGGAGGAATAAGAGACAGAGAAACACAGCATTAGGGTGTGGCAGAGACAGGTGAATGTGGAAGATGCCACTGCAGAAGCCAGCATAGCCAGCCCACCCTGGTCCAGTCAGGGGGACTTCTTGGAGGAAGTGGCCCTTGGATTTTCAGGCTAGACAGGAGCGGGGAAAGGATATTCAGATGGAGAGACAACGTGTGCAAAAGCCCAGAGGGAAATAAAACTGATACATTCTGAGAATGACAAGCACCTGGGGAGAGGGAATAGAAGGGTCACCATTAGAAATGACAACAGAGGAGAACAAGAGGCCATCAGGCCCTTCAGAGAGGGTCAGTGTGGTCTACAGAGAAGCTTGGACATTCATTATTCCAGAGGTGTGGGATCCAAGGAGGGACTCTCCTTAGCAGATTGCACAATTTAATGAAATAATGCAAGAGAATGAGAAAGAGCGAAGGTACTTACATAGCCAAGTCACCTGCACACACCCACCATGAATACCTGCACACACTCTGTGGCTCCAGAGGCAGGAACGTGAGTGTAGAAATTAAAGACTGGAGATGGGGAGTTTCCAGACTCCTTCTGGCTTCCCTCAGTCTGATCCCTTCCAACCAGGGGCTGTGCCAGGATCCTAGAGGATGACCCTAAAACACTCCCAACCCCACCTGCTGAGGTGGTTGCCCTTCTTCACAGGGGGAGTTCAGTGTGGGAACCACCAGCAAACATGCCTGAGCTTAGGCTCAACAGCCATGCTTGGGAAGACCCACACCGAAAAGGTGATGGGAGTTAGAACGTGGGGAACACAGGCTTAGATCTGAGAAACAGATTTTCCAGAGAACTCAGTGAGCCATGAGCTTGAGCATTCACAACCTGGAAGGGGAACTTGTAGATGAGGCCAGATGTCCCCATGTCCTGAGATAGTGGTCTCAAGGCCAGGACCTGGACCAGACCACTTTCTTGAGGGTCCCTCCTATGGTCTGTAGGGTTCTGCTCCACATTCCATTCTTGTCTTTCTGACTCCAACCTCCTCCCCCAAATTCTGAACTCCTCTTCTCTGGAAAATAATTCTAATAATCTTTTCTGCCATGTAATGTCAGCATGAGGCATCATGGGATATTAGCAGAAAGAGCTACCAGGGATGCCTCTCAGTTCCAAACCTGACTCCATCACCACAGGTCTTTAAACACTCCCTATGTTTCCCTAAAATGTTAATTCTACTTCCTCTCCTGCAAGCCTGTTTCCTCTTCTATAAACTGGAAAGATGGGTAGATAGATATAGATGTAGATAGAAATGGATATGCATATCTATATATACTATCAATACATATAGAGATAGATAGATGATTGATAGATAGATAGATAGATAGATAGAGTCGAAGACCTCTCAAGACCTCTCCCCATGCCCATTTCTATCCCTCCCCACTAGAGGAAATCATATCCCTGATATGATATAATATATTCTTTCCATTTATATATTTTTGCTTTTATTATATTCCTCCACACATTGTATAATATCTTTTTGCATTTTTTAATTTATATGAACATTATATAGTATACATATAGAGTTTTACCTGCCTTCCAACTTCATACAAATGTTATGATACTGTATGTCCTTCTGCAATTTGCTTTTCAATTTAGTTTTGTTTTTGTTCAATACTTTCTGTGTGATTTCCTATCATCGATTTGTGTAATTCTGATTTTGAATTTTTTATATTTGCTGACATTTATAGTATCTTGCAATGTAGAGTTACACCATGGTTTATTCATTAATTCTGCTCTCTTTATGTTGCTTTTCTTTCCTCTTTCAAAGAACATTGCAGGGAATATTCCTGTATGTAACTCTTTGTGTGAAAATCACACATAAATGTGAAATGTGAGTGTGTATACGTGTGCATTTTCAGATATTACCAACTTGCTCTTCAATGTAGTTTTGCAAATTTATAGTCCATCTGCAGAGTTTGAGAGTTTCCATTTCTCTGTAGTCTCCCTTTTTTAAAAAATGCCTTTATTCTTTAATTGGTACATTATGAGTGTACATAATAGTTGGATTCATTATTTCAGATTTGTACACACACATAACAATTGGCTCAGTCTTCTTCCCCAGTACACAGTCTCTTCAATGCATAAAATTGTCAGATTTTCACATTTTTACAGATGCAATATGTACATAATATAATCATAGGTGATTTTAATTTTATTTTTACTAACTAGTAGTGCAACTAAGCACTGTTTCAAATATGTATCAGCCATTCGGGCTTTCTCTTTTGTGAGTTGACTCTTGGTATACTTTGACATTTTTGTCCTATGGTCTTTTTCTATTTTCTGGATACTAATCATTTTTTTTTTTTTTGGTTATATGTGTTGCCAGTATCCTCTTTTAATCTGTAACTTCTTTTCCAATATATATAGTGTTTTGTTGATGCATAGAAATGTTTACATTTTAATGTAGTCAAATCTATCTCTTTCCCACATGTGGGTGTGTAGGGGAAGTATTTTGAAAAATCTTTTATACCCTGAAGTCATAAAGACATTCTCATGTTTTTTTCATAAAAGTATTAAGTTTTTGTTTTCTGTATTGATTCTAGAATTAATTTTTGTGAAAAGTGAGAGTTGATCCAATTTTACTTTTTCCACGTAGATAAGAGTTCTCCCAGCACAACTAACTGAATTGTCATTTTGCCACTGGTTTAGAAAGTCACCTCTGTGGTTTTAGGTTGCTATACAAGTAGGGACTATTCTTAGGCTCTCTATCCTGCTCTGTTCCTGTTTATCTAATTCTGTACAAAGTGGTGTATTTTTTTTCACTTATGAGATTTTTAAAAATTATATTAAAGTACTTAATTATTTGAACAGGCAGTTTACTCATATAAGACAAAATAAAAAGGTATAAAATTAAAAGTTTCCCTCCCCATCCATCCCCCATCCTACTTCTGAACAGATAAGCATAAAAGATGTTTTATGTATATTCAAGTAAATATAAAGTATAGTCTTCCTTCCATCATTTTACACAAATGGTGATGTTCCAAATTGCAATAGATTTTTCCCCTACTAGTATACTCTGGAGACCTTCTCATGTCAGTACACTGAGAGCTTCCTCCTTCTTTTACACTGATTTGTGGTTTTCCTTTGTGTGGCAATCATAGAGGTACCATAGTTTGTCTAACAATTTCCCTATTGATAGACATATAGATTGTTTCCAGTCTTAGCTAATACAAAGAACTCTGCATCTGTCCTTTTTGTTATGTACAGATCTATCTTAATGCAAGTTCTTGGAGTGGAATTGTTAGCTCAGAGAATATATATGCATCTGTAATTTGTAAAGGTTTTTCCAGATTGCCCTCTATGGGTACTGTGCTAATTTACACCTTATCTAAAGAAGGCAGAATTAATGAATATTTTATGGCACACATCAACAGGTCCTATAATTGTCAGTGAATATTTTTGTTTAAGGTGCAACAAGCTGGGCACTCTATTGCAGCCCTGTAATTCCAGTGACTTGGGAGGCTGAGGAAGGAGGATTACAAGTTCACAGCCAGCCTCAGCAACTTAGCAAGGCCCTCAGCAACTTGGCAAGACCCTGTCTCAAAATAAAAAATAAAAAGGGCTGGGGATGTGGCTCAGTGGTTAAGCACCCTTGGTTCAATAATAAAAAGAGAAAAAGAAAAACTCTATGCTATAAACATTAATGAGGGGAAATCTCACATTGTCTTCTCTGCCTGGTCACAGAGTGTTTTCGAACTCGGTTTTTGTTTTTTTTTTTTTTTTCATTCTGATAGGTAAAAAATGGTATCTCAATGTAGTATTAATCTGCATTCCTATTGTGTGTGTGTGTGTGTGTGTGTGTGTGTGTGTGTGTGTGTGGTACTGGGAATTGGACCCAGGTGCTCACACATGCTAGATGAGCACTCTGCCACTGAGCTATGTGCTCAGTGCTTCTATGAAGCCTGTGTGCTTCTATTCTGAGTGAGGTAGAACCTTTCTCCGTGAGTCACTCGCTCATTTATCCTTTGCCTTTGTTTCTATTGAGTTCTTGGCTCTTTGTCTTGTTCATTTCTAGAACCACTTTATAAATTAGGGGAATTAACTTTAGGACAAAATCCAAGTATCAAATATTATATCCCAATTAATTATCTTGTGACTTTGTATTTTGGCATAAATGGATTTTTTATAAGTTTAGTTTTTGTTCTGTTTTTCTCTAATGCCTTCTCTAGTTTGAGTCATAATATGAAGATCTTTCCTATTCCAAGATTATCAAAGGATTTTCTCATGTTTTCTTCTATCATATTTGTGGCACTATTTTTCCTCTTGAATCTTTGATCCATTTGGGACTTATCCTGATAAATGGTGCTAGGTATAAACCTAACTTTATCTTTTTTCCACATGGTCAACCAGTGACCTCAGCTACATTTATTGAACAGTTAATCATTTCTTCCACTGGTTTTAGAGGCCCATTTTTTCATGTTCTTAACTCCCGCATGAGTATTCACTTCTATTTCTGGACTTTCTATTACCGTTGATTGGGCTGTCTTGCTGCTCATGCATCAGTTCCTCGCTGTTTCAATTATTGAGACTTTTAATACATTTTAGTATCTGTTTGACCTAATCCCTTGGTATCTTTTCAGAGTTTTTCTGAATATTTTTGTTTCTTTATTTTTTCACATGAACTTTAGAATCAGCTTGTCTGGTTTAAAAAAAAATGTTGGTATTTTATTGGGATCACATTAAATTTAGAAATGTACTTAGGGAGAATTGACATCTTTATGATGTTGAGTCTTCCTGGCCAAAAATGTGGTCTTTCCATTTCTTCAAGTCTTCTTTTGTATGCTTTAGAAGTGTTTCAACATTTTCTTTGTTTAGGTCTTGCTCCTACATTTAACTTGGTTGTAAGGTAGTTTATTTGGTTGGTTGTTGTTATTGCTCTTGTGAGTTCTGTTCTTTCATTATATCTTCCAAATGGTAATGTGCATACATGAAAGTAATTAGCACTTGCTTATTAACTTTAAACATCCATCTTACTAAATTCTTTAACTGTTGGCAATAGTTTTTGCTGTAGGTCTTTTTAGGATTTCCAGAAATATAATCATCCTCAAAAAGTGAGGATTTTATGTCCCCCTTCCCTGCTTTTATCCCTCTGGTATTTTTCTTTGGTTTCATTGCATCATCTAGTAGTTTTGGAGCAGTCCAACAAGTACAACAGCTATTTAACCAGATTCTGAACTCACTGAGAGCAAGACAGGTAGGGTCCAAAATAACACTTTATTGCTGATAAAGGTTAGCTATTAGACAGCATGGTCTCTCTAACTCACCCACTCATTCTCAGCCCGGAAGCAGTGCTTCAATTAGACCATGGGCCCTGGCAGGTAGTGTTTTCTTTAGAATTAATTTTCTAAATATTCTGCAGTTTGAGTTTGCATTTCCTTTCTGATCCAAGGCTGTTGTTGTTTCTTTGTTTCAGGTTGTTTGTTTAGAAGGGCTTCTTTGTTTTCTGATCTTGGTATTAATTTCTAATTTAAATTTGTTGTAATCAGAGAATATTATCATACTACTTTTATTTTTTCTAATTTATCAATTAGATATTTGATATTTTCTAATTTATATGATCTAATATTAATTTTCATGAGTATTTTATGGGCAACTGAATTTTAAAAGGTAAACTGTTTTTGGAATATATATTTCAAATGGTATTTGTTTTTCTCTATCCATAACTATTTCTCACCCACTTGCCTTGCAGTATACAAAGATAGCTGAATTAAGTCTCTATTTCCTGTGTATTTATGGTTTATTTCCCCTTATAGCTCCTGTAGTTTTGGTTTTATGAACATCGATGCTATATCATTTTGTGTGCAGATACTTATAACTCAGATGTGCAATGATTCCTGAATCCTGGTACTCATCCACTTGGGCAAACCCCTCCCACATTGGTCTTTATAACCAGTAGACTAGGGCAGAAATGGTGAATTTATCACTTCTGAGATTAGATGATGAAAGTCATCATAACGTTCATCTTGGTTTCTCTGTCTCTCTCTCTTCTCCCCTCGTCTTCCCCTCCCAGCCTGATATGTGAGCCTAGAAATGAATCTGCCAGTCACAGTCTCCAAGAAGCCTTAGCTGACTATAGCCCTAGGTCAGCAGCTGCACAGCAGCTTCCCTAGAAGTCCTGAGCCAGCCACATTCATCCAGCTAAGCTGCCCCAGAAATCCTGATCCACAGACACTGCAGGAGATGACAAATGTTTATTGTTCCAACAGCTAAGTTTGAGAGCAATTTGACAGGAAGGATGAGATAACTAATAAATAAGTCCTCTGTAAATTGCAAACTTTACATGATACTGGGCCTGGCTTTGACTCATCTCATGCTTTTTGACAGGATAATGATCTCTACTTTCTTTCTGTTTGTCTTTGACTGGTAGACCCTTGCCAAAGCCCTGGGTTAGTTTCAATCTTTCTGGCTGTCTTTACTGTTTGAGTGTCTCTTTTAATACTGCGTAGAAAGTTTTTTTCTTTTTCTTTTAATAGGCAATTTCAGTCTGTTCACGCTTGTTAATATGACTGATGTGTTTGGTTGTGGGTTCTACATATTTTTCAGTTATTTTCTCAAGTTCCTTGCTCTTTTTGTTATTTTGATGGTCATATTCATAATTATAATTTCATGCGACTTTGTCAGACAGCATCTGATAGTCCTCTCCTATGAACTATGATAAAATGATGTACCTCATCTCCCTTCCCTTCTTTACCTCCACTCTCAATTTCTATCATTAATATTACCTTTTTAGTGTATACTTTCCTGCCATCTGCTGTTAAATGGGCATTATCTTTATAGCATATGCTGTTAAATAAGCATATGCTTCAATTACTTAATTTTCCAGCTTTAAAATGTCTGCATTTATTCTGTGACACACTTTGAGGCAAATAGCACTTCACCTCCAACCTTTTTCATCCTGTTCCCCTCACAGTTTATATCAGTTATAACATTTCTATATTTTCAGAGCATTACTTATTTTCCGTTCTTCAACCTAATCTTCACAGTGTTTTCATTTTTTAGTCTTTTTTTGCTGGAATTTTTCTAATTAAGTGTTGATTGATCATCTTAGAATAATGCATGTTCATAATTGCTGTCTACAGTCTTTCTAGTGAATGACTGTTGATTGAAGGGCAGTTGGGCTGGGTATATTAAAAAAAAAACCTATCTCACTCTTTCCATGAGGACCTTGTAAAAGGTTATTTTAATGTTTAAAACCTTAAAAGTTAATTCAAATAAATCTAAGACTATTCTTACATCTTTTTTTTCTTTTCTTACATGACCCAAACATTCCTGAGCTACCAAAAGATTCTCTTTACCTTTGAGGTAGACTAAATTTACTAGGCATAATCATGAATAACTATGTAGAGTCTAGAATACTTCGTTTCATAAAAATCTTTCTGAATTGAGTTTTTAGACATTTATTCTGTAACTAGGGACTCCAAAAGTGGATCTTCATTGTTCATTTTCTATATTAATCACTTCCACTCAAATCCTGTTTGAAAATATTATTCCTTTTCCTTTTGCTCACTTGTCTCATTTCTATTTCCTAGATAACTTACTGTGTTCTCAGTGTCTCTTCTCCTTGGTGCTCTTTCTGATGGCTTCATCTCTGGATGATTTTTCTTTCCTTCTAATATTTTACTGAATTTTGGCAGCTCCTGTACTATTTCCTCCTGTGACCTTACCCTTTCTTCTCTGGGTTCTTTGATCTCTGCTTCATTGCCTTATTTCATCAAAGTGATTGCTTCATGAAGATTTATTAAACTCATGATAAAATGTGTGGTCCCAATTTCCTCTGTTCTGTGGCAACTTTTCTCTTGGGAGGAATTTTCATCCACTTAATAAAACTCTGAATATTTTCTTCCCTCTCTCCTATCTTAGTACACCAAAGTATCTTTGTATTGATGTGTTTCTTGTAGTATCATTGATTGATGCTGTTTTAGTCAGCTTTTTCATTGCTGACCAAAAGATTTGATAAGAACGATTTTAAAGGAGGAAAAGTTCATTTGGGGGCTCGTGGTTCGAGAGGTCTCAGTCCATAGACGGCCACCTCCATTCCTCTGGCCCAAGATAAAGCAGGACATCAGAGCAGAAAAGTGTGACAGAGGAAAGCATCTTGGAATGTAGCAGCATGGAGGCAGACAGAGAGTTCCTCCCACACCCCCGGTGATCCACCTCCTCCAGCCACACTCTACCTGCCTATAGTTACAAGCCCAGTCAATCCCTATCAGGGAATTAATGCACTTATTAGGTTAAGCCTCTCACAACCCAATCATTTAATCTCTAAACTTTCTTGAATTGTCTCACATATGAGTTCTTGGGGGACAACTAATATCTAAACTATAACAGATGCTTTCTTAGATCCTTGTCATTGCTCCTGTATCACTAAAAGTCTCCTTGCCAGCAGCTCTGAATGAGTCAGGTTCTGTTTTCCGAACTTTTCTCGATAGATTGGAGGATGCTTTGTCAGGGGAAAGAAGGAATCCCACATTTGCTGTAGGGCCTCTTCTCTGCCGCCACAGAAACAAATTGCTCCCGCAAAGGAGTTCTTCCTTATGATTCTTTGTGTAGCCCTGCTTCCTGGGCTTTTCTCAACCAAATCTAATCTAGGAAGCCTTTTCTCTTTAGCACATCTTGTTCTAGTTATTGCACCTGTTTTTGAAAATGGTAACTATAGTTTCTGCAATCCTGGATTTGCCTTTTTTCTTTAGGAAGGATATTTTCGCCTGGCTATCTCATCAAAGAAATCTCTCTCTCTCTTTCTCTGAGCTTCTTTTTCTTCATTTCCTCCTACTTGTTTTCTTCCTACTTTTAATTTCTTTAGACTGTTTTTACACATATTTGGGGAACTTGTATAATACCTTTCCTCAAGTTTTGCCAAAAATAAAATTAATTTTTTCATTCTTTCTGTGGCTTTTGGATGATTTCTATGACAAGAAAAAACATGCTGATTTATACAACCACGTCTATTCCAAATGTACATGACCTCTTAATTACTCTGATTTTAAGTCTTACTTTTGCTAGTAAACATCTCACCACCTTGTTCTTTTTTCTCAATTGCTTTTTTTTGTGTGTGGTGCTAAGGATGGAACCCAGGGCCTTGTGCTTGCAAGGCAAGCACTCTACCGACTGAGCTATCTCCCCAGCCCCTCAATTGCTTCTTAACTATTTACCAAAATGTAAGTCTTCCATATTAATTTGAGAATTAAGATTTTTTAAATTTCACACACACACACATACACCTATGCATACACATGTGCAGGAATTTCTATTTTAATTCCAAAAGATTTATTATTAATTTACAGAAAATGGGCATTGACTTTTTTTTTTTTTTCTTTATTTTTTGGTACCAGGGATTGAACCCAGAGGCACTTAACCACTGAGTCACATCCCCAGATCTTTTTTTCAATATATTTTATTTAGAGACAGGGTCTCACTAACTTGCTTAGGACCTCGATAAGTTGCTGAGACTGAATTTGAGCTTGTGATCCTCCTGCCTCAGCCTCCCAAGCCGCTGGAATTACAGGTGTGTGCCACCACACCCAGCCCTGTTCTTTAATATGATATCCCTTCATCTATTTGGATCTTCTTTAATACCTTAAAATAAACTTTAATTTATTGCTTCTGAAAAATGTCTCCTACATATTTTGTTGTATTTATTTCTAAGTACATTAGAGTTTCTGTTTTATTATAAATATTTTCTTTTTAATTTTATTTTTAATACTTTTGTGTGGCATATAGAAAATTTACTGATTTTTGTATATTGATATAATTTATATCAGGAAATATGTTTTTATTCATTTTAACTCTTTGTAGATGTTCTTAAATTTCTACATAGATCATCATGATTTGGTTTATTTCTTATATCTTGTTTTATTATTCTTATTATTTTGGTGAGAAATTTCAGTACAACATTGAATCGAAGCAGTGATATAGCAGACATCCTTATCTTTTTAATTTTAATTTTAATTTTAATTTTTTGGTACTGGGGATTGAACGCACTCAACCACTAAGCCACATCCCCAGCCCTTTTTTTTTTTTTTTTTTTAATTTTATTTAGAGACAGGGTCTCTCTGAGTTGCTGAGACTGACTTTGAACTCTTGATCCTCCTGCCTCAGCCTCCTGAGCCACTGGGAATACAAGCATGCACCACCATGCCAGGCTCTCCTCATTTATTCTTGATTTTATTTTAGTGTATGTGTGTCAGTGGGTGGGGTACTGGGGATTGAACCCAGGGGTGCTCTATCCCTGAACTACATTACCAGCACTTTTCATTTTTTCCTTCAAGACAGGGTCTCGCTAAGTTTCCCAGCTGTGCTCAAACTTGTGATCCTCCTGCCACAGCCTCCCAAGTAACTGGGATTACAGGTGTGTGCCACTATGCCCTGCCTAATTCTTGATATTAAAAGAAGTATTTTAAATATTTCCCCATCACATATTGCACTTGCTGTAAGTTCTTATTAGAAACCCCTACTCAGGATAAGGAATCCCCCTTATATTATTGGTTTACCAATATTTTGCAAATGAATATGGAATGTTAACAGATACTTTTTCTGAATCTATTGAATTTTTTTCTTTTAATTTGTTAATATTTGGGACTGAGTTAATAGATTTCAATATGGAACACCATCTCAAATACACTTGGTCATAATGTGTTATTAGTGACACATTTGCTGGATTTGGCAATTTAGAGATAGTTCTTCAATCTTATCCTCCCAATATGTTTGTCACACTCTTTAAGTTATCCAAGTCCTTATGTTTTAAGTATTCCTTGGGTAAATAGTATATAGCCAAGGTTGAAACAGAGAATTACTTGTTAATTTTTACCCAATATGAGAATCCTTATCTTTTAACTAGAGATTTTATTCACTTACATTTACATTTACTGGGATATATATATAGATATTTGAATTTTTATATAAAATCTTATTTTATGCCTTTTTTACCCTGATTTTCCTCTTTTTTTCTAAATTGTGTTATTAGATTTAATCAAATATCTCTCACTCAATTTTCTTTGTTTATAAGTTATGCATGTTATTTCTACTTTTTTACAAGTTAACCTTAAAAGTTTCACATGCATACTTAATGAAGTCTTAAATTAAATAGTTCTTTCCCTCCTCCCCAACAAGACAAGGCTTTGGCATGCTTCAAATTAACTCACTCTTCCTCTCATCTTCATGACATTATTCTCCAGCCTCTTAGTTCTACCTTGCTTTTTGACTCTCTAGTGAGTCCTCATTCTCAATGTCATGTGACTCTTGTTTGATAGTCAGTGTTTATTTAAACATCGCCTCTTATTTACTTTTCTTCACTCTGCATTTTTATTTTCATCACAGTCCTTCTTTCTGGGTTCAGTATTATTCTTCCCACTCACAGCCTTTAGATGTTCCTGTGATGTAGGTTTAATTTAAATTCTTGCTCCTCCTGGTCTGCTGTCTCCCTGGGGTGCAGCTGTCTACATGGCAGGTGAGGACTGGGGAGATGGAATTCTTGGGGTTGACCTCTCCCCTCGTGTGGTGTTATCACTGTCACTGATGTTGTTTGCCCTGTGGTGGCAACAGAATGGGCAGTGACCCATGGAGGGCAAGGTGGGGGGGATTCCAGGGTGCTGCATCTTACACACACACACACACACACACACACACACACACACACCCCTCCACTTCTGCCAGGTTCCATGACTGCCTTTGTGCCCCAGCTCCTTTGGGAGGGATGACTTTTCCGTGAAAAGTTGGGACCTTTGCATCAATTTCACTGCTGTTTTGGGCTGGTTTCTTTTTAAAGCAAAAAAAAAAAAAAAAAAGGATCAGAAATGGTTCCATTTGATGGTCTATTTTCCAACTGTTGCCTTTTTATCAACCCAAACCTCAGCTCTGGGGCGATTTAGAAGATCATATGTTTCTTGTATTTGTTTAGTGTCCTAATCAGGTTCCAGTCAACTTTGCTACCCAGTCCCAAAGCACATCACAGCCCTCCACAAGCCCACAACACCCCCCCCAAAGAGCCCTGTGACACACATGGAGCTCCAAGAGTTCCAGAGTCCCCTACCCCACGCAGACTCCTCTTCGTAACCAGGGATTGGAAAGCTGGTTACATCAGGGTGGGTCGAGGTTCAAATGAGATGCTCATATTGCATCAGGCACGTAGTAAGGGCTCAGAAAGTGAACACACAAACTCATACACACAGCCTGCGACAAACACCAGACTCCCAGGTCTTTGTGCCACCCCCCCACACACACATCCAGGCATAGGGCCAGACACATCCAGGTGCTCCCACGCATGCTTATACCCTGCATCACCCACACACACATTGCCTGCCCATGCTCACACTTGCACAGACTCACAATCTGACCCACAGACACACAATCAACACACACTTTTGCACATCGTCACCTCAGCCAAAGCCAAGGATCCTGATGCACAAAACCTGGAGCCAAATCTGAACTCCCAAAGCCCTGAACGTTAAGGGCAGCCTCCCCTGACATTTCCAAAACCAGAGGGCATAGTCTTCCTGCTGTGCCTCTGAGGTCTGGACCCGTACACATTTAGTGGTAACTTTCAAAGTCTTTCATCATAGACATTTTGGTGTCGTGTTTTTCTGAACAAAAATGTGGCTTGTTTTCCAAATTCTGAATAAGCACATTGCAGGCATTTCACAGATGCACAGAATAAAAGTGAATAATGGACAAAAGTGCCCCTGTGACCCATATAGGGTGAGGACTCAGGTTGGGCCATGAAAGTTTCCTAAGTCACCATGATTAGGATAATTCCCACTGCTCGTCATGGATGGGTCTTTAAGATCATGGCCCAGCATTTGACTGGAGGAGGAAGGAAGGAGGCCCCAAGAGGGATGCAGCTCTCCAAGGTCACCGGGATCCTTTGTGAGGCAAACTGTCAGATGTGGGATGTGGGATCCTGACCGTGCAGAAGCTACATGTTTGGAGAAGCGAGCACCAGAGACCGCTCTGAGGACCCCATCTCCAACAGCGATTGGAAAGTTGGTTACATCAAAGGAAAGTTGAGGCTCAAATGAAATGCTCAGATTGCAACAGGCATGTAGTAAGGGCTCAGAAAGTGAACACACACATTTGTACACACAGCACTGTGACAAACACTGGCCTCCCATGACTGAGTGACACACCTGGTGAGGCTCCTGAGTCCGCCACAGAGCCAGACGCTGCCATCACCACCATCCTGGGAATATAGGAGGAAGGACGCATCCCAGGAGGAATTCCCCAGTCCCAGCCCCCAGTCCACACAGAACTGGCTGTGTGACTTCAGACAAGTCCCCTCACTCTGTGACCACGGTCAAGTCATTTAACGTTTAAGTTTCAGGGGTAAATACATTGTATGTTTAGAGGCCTGTTTCAAAACTAAAAAGTGCCATATGGCCAGCCCTCAGTGACACAGGGCCACTGTGACTTTAATTTGAGAATTAAAGAGGTCACTGAAATGCTTGAAGAGCAGGATTTGAATTATGGCCTTCCCTAGAGGAGACCACAGAGCCCAGGCAGAACCTCAGTGAGTGCCCTGGGCTGACTGTCACAGGCCTGCACTGGTCTCTCTTTCCAGGTCAGCCACACCCAGGCCAGGCTCCTCTGCACCTCTTCTGGAACCAAACTGCCGAAATGACTGTTCATCCTGACACCTTGCAGGCAGCTGTGGGGCTTATAATGACTTACCTTTGACAAGCCAGGGTGTTGTGTCTGCCACTGGGAGAGTTTGCTGCCCAGGTCTAGCCAGGTGATGAGGGCCCAGTCAGAGGGAAGAAACAAAGAAGGGCTCTGTCCCAAAGAGGGCAGCCAGGTGAGAGCATTCAACGTGATACAGTGATAGTGCTGACGACAGTGCCAGCCCGTCTTCTATATCTGTACCATTCAGGTTCCGCACGGTCTGTGGACCAGCCATTATCCCCGGGGGGTGGCGGGGAGGCGGAAAGGCATATTCACACCCACCAAATCAGAATTGTGGGGAGCACAGATGTCTGTGCTAATAAGCCCTCCAGGGGGTACACTCTGAAGTTCAGCACACACTGTTCTATGTTGTCTGCTTTATCCTCATTTTCCAGAAGCAGCTGAATTCCAAACCAGTAAAGGACTTGCCCAAGACTTTAAACTGAGGAAACAACAGAAGCAACACTTAAATCCAGATCCATGGCCAGAGGGTGAGCAAGTGGGAGCAGGTGATCCCTGCTTTTGGAGGGGCTTCCTGCCTAGGTGGCCACTCAGGGGCCTCAGCATCTGGCCTGTAACTTGGAGTTTAAACTCCAAGGCTAAAGCCAGAAGCTCCACTGTGATGAACTAAAGAGTGAGGAGGGCTTGGGGGAGGCACGCGGGGGAGAACAGAGGCGGCCAGCGCCACATCCCAGAGTGTGACTCCTGCCAGCAGTCCGCAGCACCTGCCCTCCTCCTCCTGTGCCTGGCAGACCTCCTGCTCCTGCCCAGAAGCCAGGGCTGAAGCTACCCACTCCCGCCAATCCACCAGAGTGAAGCTACCCAAATGTAGGGCTGCTCTGGCTCTTTTCTCTGACTCCAGTGCCTACCTCAGGGCCTGGCACCACACGGGCTCTCTGTGAAGCTACATGGTCAAGCAACACACTAAATAGATGACCCTCATCTGGCTGGGTGACTAGTGACAGCAATCAGGCAAGGCCTTGCAGACCTTAAGTTACATAAGTATGTGGACAAATGAAGAAAGGTGTCCCTGGTGACAGTTACGACTCAAGGAAAGGCAGGGCACAGAGAAGTTGGGGTGTGTTGTTTAAGCTTCTCTCAGTGCTTGTGAAGTAAGAACTTGACAGGAAGATTTGGCAGCCATCACAGAGGGTTTGTGCTGCCAATAGAGGAGGTTTGGGGTTTATTCTAGAGGTCTGGGAAGTCATGGAAGTCTTAGGCTGAAGAGGGATGGAAGCCTATTCTGCAGCAAGCCCTGTGCCTGCTGCTCACCAGGACCACCTCAGTGAGAGCTGAGGCTCAGAGGTCTGCTCCAGGGAGCACAGCCAGCAAGTGGTGATGCAGGATTTGTGCCAGGTCTGTCTGACTCCAGAGCACAGGCTCTGGCTCCCCCACTATCCCCCCATTCCTGTCTGAGCAGTCTCCAGGGGTTGGCCCCTGGGTAGCTGCAGGACTTGGAGACCATGAGAAAGTAGAGGTTACTGCCTCAGTCCATGCTGGGCCTCCCAGGCTGGGAACCTGCATGGGAAGGAAGCAGGTGGAAGAGATGCCCAGCAGAGAAGAGTGTAGGCATGAAGGACAGACCGTCTGGGAGGTGAAACTGCCCCGGAGCCCTTGGCCGGCCTCCCACGGGCCTCTACAGTCCTGATGCTGACGCTGAGCCCTGGGCTTCCAGACTCCTGCACCAGCAAGGGTGGGGCGAGTGTTCCCTGCAGACAAGCTCCAGAACCCAGCGTGTCCCCATCTTGGAGGGACTAGCGACCTCCACAATGTCCTGTTCCAAGAGATCCTTTTTAAAAGTCAGGGAAAGAAAAAGACAGACTGAGCGCCACAGACAGGAGGGAGAGAACCACGGGGGGAGGAGGAGCCCGAGCCTGAGCTGGAGGCACGCAGCGCGCTCCCTGGTGCTGGGTCCCACCGCCTTGCTGCCTCCGCGCAGCCCACCGCGTCCAGTCGGGGCGGCAAACTGGAAACAGCTGCGGAGGTTTTGAGTTTCCGCCCGGCCTCCTCCTGGCCCCTGGCTGGGCCCACCCGAGCAGTTCCCCTTAATCCCGCTCTCTCGGGAAGCTGCGCCGTGGAAATCCTCCACCCTGCTCCGCTAGGTCAGCCCGGCTGGCAGCGGTCGCGGGGCAGCAGTGCACCGAAGGTTCTCCAGGGGAACCCGGCTCGCTCGGTCCATCCAGGTGGAGAAACATCCTGGGCAGGCGGATGAGGCCTGCCTGGCACAGGTGCTCCCGGAATCCTCACTCGTACTATTCTGCTGGGATGCGTCCATCCACCAGGCACCCGTTTCTGTTCACACAAAGGTACCCTAAGGAAGAGTGGGGTCCTGACTCCCCTGTCTTCTCTCTCCCCCACAGTCTAAGGCTGAGGTCTGTTCCCTAGCCGTCCCCTGGGGCACAGGGCCCACTGGCCTTTCCCCAGAGGGGGTTCATCAAACACTTCCTGAGCACCTACCAGTGCCAGACCTCTGCTGAGTCCCAGACTCTGTCTTCAGGAACCCAAAGGTAACATCTTGCCCAACTGGATCCCAGAACTTGATCTCTGGAGCTTGGAGATAGATGAGACTTCTTTGTCCTCTGGAATGTTGAGATGAGGAAGCATCCAGGACAATCCATCCAGCATCCAGAGAGGTCAAGGGGCTTACTCAAGGTCACACAGCAGCTCTATGACAGAGCTGGACCTCTGGGCCATGTTTCTTGTCCTGGAGTTAAGATTTCATTTTGTTTGGAGCACCAGGCTATCTCCTCCATTAAATGAGTGACTGTCCCCAGCAGCCAGCCAGAGGCACTGCCAGTTCTGAAAGTTGCTCACCTAGTCAAGGCTCTCCTGGGTCCTTTGGCTTCAGCCCTGGGCTCAGCTTCCTAGGGGGTGCAACACAGGTCAGGGGTAGCAGGCCCAGTAGGCAGGGGCCTAGCCAGGAGGCAGCCCTGCAGGCCTGTCAGCTCCTGAAGGCATTGCCAGAAGGAGTCAGAGCACCCGTCCAGAAGGGAGGATCTTGGGGATCCCTGCAGTCTGGTGCTCTGACCACAGAAAGGGCTTCTGGGCTTGGGGCGGGCCCCTCCCTGCCAGCCCTCAGGTTCTCCACCCACTGCAATGAAGCATACCTCTAGGCATGGGGATCTGGGGTCACCAGAAAGCAGGTATGTTCCTTCAGACCTCCCTGCCTCTGCATTGCTCCTGGGTGTGCACACACCACAGAGGATCTCACACACACCCACACACAGTTGCACACACATATAATCACTGACATGCAGTTTCATGCTTGTGCACAGGTGGTCTTACACAATCACTCACACTCAGTGTCACATGAATTTCTAGGCATGTTCTCTTGTTCACACTTGTCTGACTCATACATATGACCTACCCAAAATGCTCCTAGGGCACCATGGGCAGCATGCTCAAGGGTGGCCCTGATGCCTCCCTTGACCTTCCACCTACATTCTCAACAGCGCACACAGCCCAGCCTGGCCTTGCCTTCCCTGTTCCCCAGTGGTCCTGCCCTCATGGATCACTCCAGTGGAAATTATTACAGCAGAATGTGTGGTTGGGCAGCCCAGTCCCAGGCCAGATGCTGACACCTGCTTTACAATTCCCCAAATCCAAGCTCACTGTTCTTCCTTACGCCAAGGACAGAAACATTCTGATAGACCTCACTCATGCCATCTGCCCTCAGCCCATCCTGACCTGCTCACTAGCTCCCCCCCAATAGAAGAAAGAAATGAATCTTGCGCCTTCCACCCGTGCATCAGCTTCCTCCGGAGCATGTCTCCCAGAGCAGACACCTTCCATGGCTCCCCTTCTGTTGCTGGGCAAACTCTAACTCCCTACCCTGGCATCCATTGCCTCACATGCCTAACCCGGCCTCACCCAGCAACCTCAGCTAAAGCTGACACCTCCTTGTTTACACACAAAAGCAGATCTACCAGGAAGTTAATGAAGCCTAAGTTTGGGGGCTTCCTGTTACACCCCTTGAGGTGATCTTCTCCATGAACGTGAGTTAGAATAAGAGGGAGAGGGCTCAATTTCTTTCTTGGAGCATTGGAGAAAGCCAGCCTCACAGGGCCACCTTTATGGAGCTGGTATGGAACATACTGGTGAACTTTTGGAAACTATAAAGGACTATGCATGTAGAGGCATCACGTAGTATCATTAGTAGCTACTACCAAGAACTTGTCCCTTGGCTACCTCTCCTCTGAACCCTAGGCCTGGGCAAGGATCCAAGATCAGACCTCAGGTCTGTTGTTCCCACACCAAGTGGCTTCAGGCAATTTCCTTCCTCCTTTTCTCTCTCTGGATCACACTTTCCCAAATGATAGAAGAGCAAAGTGGGTCTGAACCATAGGTACTGTCCCTTCATTTTCTACCTTCGTGGGGTCCACAGGGTCAGTGCTGCAGATGGGGCTCAGGGAGGATCCGTGGGAGCTCAGCACATTCATTCCCAAATTCCCTAGCACTCACTCCACACAGTCTCCCCTCTGTTCGGGCACAGGCAGCAGCTGCCATCTTGTCCCCATTCCACATACCAGGCTGGGGACCCAGCACGAAGTGCAGCCAATGAGTACGGCAGACACCATCCCTGCTCAGGGTAGCCCACAGTCTACCAGGGAGAAGAGAAACTGAAGAAGAAAATTACAAACGCAGAGTTTTATGGAAAAGAAAGTTTGGAAGCTGCCCAAGTTTGTAATAGGTGAACCTTTCTGGTGACCCACAGAAGAGGGGTCCAGGGAAGCCCCCACCACCTCCCCTTGTTCCTTGGAGAAATCGTCCTCAATGAGACCTAAAAGGGGAATAGACGAGTTGGTTGGGGAAAAAGTGTGTGTGCCGGGGGTTGAAATCCAGAGAATGCAGAGAGGGGTTCTGGCTGGAAACAGGGAGGAGGCACGATGGTGGGGTGGCCTGTGCTGGCTTGTGCTTCTCCATGAAGAGGGAAGCAGGCATCTTCTTGAGGGTGGAATGGAAGGGTCAGGTGGAGGTCTCAGGGAATGGAAGAGGACTTGAGTAGTCTACAGAAGGCGGCAGACTGTGTTTGGGTCCCTGCCGAAGTTGGTAACCAGGATGGAGTGAGCCATTACACTTGTCGCATTCTTACATTCTGGTTCCTGTTATCTCCCAGGCCCCACGCTGAGCCCTAAGCTCCTGTGGAAAGGAATTCTCTGAAGTCTTCTATTGCCTTGTATATTTTCTTTGATGGGAGCAAGAATAATGTCTGGCCCCTCCAGAAACCCAAGGTAGTGAAAACGGTACACCATGTACAGTTATATAGGTTGTTCACTGCCAAGACCCTCTGCCCAGAAGGTGAGTGGAGAGAAAATGCACCTCTTGTTCTGCTCCCCAAACTATATGCAGAACCACAAGGCCATGTCTTCCGAAACACAGGGCTCCTTTTTCCAGTTTGCATGAAGATACCCTCCACCCTCCACCAGCCTGACTCTGAGCGTGCTGGGCAACACTTGCTGGGGGCACAGCTTCCCAATCCTCACAGGTGTGTGGCACCACAGGTGTGAAGAGTGAGTCAGAACTTTCTTTTCTAAGATACTAAGAAATGAGAAGGTTAGCCCCAAGGGCAGCAGCAGCAAGCCCCAGGAGGGAGATGTGACTGTCAGCCGCAGTTCAGAGCCCCTTCTGTTAAAGCTGGGGTGGACAACTGAGCCATTTCATTCTGTCCCTTCAGTTTTTAGGTGACACAGCAGAAGACCAGAAAATTCACGTGGCTCCCCTGAAGTCACCCGTGGGGCTCAGGATGTTGCCAGTGCTCCAAACTCCCAGAGCCGTTTCTCCACTTCTGCCTCAGCTGACCCATCCAGGGAACCTCATTTGAACCCCTGAGGGCAGAGGGCAGAACTGTCCCAGGTCCCCAACACAGGCACACCTGTGCATGCACATATGAGTGTGTATACACAGAGAGGGAGAGAGAGAGGCACTGTGATGCAGGTGCCCTGGTGGCTGCCTTTGGCACAGGGACCAGGCTCCTTATTCACCAGGCTATAAGATATGGAACCACTGAGCAGGTTCCGGAACCTTCCCACATCATGCCCAAGGGATGTTAACTTGATTTTGCTTTTATCTAAACGTCCCTATCCCTTATCTCCCAAGAAACTGATTATCACCTCTCCCAGGAGGTGGGGAGGCCCAGGGGCCAAGCAGAGCTTCCCAGACCCACCATGCCAGGCAGACCCGGGCCGAGGACTCTCCCCGCCACCTCCACTTTTCCCCAGCCTGGATCAAACCAGTTCTCCCCCAGGGAGGGGCGAGTTAGGAAGAGGCACATTCCCTTCATTGGGGACATGCAGATTTTGCAGGTTGTCTCCTTGCTGTTGTCATTGCTGTCTCTGTGTTTTTAAGTTGTGCCTTTTCTCCATTTCCTTTTTCTCTCTGTCTTGACATTGCAGAGTTCCTGGGAAGCTAGAAGAAAGAGACCACCTCTAGTCACGGCCAGATAACTCAGCCAGAGAGAGGACTTGAGGGGTCACACCAAAACACGGCAACTGAACTTATTCTTCTTAACCTCTTGTTGTAAAATGACAGGAAGCCACACAACGCAAACACACAGCTTAATGAACCATCGTGAGGTGACTACCCTTGTAATCTTTACCAAGGTCAAGAACTAGGGCTGAGGCAGCCATCCCAGAAGCCCCTCCTACACCCTCATTCCAATCATAACCCTGTCTCTACCCCAAAAGGAACCACAAATCCTAACTTAAATAATTGTCATTTTTTTGCTTTTCCTTATACTTTCATCACCCAAATGCACATCCCCAGATAGCATCCCCAGTCTCAGAAGGGAACAGCCCTTGAGACTCCTCCCCCAGAAGTCTTCCCAGCCCCCCTCTTCCTCTGTACCAAGTGCACATCCCTAGATGCCATTGCTCACTTACGTCAGTTTCTTTTTTTTTTTTAATTTTTATTTTTACAGACTGCATTTTCATTCATTGTACACAAATGAGGCACAACTTCTCATTTCTATGGATGTGCAATGTAGATTCACACCATTCATGTAATCAGACATGTACATAGGGTAATACTGTCTGTCTCAGTCTACTATCTTTCCTTCCCCCACCCTTCCCGCATCATTTTCCTCTACACCATCTAAAGTTCCTCCGTTCTTCTCTTGCCACCCCCTGTCATTCCCCCCATCATTATGTATCATCATCCACTTATCAGAGAAAACATTCAGCCTTTGGTCTTTTGGGGCTTGGCTTATTTCTCTTAGCATGATATTCTCCAACTCCATCCATTACCAGCAAATGCCATAATTTTATTCTTCTTTATGACTGAGTGATATTCCATTGTGTATATATATCACAGCTTCTTTATCCATTCATCAATTGAAGGGCATCTAGGTTGGTTCCACGATCTAGCTATTGTGAATTGAGCAGCTGTGAACCTTGATGTGGCTACGTCACCATAGTATGCTGATTTTAAGTCCTTTGGGTATAAACCGAGGAGTGGGATAGCTGGGTCACATGGTGGTTCTATTCCAAGTTTTCTGAGGAATCTCCATACCGCTTTCCAGAGTGGCTGAACCAATTTGCAACTCCACCAGTAACGTATGAGTGTGCCTTTTCCCCCACATCCATGCCAACACTTATTATTGCTTGTGTTCTTGGTAATAGCCATTCTAATTGGAGTAAGATGAAATCTTAGGGTGGTATTAATTTGTATTTCTCTAATTACTAGAGATGATGAACACTTTTTCATATATTTGTTGATCACCTGTATATCTTCTTCTGTGAAGTATCTACCCAGTTCCTTAGCCCATTTATTAATTGGGTTCTTTATATTTTTGGTGTGAAGTTTTTTAGGTTCTTTATAAATTTTGGAGATTAGTGCTCTGTCTGAAATGTGTGTGGAAAAGATTTTCTTCCACTCTGTAGGCTCTCTTTTCACATTATTGATTGTTTCCTTTGCTGAGAAAATAACTTTTTAATTTGAATCCATCCCATTTATTGACTCTTGTTTTTATTTCTTGCACTCTCAGCATCTTGTTAAGGAAGTCTGGTCCTAAGCCAACGTGATGGAGATTCGGGCCTACTTTTTCTTCTATTTGGTGAAGGGTCTCAGGTCTAATTCCTAGATCCTTGATCCATTTTGAGTTGAGTTTTGTGCAAGGTGAGAGATAGGGGTTTAATTTCATTTTGCTGCATATGGATTTCCAGTTTTGCCAGCACCATTTGCTGAAGAGGCTATCTTTTCTCCCTTGTATGTTTTTGGCACCTTTGTCTAGTGTGAGATAACTGTACTTATGTGGATTTTTCTCTGTGTCTTCTATTCTGTACCATTGGTCTACCTGTGTATTTTGGTGCCAATACCATGCTGTCAGTTTCTATTTTTGATATATCTTTCAGGTCCCTTCACTCCCAGTTTTCCTCCCTATCCCTTGCTTTTCCTGATTTCTAATCCATAGATGAACCCCAGACCTCTGGCCTCTGGAATGTCCACCAAATGGCCTTGCTGATTGCTTGTTCATAGAGACGGCTGTATCCTGGTTTCCTCCAAGTCGGTGGTTGGATGCAGAATAGATCAAACCCCTTTGGGGAGACGACACATGGGTTGCGCTCTTCCCTGAGAAGCATGCAATGTCCAACTGTACCTCCCCAGGATTGTGAGCAATCCTTGGTGCTCAACGCCTAGCTCCATTCATTATGTGGATATTGGAAAATGGTAGGTAATGCCAAATTCTGTCCTTTTGTTCATTCATTAGTTGGAACATTTTATTATGACCTATTCCATCATTCAAGGCTGTGGGTCTGGGTCCTGTGGGAAGGAGACTGTCTCGGGGTTGGGAGAGAGGCCTTGATGTGACAGGTTTCCTCTCTGACACTTCTTAGCAGCTTGGAATGAGTCCTGAAAGCACCTGGAGGGTGAAGTCCATTCTAGCTCCCCTGGAGAACAGGAAGCCCCTGGCAAGTCTCCCTGCTAGTTGGCTATTCCACCCTGGCTTGCAGCCTTCACAGGTCAGGAAGCCCACTACTGTCAAAGTCCACCCATTCCATCCTTGGGAACATCTGACTGTGCAGGGTCCTTCCTGGTGCTCTAGAGCTACCCCTTGGGGCCCACAGACTGTTTCTCACTCCACCAGGAACAGCCCTTCCAGGACTCCTCCTCAGAAGTCCTCCAGCAGCTCTTCTCACTCTGCCTGACTTCTGACTGCAATGTCACATCAACTCCATAGCAGTGGAGCTGTGGCTGACGCTTGCTCAATATTCCAATGAAGGCATATCTATAATTTTCTGAAAGCAGACGATCATTTGGAGGCGAACAGATCCGAGCGTCCGTCTCCAATGCTTTGGCTGGCATCTCAGTCCTGCAGCAGCCCCCACTGACCGCAGCCAATGCAAGCCCGTGGGTGGGTCTCCCTTGTGCAGCCCCCTCACACGTCTGTACCAAGTAGCCACATTTCACAGACACCTAGATGTAAGACAGCAGAGATGGATGAGGTAGGCAGGCACCCTCTTCTCCTGGCACTTGGCAGAAGCAGACAACATGAATCAAAACTGAAATCAACACAAGGCAAAAAATGTGGGTCAAATTGTAATTGAAAGTGGCTTTTGAAAGGGTGGTCTTGAAGCCATCATCTTTCCTTCTCCTTTGAAACCTCCAGTGTCCCCCTTGGTTAATGACATCACCTTCCACCCAGACTCTCCAGCATATAACCTCAGTCTTCCCCAAGGCTGGCCTCCCCTCAGCCCCCCCAGGAAGTTATTCACCAAGCCCAGCACTTAGGCCTCAGCAACATCAATGCAAACACTGTCCACACTTTTCCTCTTGCTTTGTACCAGCAGTCCCACCACCTGGACTGTTCCACCCATCAGCCGTCAACATCTCTGTTAACAGCAGCCCAGCCTTCAAAGCTCAGTCCTCAGGTCCCCTCCCAAACACCTGTCCTGGACCCTGGCTTCCTTCAAAAGCAAGTCGGTCCCCTACAGACTGGCAAACCTGTACTTGGTGAATAAATGAATGGGCTCATGGTTTCCATAAGCATTTCTTTAGCTTCCTTCTGTGCCAGACACTGTTCTAGGCACTGAGGACCTATTCATAAAAGCAATTGGTTGCTGTGACAGGTTTTATCTTTGAAATTTCTTGGTGGCTTAAGATGACTCCTGAAAGCACCTCAGAGGTGAAGTCCATGCCACCTCCCAACCAGAAAGGAAGACTCTCTGCAAATTCCTGACTGTTAGATGTGGCAGAGTCAAACAATGAATAAAACAAAGAAGTCAATCAGAAAGTATATTAGAAAGATGGCGGAGAAAATTGAAACAGGGCGAGGGCTTTTGCTGTGGTGGGGGATGGAGTGAGGGCCTCACCCCCACTGTGACACTGGAGAAGAGACTGAGAGAGGTAAGGGGCTGCATGGTGTCTGAGGAAATGGATGAAGGAGGAGATGAGGAGCATATGAACAAAACAATTCAACACAGTGAGGAATGAATGAGGGAATCGCCAACTGCGTAGCTGAGACGGCGGGCATTTCCTCTAGTGTGTTGGTCATGGTGAATCGTGTGGCATCAAACTGTACTGACTCAAAATAAACCACCAGCTATTTCTGTAACTTCCTGGAGCCTACTTGGGCCTTGAAAATGTGCCCACTGGCCTTGCAAAGTGGTTCCAAGGGCTTTCTTCTCTTTACATGTGCCCTCCTCCAAGGGCTCTGCAGATGGCAATCAACTCACCCATGCCACAGGGGCTCCAGCTGGGCTGGCGACATGAGAACAGCGGGCACCTTCCTGGAGGAGTGCATGGGCACGTCTGCAGAGCAGGGCCCAGTGAGCCTCTGGCTGGTCACCATGCCTATCTGTAAACTACTTCTCAAAAGAAGATGGGCTCCTCAGGTCTGGGGACTATGCTCTGAGCTAGTGCAAGAACAGGAAAGGGAAGGTGCTATGACAATGGCTTCTTAGTCCCCAGAGGAGGTGCCAGGTGCCCAGGACACAATGCGTGCAGGTAGGGTCCCCAACTGACTGCATAGTCTTGAAGGATTATTTCTTGGGCCAGACAGGGACTAGAGTGAAATATGAAGGATTCTGTCTCCATCTATCCCTGGCCTGGTGAGCAGTTTTTCATCAAAGACCTAAAAGACAGGCTGGAAACACTCAAGAAAGCCCAGAGTGTAGGAGGGGAAGCAGGGAAGTGGGATGGCAGGATCGTGGACCCAGAACAGGCCCTGGAATGCTGAAGAATGCCCAGCTCAACACCAACCGTACAGAAGCAGAAAGGCTCTCAGGAAGGACACTCACCAAGAAGCAGAGTGCAGAGCTCCAAATCAGGGCCTCTGCAGGCAGAAAGATATGGGTTCAAATCTAAGCTCTGCAGCCTTGAGTCAGCTATTAACCTCTCCCAGCCTCAGCCTTCTCAAAAATGGGTGCAATCATAACTGCCTTATATAAAATCAAATGGAACAATGTTTATAGGGTACTTTGAATCATGCAGGCACAGAGTAAGCACTCAAAGGTGATAGTCGTCATCATTAATATATCCTAATATATTATCAATAGTATTATTAGTAATATCAGTATATTATAATAAGTAATTATCTTATAATTATCTTATATTGTTAACAAGATTCATGAGCTTAATCTGAGCAAGCAATATGTTGGGTTTAATCAAAAAATAACTAATGTGAGCTCAGGCTAAATTACCAGGAGTCAAGTGTTCAGAAGAAGAGAAGGTTGTAGACTGTCAGATCCTAGGCCTGCCCCTGGATACAAGAATAGTTGGGTGGATGCTGGAGAAGAAACAAGAGGGGCCCAGAAGCCCTCCCCTGCCAGAGGTGGGTGCTGCTCAGCCTGCTGGAGATGAGCCGTGACCACTCTCACAGCTGCGCAATCTTCAGGGTTGGTCCACAGCAGGTGAAGCAGAAGCACCTGGTTGGTAGGGGCCCAGAGGGGAGAGCTATGACTTGAGGGAGAGGCAAAAGCCATAAGGAGGCAGATTTCAGCTCTGTGCAAGAAGCAGCTTTCCTTCATGTCAGTAAGACCCCTTCCCTGTGACTAGTTCTATAGGGAGGAAGTTCCCAACTATTAAACTATATCAAAACAGACTTGGACCAAAAGAGGGTTCCCCAGAGGGAAATTGGTCTCCATCATTACCTAGCCCTTCTCTCGTCTGACACTCAGTCTCTAATTCATGGCACATTTGTCCTTATTGCAGCCTTGGAGGTATAGACACTAATCATCCATCTGTCCATCTGTCCATCCATCCATACAATCCTCTATCCCTATATGACTGGTGCCAAGGACACAGAAAACATGAATTCTGCCATCGTAGGGTTTACAATCAAATGCAGTGGCTCTCAAATTGTACATGCATCACTGGAGAGGGGACAACTAGAGAGCCATAAGCAAAAGAAAGAAGTTGAACTATCACTTCATACCATGTACAAAGATTAACTTGAAATTACTGTTGACCTAAATGTAAGAGCCAAAATTATAAAACTCTTGGAAGAAAAGACATAGGTAAATACCTAAGATCTTGAATTTGTCAATGGATTCTCAGGTTTGACCCCAAAAGCACAACAACAACAAAAAATAGATAAATTCGACTTTATCAAAATGTTAAATTTCTTTGCTTCCAATGAGGCTATCAAAAAGGGAAAAGATAATCAGAAATACAAATAAGAATACAAATAAGAGAACATTTGTAAATCATATATCTGATAAGTAACTTGTATCTAAAACATATAAAGAATTTTTTAAACTCAATAATAAATAAATAAACTAAATTTCAAATGGATGAAGGATGTGGAAAGACATTTATCCAAATAAGACTTGAAAATGACCAATAAGCCCTTAAAAGAGCTCAGCACAATTAGTCATTAGGGAAATGCAAATCAAAGCCATAATGACATACCACTTCACACTTAGTAGGATGGCTATAATCAAGAAGTCAGATAATAACAAGGATGTGGAAAAATCAGAACCCTCATACTTTGCTGGTGGGAATGCAAAATCATACAGACACTTAGGCAGAAAAAGTCTAACCTTTCCTCAAAAAAAAGTTTTAAAACATAGCATTATTATTTGACCCAGCAATTCCAATCCTAGGTATATGCCCAAGAGAACCAAAAGCATATGTCCACACAAAATCTTGTATATGAATTTCATAGCAGCATCATTCATAAGACCCAAAGGGAGAAACGACCCAAATGGCCATTATTAACAGATAAGTGGATAAACAGAATGTGGCTTTTCAGCATAAAAGGGACTGAAATACTGATGCTTGCTACCACACAGATAAAACTTGAGCTTTGAAAACTTTAAAGCTACATCAGAGAAGCTAACAAAAAAGCTCACATTTTTTATTCCATTTATATGAAATGTCCAGAATAAGAAACCTACAGAGATAGAAAGAAGATTCATGACTGCTTAGGGCAGGGGGACAGAGAATGGGGGGGACAGTGAGAATGGGGGGGGACAGTAAGAATGGAAAAGGACAGGTTTCTTTGTGGGGTGATGAAGTTCTAAAATAGATAGTGATGAAGGGCACACCACTCTCATAGCTACAAGTCATTAAGTTGGACATTGTGCGAATATGGACGTTATGTGAATATGTCTCAGTGAAGCTTCACACACACATACAGGGGTCACCCAAGAGGCACTTGGAAACGTCACCGCCAGGCCACAGACCCACAGTTCCAGACTGAACCTTGCCAGGAGTGGGGTCTGAGGGCCTGTAGCTTTTAATGCTCCTGGGTGTTTCCCATGGTAGGAAAGGTTGAGAACCAGTGGTCTGGAGGATCCAGGGTGTCCCATTTCCTGAAAATCTGCAAGCCACTTTATAGTCACTATTTCTTGCTGTCTCCAAAACAAGCCTACAGCACAGACATTATAGGTCCACAGTCTTCTAACCTTGAGGCCAAAATCCAAGAAGATCTAAAACAGTTTTTCTCAAAATTAGAAGCAAATTTGTTTGGTGTCAAAAAACCTGATCTGAACCTCCACAAGGCTATGAAGGATCTTTATTAATCCCATGTAATTCAGGGTTCATAGGTTTTACTGCAGAAATCAGTATTTGCTCACAGCCTACTCCCTTATACAGTTGTAGGTCCTTTATAAAACATGGCATATATGACATTACTTTCTAAAACTCTGGAAAATTCTGTCAAACATGTCTGACCCCATCATAGGGGACTGTGGACCCAAGTTTCTTCCCATTTTAAAGATGGAGGAAACTGAGTTTGACAGAGGCAAAAACAACCTGCCAGAAGTTCTAGGCTCCTGATCCTACAGCCTTCCCTAAATGCAGGATGACCCTCTGCACCTTCCTGCATCCTTCTCTGCCATGCTTGCTGGCCCAGGGGAACATAGGTGGACGCCTGCTGCTCTGAGTCCACTGGGAGCCATTCCCTGGCAGTTCGTGGCCCACCACGCGGGTGGGAGCTGAGCTGGAGCCTGCTTTGCTACTCCTTGGCCAGCCCGCCCGCCTTGCCTCTCTCCCAGCTGCAAATGGAAAATGCCAGGAGGTGGTCTGCTCTGCTGGCAGATGTCAGCCGTAGGCAGCCGGGACGGTGCAGCTCTGCGTGCAAAGGCCGACTGCAGAGCCTGGCAGAGGGGCCGCTGAGAGGCAGGAAGCACATTTGGTGGAATTCGCAGAGAGGAAGAATGTTAATTCCGTAACACCAAGACTCCTACAAAATATCTTGTCAGCAAGAAAAAAAAAAAAAAAAACAAAGAAGATGGCACTAAGGGCGCTCCTTCCGTGCTTCACGCCTGCTGGTGGCGCTTGTTAATATAATTAATAGCAATAATAGCAGCTACTATTTAATGAGTCCCAGCTTGGGACCAGTGGCTAGACTCAGCACTTCTCAGCATTCCTGCCGTCCCCCGGGGTATAAAGTAGTATTGTCCCATTTCTCAGAACCAAAACCGAGACTCCAAAAGATATGAATAGAACACAACTGAGCAGGGCCAGAGCCCATTTCTGCTGACTCTGAAGGTCAACTTTTCCCCCACCTCCTCACAAAGGGGCACTTTAGCCAAAGACCTGCAAAGGGGCTGATCTATTCCTTTCCTCCAGTCAAGGGCAAGCAATCCAGTAGTCTGCACACAGTTTGCTTCCTTTTCTTCCACTTTTGGATAGAAAATGCCTCCAACACTGAGAAGCCCTCAGTAACTTTCCTCTCAAGAAGCTATGGCCATGAGTTATTTATGTAGCCCATTTCACAGACCAAGACACTGAGGCCTGCAGAGAGCAAGTAGTTGTACCAGACCACAAACCCAGGTGTTATTCCTCCTCCCCTGTGTGGTCCTCAGTTAGGTGACAGTTTTCTGCAGTTCTACAGTGGGGAGAAAATTGGGCAGGGAAAATCATGATCCCCATCCTTCAGGGGAGAGAAAGACCACCTAAGACTTCAGGAGTCAAGGAGGGTCCTGCTGTAATTGGGTCTCCCCCCTCACTCATGCATTCATTCAAAAACCCTCCAACCCCCAACTCCACTCCCCCCACCCCCCACCCCGCTTCCCTAAGGACATCGCAAGGGATCAAACACTCCTGATTCCTAGGAGGTCAGAGTGGAGGTGATCAAGTTGCAATCCCCACACTCCAGCCCAAGACAATGCAAGTTAAGGGAGGGCGTGTCCCTTCTGATCCACAGGGCATACAGAAGGAGCCCCTGGGCTGCCAGGAGGGGTCAGGAGAAACCTCTGAGAACGAAATACTTGAGCTGAGGGCTGAAGGAGGAGTGGGCTTTGGTCAGGCAGACAAACTGGAGGAAGGTGCCCCACACCCAGCACACAGCATGTGCCATGACCCAGGGGAAGAAAGACCTTAAACAATCAGGGTGCCTGGAGCTCAGAGCGAATCTGAAACCCAGACTCACCAGGATCTCAGTTCCAGCTCCTCACCGGCAGGAGTGGGTTCTAAAGCGTCACTCTTAGGACACTGACATCCTCTATAAATGTTCCCACCAAGAAGACCCGACCTTGGGCCCCGAAGTCCAGCAGCCTCTGCGGCTTAGGACCATGCAGGGACAACGTCTCTTGGTCATTAATCGCAGCATGTGCTAATGTTTGATAAATTGCCCAACAGTTGCATTAGCTAATAACTCCCCGAACAAAACCAGAGAGTTCATCTGTTTTTATAAGACGCCCAAGAGCATCCTGGGAACAGGCACGGTGGTCGTGAATAAAAGAGAAACATTCATTTATGGTAATTGGTTTCAGCTCCTCACTTGGCTGCCTGTCCTGACCTAAATGTATCCAGTTGTTCCTTCTGCCTGGCTCTGGTTTGGGGGTCACTCCTAATGGTTTAATTCAACAAAAAATGTCTGCCATTTCCTGTAACCTCTGTCTTTTTTCACCCTCCTTCCAAACGGTTTTCTTGCAAGCAGCTTCGCTGCAAGTCCCTCCCAGAGCTGTTTCCTTCTCAGGGAACAAAGTCAAGATTGTTGACAGAGAAAAAGGGTCTTAACTCCAGGCCAAGAAAAAAGGTGGGGGGAGGGGATAAACGAAGGTAATAATCATTTGTTTGTCTTCCACCCGGACTTCACAAAGCAGGTTTTGTCCGAGGCTGGTGGTCAGGGACTCTGACACAGAACATGGCCCTGGTGACCAAGGGCAATTTATGGGGAGGGAATGAACACAAATCCTCATTCATGGAGCCGCCTCGGAGGAAGTGACTGGGAGGAACGTTTGTGCCCGGCCAGCCAGGCCCTCCCTCAGTCCCTCCCACGGGTCTGAGGCTGTGGAGGTCTGGGGGAGAGGCTCGCTGGGTGCTGTGAGTTTTGGCCAAACTTCAAAACCCAAGTGCAGCCCTGCGTCTCCTCTTTTCCAGTCATGGGCACACAGGACCTCCCCGCAGGGCAGTGCCCCAGAGAGGGCAAGAGAGCAGCTGGTCCCTGGCTGCCAGCTGGGCTCGTCCATCCTCAGGTGGATCTATGAGCCTCTGCTGGCATTGGGCCTCCGACCCAGGAGTGGGGCGCAGGGGGCGGGCCAGGGCAGGGAGAGGGTCTGGAATACATTGCGCAGTCCGCGGGGACAGCTTGTAAACTTTGTTGGGATGCATCTGGTAGAAAGGCGTTGTATAAATATTAGATCATTATCGGCGTATTGTGTTTCCCGCTCTGGCGGAGGAGGGGCTGGCGGGCCCAGATGCCTTTCGTCAAGTAGACAGGGATGACTTCGAGGAGTCCTTGGAAGGTTGCTGCTTGCCCAAGCAGTCCTGGGGGTGGGGTAGGGTCCAGAACCTGCGGAGGGCAGAGGTGACCACCAGCCTGTCACCAGGGCTCCCATCTGTTCACCAGGCTGATGGGGGAACCTTGCCAGGCCGGTGGAATCAAGGTCAGGGGTTGCAGATGGGCAGAAGCCACTTGGTCTTGCTGTGTGACCCTGTACCTCTTTGAAGATCCCTTTCTCCATACAGATGGATCTGACCTCATGATTTTCATGAATACCTAGATGCCGGTGCCACCTGGTGCCGGGCACTGGAGACAGGGGGATATGCAACCCAATTGGGTAACTTCAGGGCCTTCCCAGGAGGAAATGCAGTGGGGGAGGAGGGATTCCTAACCTTAGAGCTCTTCCCACCCACCAAGAGCAACAGGCAACTCACGCCCCAACAGAGTCTATGCACCTCAAACCTAAGGGAATATTTGCAAGCCAATGCAAGCAGCACCCTTTGGGGGTGGGGCCTAGACAGTGCACCCAAGATATCAGATCACTTTCACTCATCTTCATCATCACCATCACCGCTAAACCCATCCCAGCTGCACAATCCTTCTGGCTGTGACTCTCCACAGCCACGTGGGTGAGGGGATGGAACTGAGACCCTAGTGAATCTGGGGCTCAGGATTCTGCTCTACACTCCAGGCACCCCCATCTACCTAAGGTCCTCACTGTCTTGCCACCAACCCCTGCCCATGGCACATGCTGTGTGCTGGGTCTGGGGCACCTTCCTCCAACCTGTCTACCTGACAGAAGTCCACTCTTCCTTCGACTCTCTGTTCGAGTATATCCTTCTCCACAAGGTTTCTCCTGACCCCTCCTGGCAGCTCAGGGGCTCCTATGTACCCCTGGATCTGATGGGACTTCTCTTCCCTTTCCTGTGTTGGAACTGTGGGCTCAGAGGTTGGCCACCAAAAGCCAGGAGTGTTTAATCCCTTGCTATGTCCCTAGTGTCCCCACAAGAGCTCAGGGAAGGGGTGTGGGGAGGGTTTCTGAATGAATGAATGAGTTAATGAACGAATGAATGAATGACAGACATCATCACCTTCGTGATCATTACAGCAATGGCCACCACTCATCACATACAACCATTAAGGCACTTTGCTTTCACAGTATTCCATGAGGTTGATACTCTCAGTGCCCATGTCACAGTTGAGAAAATAAAGGTTTCAAGAGTGACTTGCCCAAGGTCATACAGCTAGTACTGTTTTCAGACCCCAGTCTGATGGCTACCCCTGGTCTCAGGAAGCCTCTCTGCAGCAGGGATCACAGGGCACAAGGACACTGAGGAGGGAGAGCCAGCTCTGCTGGGACTCAAAAAACTTCTGGAGGAGGCCCCTTTGAACTAAAATCTGTGGGATGAAAAAGAACCTGACGGGGAGACCCTCTGTAGGGTCCCCGCCCCTCCTGCCTCAGTACCGCACTGCCCTCCTCTGCAGACTTACTCCTCAGAGTCTGGTCCCTGCTCTGTGGAATTCCATCCAACCCCCTCAGCAACTCCATAAGAAAGACATTAGAATCTACTAATAGGAACACTAAAGCACAGAGAAGTGGCACAACTTTCCCCAAACCACACAGCCAATAAATGGAAAGACTCAAACTGCAGTCCACAATCATGAAGAGGGACCCCTTCAGAATTTGAGAGTGCCCCACGTACAGGACTGGACCCTGAGACACCTGGATTCCAAAGTTTGTTCTAATGCAATTCCATCTGTGGCCTTGAGCAGTTCCTCTCTAAGAGAGTCGCAGAAATGGGACTTCTATTATTTCTGAGGTGCCTGTGAGTTGATGCTGTCTTGTCACTAACCAGCTGGGCAAAGTTAGAGTGCCAAGCATTGGCATTTTAATTTTATTGGTAGGTGGGGAAACTGAGGCACAGTGGGCTCACATGAGCAGAGCTTGGAGCATGTCCAGAAGAGGTGGTGTGGGGAGGTGTCTCATGAACACCAAGGGACAGATGCTGAAGCTGTTAGCCTACAGCAGAGCAGGTCTGCCTCAGAACTAAGCAGGTCATGCCCAGGCAGAGAGCAGGTGGAGTGTGGTCTGCAATGACACAGGACCAGACTCGGCATCAGAAGTTCATCAGCTAGTCTAAGCCATAGATGATTTGTCTTGAATACCTCCTGTGACAGAGAACTCACTACATGTCAATGCAGCCATGGTCGAACCATCCCTGACTTTAGTCACAGGAAGCATTTTTTTATGAAGAAGCAACAGCAAGAATCAAGGAGAAGGGTCTGGGAGCTACTGGAAAGCATTGAAAGCTGTGAATCTCATCAGAAAGCTTAGGTTTGTCCCAGATATCCAGATCCTGTCATGAAACCTGCCCTCCCAGGGTGCCTTTCCTTTTTCCAGTGACAAGACATGTGTGCAGTACTTCACAGTTCACGTGTATCCAGATTCATCCCCTAACCATCCTGCTAGACAGCCGTCAGGCAGCCAGCACAAGGTCCAGAGAAGGCAGCCTACTCTGCGGTCATTCAGAAAGACAGACAGTGCCACTAGGAACAGAGTCCAGATCTTCCCTGCCCCCGAGGAGCTGCCGCGTTCCTGCCCAAGACATCAAAAAGCCACCCACATAGGACACCCACCTCAGAAAATACTGGGGGCCACTTCCAAATTCAAAATGGGCACCCTTGAGCCCCTGGGAATTCCAGGCACCACTATTTTTAGGTTGATCAGCTGTTCTACCCCTGCTGTCCTCCCGCCCCCTCCCCCAGGCCTCAGACTCCCCACACAGGTTTCCCAATCAAATCCATGTGTCGTCAGTTCCAGCCCTGGTGCTGGACAAGGTGAGCCATGGATGCTCACAGTGCCACCAAGAGATGCACACCCCACCCAGCCAGGGACGGGCACACCCTTTCCCCATGGTCCAGATTCCAGTCTGGCTCCTGCCTCACTAGGACCAGACTCTTGATACCTCAAAGCCTTCCACACCTCCCAGGAAGCTGCAGAAGCTAAAGGGCAGAGGGAAACCACCCCACTTCGCAGAGGACCAGGGAAGGGTCTGGGTGTGCTCTGAGTCTCAGCCCAAATCCTTCCTGCCACACAAAACCCATCCCTGCTGTCTGAGCAGGGCCGGGGAGGATGGTTTGTGGCTCCTGCTCTTCTTGCCTCCCACAAAGTGTCTCAGTGCTGAGAATGACACAGTCCCACAAAGACTTGAGATCAAATCCCAAATGAGAATTTGAGCCAGGGTCCCCACTCTACCAACTCTATTTCCTCATCTCTAAAGTGCAATAATAACAGGAACCCCTCTGCTGTGTGCTGGGGAGGTTTTAATGATAGTGTGCATGTAGAAGGCTTCACACAGGAGCCAGCACAAGACCTAGCAGTAGCCAGAACACGGTACACGTTTCGCTTCTCTTACTTCTTAATGGTATAAAGAAAATGATATAAAGGGATAGAGGCCTTGTTGAATCATCACAAAAAAGGAAGGGAGGCAGCCAGGCTATTCCTAGAGTTTTGAAGGGATAGGGACATCCAGCTAGCCCCCATCCCCATCAGCACCACCCTTGGGATTCTGGGCTGGAGCCCCCTACAAAGTCATGTCTGCTATACCCACTCCTGCAGCCTGGATGACCAGACCATTCCTGCAGGCACAGGAGCCCCCAACTGAGTGCACTGACTGTGTCCCTAGACCGCAGCTCCCCGTTCAGTGAGGCAGGGACTACAGCCCCACTTGCCCACAGCCCTGCAGGAGCAGATACATAACAAGTGCTTGAGAGCTAGAACGCTGGATTCCAGAGAAGCTGAAAGAGCATGGACTTTGTAGCATGAGAGATGTGGCTTCTATCTGCACATGCCTTAGCCTCACCAAGATTCTGCGTCCTTCTCAAAAACAGGCCTGAGAACACCAGCTACGCAGGATGACTGTGAGGGTGGAAAGTGGATATGATGTACTTCTTAAATGGTGAAGGTCTGAGTCCCAGAGGGTGGCCTCGGTGGCTCTTGGTCACCACAGAAGCTCCAAGCTGGAGACAGAGGCCTGGAGAGGGAATGCCAGGCCATGGAGAGTCATGCCAGCTCCTGCTGACCCAGAGCCCTAGATCTGGGCCCCACACTACATACTGTCCACACGTGATGAGCAGAATCTACAAGAAATGCAAAAAGAAAAACACTGGCCCAGAAAGGTCCTGAAGCCAGGGTGGGAGAAAGGCTCTCTGGGCAGGCCCTGCCCCAGAGTCCCCAGGACAGCATCTCAGAGCCAGGGCCCGCTTCCCGCAGCCGGCACACACACGCTGCACCAATGTGGTAGGACTTATGCACGGTCCCCACCATGGGAGCCAGCCACCTCCCTGCGCCAGCCGCCCCCTAATTCTTCCAATGTGGCTGAGAGCTATGGAGCCGGGAGGAAGGAGGGGAGGGAGGGGCGAGACCACCTCCGCTGACAGCTCGTTTACAGCCCGCACATCAAGTGCACCGTCCCTGAGGGGACAGGCCCTGGGAGCAGAGAAGAGGGGGTAGAGGAGAGCAGCTCACAGCTACCAATGACACATTTCAGGCACTGGGGGAGGTCTGACCCCTGTCACTCGGACTGGCCCTGGGGACTGCTACAGCTGGCCAGAACCAGGAAAGCCAGGGTGAGCCCAGCCAGCCAACAGAGGCCTGGCAGCTCTGGAGCAGGCCTTAGCCCGAAAATAACAAATTCACTGCCTTCCAGTCCCCACCCAACCCCAGCGTCTTGCCAGGACAGCCAGAGGGCCTTGGTATGGCAAGGCTGCCTGGGTTGCCTGGGCAGTTTAGGGATGGAAAGATGGAGAGGGAGGGCGATGATTCAGAGCTGCCTCCCCTCCTCATGGCCCATGTGGCAGTCTAACTCCCAGAGTGAGGCCATGGGGATTGCCCACTAGTCCAAGGAGCCTGGGCTTCTGTTCCAAGTCTCCCCGTGGGCTCTCTGTGGAATGCTGGGCTGGAATCAACCTCTCTGATCTCTGAAGTGAGGCAGTGAGAAGGTGCTCTCCACAGACAGTAAGACCAAGAGTCCAAAAAGAAGAGAGCAATCACAGGCAGCTGTTCACTATTCAGACCAGGTTCCTTACACTGAACTCCTAGAAAGCGGAGGGGGCCGTAGGACTTGAGTTGGAATGGGTTATGAACTCCGAGGACATTCATTCATGCTTATGAGATGCTGAGGACTAGACGGTGCAGAGGACACTGAGCTGAATCAGCCTGAGTCCTTGCCCTTCAGGACCTCCCAGACTGGTTAAGGACTCATTGTGACAAAAGCTACCTGGTTGAGGACACTGGAGGGACAGATATTGTCAAGAATATAGGGATGATGTATTGGTCAGGGTTTCCTAGAGGAACAGAACAAACAGGATATGTACATATATGAATATGTGTATATATATGATTATGATTACAAAAAGGGAATTTATTAGATTGGTTTACAGGATCTAAAGCTAGATAGTCCCACAGTGGCCACGTGCAGGATGGAGAACTGAAGGAACCAGTAGCTGCTCAGTCTGAGAAACTGGAGCTTCAAAGAAGGACCAATGATGCAGTTGCTGTCCAAGAGTGAAGGCCTGGAAACTCCTGCAGAGTCGCTGGTCAGAGTCTGCTTTGGAAGAGTGAAGGAGTTGGAATCCAATATCCTCAGGCAATTGCAGCAGCAATCCAAGCTCCTGCGCCAGAACAATGGAGTTTGTGTGTGCACTGTTTTCCTCCTCCTTCCACTTTTTTGTTCCATCTAACCCTCCAGCCTATCAGACTGTGCCATTCGCATTTAGGGTGGGTCTCCCCATCTGTTTGCTGTCCTATGTGCCAATCATTCCTGGAAACACCCTCATCTACACACCCAGAAGCCTCTTAATCTTAGGCATCTCTTAATCCAATCAAGTTGATTATCCAGATTATCCATCACAGATGGGCCATCAGTCTACACAAGGGAACCCAGAAGAGATGGAAATTAAGGTAGACCTTAAATTGTACGGTTCTTCTCTTGTGCACAACACAGAGCAGGGGACTCAAGGAGTGGATGAATGCATGAATGGATACGTGATTGGATGGACAGAGGGAAAGAAGCATGAATGGGCAGATGAATGCATCCATGCATGCATAATGGGATGGGTGAGTAGATGGTGGGAGGGATGGGGAATAGGGAGGTAGATGGATGGATGGAGGAATGAACAAATGGATGAATAGATGAGAAAACAAAGAAATATTTGTTGGATTGACTTTTACAACCATTTGGCCAAGCAAAAGGATGGAAGTGACTGCTCCCTTCTCCAAGTTATTAATACAAATGCCTGGAGCTAAGAGAGAGGAAATGACTTGTTTAAGGTCACATTGTAAATTCACGGCAAATGCAAAACCAGAATTCAAGGTTTTTGACCTCTAGCAACTCTTTTTACTCCATAACGCCTACCTATTCCATTCTCCTGTTTCCCTCCAAGAAAAAAAAAAAAAAAAAGGAAAAAGTGAGGGAAGAACAGGAGGGTGGGAGGAACCCATCCAATTCTGTGGCCAGGGTCCTGGGTTCTGGCCCCTGATCACAAACAATTCTGCACATATATTAGCCTTTGTCTCTACCAGTGAAAATGTGCTTTTCTCACAGACAGGAAAGGCATGTAAACCTCTACAGATGGGAGGAGAAAAAAGAGTCATTTTTGTCTGGCTCCTCACTTACTGAGTGATGTCCCCTGGCTCTCAGATAGAAATGAACGCAGGGGCTGCGTCAGAGCCACCCCATGGACTCTGTGCCCAGGACCCTACACCAGCATGGCAGCTGGGAGCCTGCATGTGGGGAGGGCACTGCAGGGGAGATGAGCACAGCTTCGCTGGGCCACAGACTCTGGGACCTGGGGAGGAGGAAAAGGCAGAGTTGCGCAGACACTGCCTGTACTCAGTGGCCATGTCAACACATGGGGCAGGAGCAGAAAGAGCAATGCATGTCTAGCTAATTCCGCATGCAGTCACAGGCTTACTCTGGTATGCGTGGTCAAGTCCACATGGGGGGCAGGTGCAGAGCAGGCCTGGTGCTAGATGCTTAGTGGAGGTCTCCAGCCAGGTCTTACGCATAGGAGTGCACAGGAAGTGGCACCTTTGGGCACTGGAGACTAAGGAGAATCTCCAGTCTCAGAGTCCCAGTTGCTGTCCCAGAGACCACCTGGTCCTAAACCCACCCTCTGGTATCTGTTCTTTCCCCTGGGAATTGAGAATAATGCCTCCTCTTTCTGCTTTGAGAGACAGTTGTCACCAGAGGCAGCCCTACTCCAACCATTGCTGCCCAGACAGAACCTCAAGTGCCCATGCAGAGAGGAGGCTGGATGCAGACAGGAGGCTGGACTGTGGGCCCCACGGAGAAGGTGCTCACTGCCCTGAATGGGGATTGGAGCTGCTGTTCTCTGCCTGTGTGGACCTGGAGGGAGCAGGAAGGTAGCAGGACATCTGCCTTCCTCTGCTTTTTGGGGTTGGGTTTGTCCCTGGGGCTCTGACCTCCACCCCTACTGCTCTTCCCCTTCTGTAATAGCAAAAAGTTTTTAGCATGGATGCCAGAGCCAAGTGCTCATTTTACAATTCACGTTTGACCCTTTCTTAGCTGTGCGTCATCAAGCAAGTCACCTAATCTCTCCGTGCCTCAATCTCCTCATAGAGCTGTTGCAAAGATTAAAGGACTTAACGCATATAAAGGGCTTCGAGTAGCAGCCTGCATGTAATCAGTGTTAACTATTAATAATAGCATCATGGGAAGTTCACCCTTGGTGGAAAGGCCTCTAAGAGGCTTCCCTGACTCCGCGGACTGGGTTATACTCCTCCTCTTAGCCCCGCAGGCTGCTGTCCATGCCTTCCTCTAACAGGGCCTTTATCTTGCTGTAGTTAAGTCCTTTCATTTTTTTCTTCTTGGTACTGGGGATTGAACCTAAGAATACTTTACTCTGAGTTACACCCCCAGCCCTTTTTATTTTTTGTTTTGAGACACAGTCTTGCCAAGTTGCTGAGGGTCTCGCTAAGTTGCTAAGGTTGATCTCAAACTTGAAATCCTTCTGTCTCAGTCTCCAGAATCACTGGGATTACAGGTGTGAGCCCCACAGCTGGCTTAAGTCCTATTCTTCAGCCCACTTTATGGGAGGGAGAAGTGAGGCTCATCAAGGTTAAATGACTTGTCTCCCTGTCCAGATCTTCCATCCTTGGCTCACATCTCCAATGCTGCCCACCTAGGCTCATCTGAGTTTTGTAGAGGTGACCAGAAGAAAGTAAGGCATGGGAAGGGCCCAGCATGGTGAGGCTTCTGAGGTGAGAATCTCTCATGCCAGGTAAGAACCTCTAGTGATTTGGGGGTGTTGAAGCACAGGGAGAGTCAGGGGGCTGGCAGGGGATGAGGATGGAGAGGTGGGCTTCATCACATCGCCGTGGCCTGGAATGTCAGGCCAGAAAGCTGACAAGACACCATAGCAATAGGAAAGTCAATGAACCATTTTCAGCAGAACTGGCCAGTTTTCTATCTGGGGCCCTCCATGAGCCATAAACACTGTGCAGAGCTAGCTATTATGGCTAATAATGGTTTGCCACTCGGCGCCATAATTGCCATCTATACTTGGATCTCCCGTGAAATCCAGAAAGGCAGGGCATGGGCATCTTGTCCATCCTTGAGTCCCCGTGCTAGGCACAGAGCAGGCACTCAGAAGATGGCTGGTTGCCACCTTATTTAATCCAGAGTAAGGCACATGTCTCCAACTGTGATGAACTGCGATGCAGGAGAAGAACTCTGGCGGCAGGCGACCCTCAGCCCAAACCTTGACGCCCCTCTCACAGAGGAATGACCTCAGTAAGTCACATGACCACATCTCTGGAGTCTCGGCCTCCTCCTCCTCCAAATGAGTTTAATAAATCCTTCCTCCCTAGGGTCAGAGAGTGGTGGGTTCCCAGCACAGTAGGTCCTCAATAAATGGCAGCTAAAAGAACAGCATGAAGCTCCTCAGGCATGAAGTCACACAGCCCCTGCCTGGCTCAGATGTCAGCAAGCAGGAAGGAGACTATAAAGGGAAGGCTTTAAGATGGGAGACACCTGAATTTGAACACTGGCCCTGCTCTTTCCCAGCTGTGCAACCTTAAAGAAGTAAATTGCCTTCCCTGGTTCCCTCATCTGGTCAATTCAGTATTAGCTACAATACGGATCTCAAAGTCACACTGCATGGACTCAAGGAGATAACAGATGTGGAAGTGCTTAGTGTATACAAATGTGGGCGATGATAATTATCATCTGACAGCTCATAAAAGCCGGGTGGAGCTTCCTGTTGTAAACAAGTCTCCCCCTACCCCACCCCACCCGCAGTCCAGCGCCCTGCCGGTGCTTTGTTCCCAGGAAAGGCATTGCTGGAGGGGCCGGCTGCGCTGGGGCAGAGGCCAGCGCGGGCTCCTGGCTCCCACCATCTGCACCTCAGGGTCGGCCCATCTGTCCAGCAGTGGGCACACATGTGGCCTCATCCAAGGGCACCGGGTCGTCAGGGTCAAGCAGGAGAAAATTGGGGGCAGCTGAGGGGAAGATTCCAGATTATTTTTAGAAAAGGGAAAAGGACAGGAAGACAGGAAGGCCCTTGTTCATTGCTTTTCCACCATGTGAATGGCAGGCAGGAGGGTGGGCAGGCAGGCCAGCTGGGCACCACCTCCAGGATGGACATCTCAGGGTGCAATCCCAACCTGAACCCCACCCTGAGGAACCCCCTCTCCTCCCAAACCAAATGGAATTAGAATGGTAAATCTGTTAGATTTTAATTAATTTGTATTAAGGCATCATAAAGATAATCTAGAATGAAGACTAAGAATTCCATCATGCATCTTTGAACATGCACTAAGCGCCTACTATGTGCTGTTTCTGTCCCAAGCATTGAGAACAAAATTAATAAACTTAATGAGCTCTGGGGACAGAAGAGCCCCTGATTCCAAGGCAAGGAAAGGCCAGGGTTCCTGTGGAAGCACAGCTGACACAGGGCAGAGCTGGGTAACATGCTGGGATCAGTTGCAACTGTCTGGCCCAAGGTGGCCTGAGTGCTGTCCATGGAGGTGGCACTGAGCAAGAGGATCTAGCAGAGAGAGGCCACCACCAGCTGAGTGATCTAGGTGGGATTCCCAGAGGAGGCGGCAGTGTGAAGGCTGGAAAGAGGTGACAGAGAGCACAGAGCCTGACCATCATGTGGGGGGCAGGGAAGTTTAAGCCATGCATGGACATGCAAAGGGAAGAAGGGGACATGGGGTGGACATGAGGCAGGAAAGAACACATTTGGGAACTGTGTCCCCCTTTGCACATTGGACCTCAGAGGGCTGCAGGGCCCGGCCTGGCTGCACCAGGTGGGAACGTGGAGCCCAGTCCCTAGAGGAGACTGCCGCCAGTGGTGTGGTGTGGAGAAGAGCTTATGGGCTGGAGTCTGGTGGCAGGGAGGCCAATGGACCTTCCCAGCACAGTAGGGTCTGACACACAGTAGGCCCGTAAGAGGTCAATGTCCCCTCCTCCTGGTTCACCCTGGTCCTGCTGCTTCTCTGAGTCAACCTGCCTGTGTCCCAGAGGCAGCAGAGCAGAGTGATTAAAATGGTGACTGAAGCCAGATAGCTGGGACGTGAATCCTGGCTTTTCTACTTCCTGGCTGTGTGGTGTGGGGCCTGTTGCTTTACTTCTCTGTGCCTCAGTTTCCTTGTCTAAAAAATGGGCATAGTCACGGTTTATAACACATAGGTTTACTGTGAAAATGAATCAGGGTACGTCAAGCACTTGGAATGGAGCCAAGCGCTCAGCAAGCATTCAGGGTCAGCTGTCTGTCCACCTTCAGAGGGTCTCTGCAGCTGAGGCAGCCTATGAGGCAGGAGTGGGCTGAGCATGCCCAGCACTCTCTAGCAGGACCAGGATAAGACCATCAGAGTGCGGTGGGCTTGGTGTCAGCAAACAAGCCTGGCAAGGCCAAAAAGGGGAGGACGCCAAGGCTGGACACTGGCAGGCCCCACTGTGCTCCTGTGGGCATCTTTGGAAAAAGCTACAAAATAACAGGAATTTTCTAAATCCCCTATTTTTCCATTCTCAGCCCCCTGGGCCCCCATCCTCAGATCTGACTGCTGAATACAACTTTGAAATGTGTCAGGAACGAGAATATATCCAGATATATTCCAAATATCCCAGAGAGGACCGTCCCTCCGGCACCCCCATCAAAGCTGCCAGCGGGAAAGGGCGCAGTGTACATCCGCGTGCCTGAGCAGACTCGGGTGCTGATGTGCGTGTCGACAGGAAGCTCAAGTATTTACCTATGTGTGCCTGTCCTTGCACACAGCAGTCTGGTGCCCAGGTCAGTATGCATGTGCCCACACCCATGTTGGGATCAGCAGCTGACTAAAAAGGGACATAAGAGGTGGCACGTGTACACTGAATGGTCTGACACATGATAGGTGCTCTCAGCTGTGCTCCCTGCACACATTCATCTAAGCGTGTAAATGCAGTAAACACACCAGCCTTTGCGTATGTTTTGGCTGTGACTCACACCCCGGCGCTCCCACATGGGTCCAAAGGAGCCCCGTCCCAAGGGCAGCTGGAGGTTGAGAGGCAGAGTCCCAGCTGCCACCCAAGGGTCTTCCTTCTCCAGATCACCCAGGGACGGGTCCAGAGTCCTGTCCTGGGACGCCAGAGACCAAGCTTCTAGCCATAGTTTTGGAAGAGTTTAGTCAACATGTGTTCCTCTCTGGGCTTCAGTTTCTCCACCAGCATCAGAAGGGGCAGACTAGGGGAGCTCTGAGGGGCTCCCCACTCAGAGGACCCCTGGCTCCACAGAGGAAGGTAATTGGGAGCAGCTGCCCTTGGAGTGAGTAGGGGGCCTCAGGGAGGGGATCTCCTGGCTTCCCCCACCGCTGGACACTGCTCCGTGGTTTATGTCAAATTGTCAGTCCCAATCCTGCTTTCCTCCTGGCAGAGCTGCCTTCAACGGACCTCGGGAGAGATGGCCTGTCCAGCCGCTGTGTTTACAGTGCTCAGACGCCGCCGGGAACCTGATCCAGGCAGACCAGGGTGGGCAGCCCCACTGGGCCCGCACCGTGTCCACACTCATTTCCCGGAGACTGAACACGGCCGGCCGCCCACCTTGTGGAGTCCAGCTGCCGGCCACCCTGGGACGGAGGGTCCAGAGTCTTGCAGGCAGGCACCTTGGGAGGCTGCAGATGGCGCCAGGGCCCAGGGAGCCAGCACAGGGCTGGGTGGGGCGGGGGGTGTCGAGGGAACAGGAAGGGACGTCCTCTCTGCAGGCGTCCCACCGTTCCCCAGGAGCACTGCCCTTCTACTTTGCCAACTCTGCAGTGGATCATCTAAGGCAGCAAGGAGACAGCCACCGCCCATGAGCTGTGGTTGTGTCTTACCTTTTTTAATATAAGAAGAAGATCTGAGGCACATGAAAATCATATGACTTTTCAGTGTCCATAAATGAAGGTTTCTTGGAACCCAGGCATGCTCGTTCACCTTAATTCCTCATCTCTGGCTGTTTCAGCAGGGCCAGGCAAGAGTTTGAAGCTGCAACAGAGACTGCGGGCCCTGCAGAGCCTGGACACAAAACGTTTGCCAACCCCTCCTCTAACTCATTCCTGAGTGGCAGTGTTCAACTCTCAGGCCTCCACTTAGGAACTCGGGTGCGAACAAGAAGATGCAACAAACGCCTCTTCCTTTGATTCCTAAAAACTTAATTTCTTGCTCCAGATTTCTGGATCATCCACATCTCTGGAATTGTCATGATGTCAAGAAGGGGGAGTGGGGTGGACAGGCCACAACACTCTGCCCCTGAGCACGCGCCCACTGATTTTTCCTGAGATGCCCCACAGGACCCCGCAAGTCTGGCCTCCTCTGCCATCTCCACTGCTCCATCCTCTGGATGCACCCACAGCTCTCCCTCCTGGGTCTCTTGTCACCTCCCTAGTGAGGCCAGGCGCCTGGGATGCAGAGAGCAGGCCCTGCCTCCCCTCCCCTCCCCTTCACATTTCTTGAAGGCACTGTTTATCCTTCTCCCTTTCCTTCCTCTGCAAACACTCTCAATGCTGAATGCTCAGATATTTAGAGAACAAAGGCCAGAAAGGCTTGCAGCCTCCGGTGTTCTGCCCTGCCACATACCTCCCCCTATGGCAATGAGCACGAGACAGGGGACTGGGGGCAGGAGGAGGTCCTGGAGGAAGGACAAACAGACACAGACCAGAACTCGAAACCCAGCCAGACACACGTTCACCTACTCTCACAAGTTCAGGCACACATCCCCCTCTCCCTCCTTCTGTCTGTCCTGTGGAACACCAGGGACCCCACGAGTCACTACAGGGAGACAGATGTGGGCAAGGCACACCCCAGCACTCACTCTGTCCTAGCCCAGGGCAATGCTGGTAGCATGCACTTAACAACTGGTCCTCTGGGAGGAAAATAGTCCTTATTAGCTCATTTCTGCAATGTAAAGTTGACACAGTCCATCCCCACCCACAATTGGGGTACATGCCCCAACATCCCCTTCTTGTGCCCCCAGGGACATATCAGGTCTCCAAGCCTACCTCAGTCTTGAGCAAAGATTTATACAACTCTACCTGACCACTTTTTCAATGCCACTGAATTCAGAATCAGAAAGAGCTGCTGACCATCACTCTGACACCTGCTAGAAGCCAATCCCAGTACACCAATGCTCCAGGGACCCAGACAGCAACAGACGTAGCACAGCGTTCAGTGGGTTGAAATAAGGAAAGCAAAGGAACGTAGGGAGCAGAGGGAAGAGTGCCCCCAATCTTGGGGGTTCCACCTCACAAGGCTTCTTAAAGGAGTGGCATTAGAATTGAACCCTAGAGGAAGAAGAGGAGTCTGCTGGGCAAGGGATGGAAGGAAGGGTCTTCCTGACCAGCTCACCCCAGCGGCCCATCCTTTCTCTGTTCTCTTCTGTAACTGCTGCCTGAGTCATACTTGGACATTCAGTGTGAGCATCTTTCTTCTCCAGAGAGGCCTCGGGCTGTTAAGCTAGAAATCACATGACTGGGCCATGCCAGGTTGGTGAAAGGGTCTGGGTCAGGTCAAACGTCATTGCCCCTGATTATTCACTGCCTCTTCTCTGTAAGAGGATTCTGCATCCCTGACCATTGCCTTGTAGCTAGTGGTGCTTCCTGTGGGCAGCATTTACACTGGATACAGCCGTGTGGCTTGCTTTGGCCAGTGAAATGTGAGTCCCAGGGACATAAAGAGCTACTGTGTGGTTCTGCCATTTCTCTCTTGCTCTCTGCCCATTAATATGTGATGGAACAGAGCTGCAGTCACTCCCCAGGCACCAAAGACAAAATGTAATTGGGTGAAAGGAAATATTTGTGACCGTAAAGCCCCTGCTTGGGGCATGACATAGTGAATCTGTTACTGCAACGTAACCTAGAGGAGACTGACACAGCCCACCCCCACCCACAATTGGGGCACATGGCCCAACGTCCCCTTTTGTGCCCCCAGGGACATACCAGGTCTCCAAGCCTCCCTCAGTCTTGAGCAAAGGTTTATACAACTGACACTGAGGCAAACCTAGGGTCCTTGGAATGTCCAAAATTCTCTGCAGTTCTTGGCTCATCCTGTGGTCCCAGGCAAAGCAAATGGAGCTACTTGGTAGTGGCTTCTCCAACTCAATTCTCCCCATCTGACAGCAGCTATTTTTAAATGTCTTTCAGCACCCAAGAAACCGCTCTCCATCTCAACCCAAATCACTGCAGACATTGAAAACTATCTTCTTGGAAAAACAGGCAAAATGCAAGAAATCTCTGTGCAAGAGAGGAGTCAGGGAGAGAAGGACAAGAAGTGTGCTCTGAGCGGGTCTGTGCCTGGGATCAGAGAGGGATCAGCCCAGCCCTCATCCTTGGGCACTCTCCAGCTGGTGAGGCCCGCAGGCACAAGGTCAAGCATGTGCATTAGGAGGTGGCGCTCCCCTGTGTTACACAGCACTGTGGGGTGGCAGGGGAGATGGCAAAGGACCCCACCTGAACAGTCAGAAATTTTCTGGAACAAGTTAAGGGATGAAGAGGTGGTGGATGGATGGTGTATAAAGGGTGGACAAGGAGGGAAGGGCAAAATGAATCACAGTCCACCTGGAAGAGTCACAGGACCTTTCCCAAGACATTTAAATCAGACCTGAAAAGTGCAACTGTCACCAGGTAAAGAAAAGAGACAGAAGACATGGTGGTCCAGACCAGAGGGCAGCCCAGGGGAAGCCAGGAAGGAAGTAGGTGAGAAACACAAGAAGCCACCGAGGCACACAGGGAAGAAAAGTGACAGCGAGTCAGCAAACCAGACTGAGTTCTGATCCCAGTATCACCATTTCTGGCTGTTAACTCTGGGCAGGTCATGTAACCTCTCTGGTCTGTGCTACTGTTTCAAACCCAACTGCAACATGTGGGCATAACCCTCTATTGCAAGGAGACTGGGGCATTTTTACAAGAAAATAGAAGCAAAGTTCCTGGTATACTATACTTGTGCCATTAACAATGGCTCCCTCTTGCTTCCACCAAGATCATGTCTCCCAACGTGTGGGCTCTGCTGTGGCAGGGCTCTGCCTCCCGGCTGACACTGCTACCTCCTTCCTGTTCTAGGGCTTTCCTTCACAGGGCTCTGGTCCACAGGCTCTCTCCGCCCTGCTGCCCCTGCCCCACTCTGCTGCACCCCCTGCACTTGAGCACTGCATGTGCACTAGCCAGCCCAGGAGCACCCCACTCTGCCCTCTGCCACAAACACATCTGCACAAGGGACAGCTGCGGAGGGTCCCTCTGGGCAGGGTGAGGATGCAGGATCTTGTGCTCTGAGGGACAGAAGCAGCAAAGGGTCTGCACAAAGGCCAGTGGGGAGGCCAGACTGGCCCAACCATGCCCTTGGCTCCAAACCTTGTCACCTCACCCCTCCTGCAGCACAGTGACCCTGCTGCTGTTGCCAGTCCTGAGGCCAATTTCCCATCCCGATTCCCCCAGTGCAACCATCCCCATGGAGACATGGAGAAACTACATGGTAATTAGCTAAATTAGGAACAAATTCTTATTATACATGTTATGGGCACTCGGGCCAGGATCTAGGAAGGGGAGGGATCCAGGGTTTGGGGATGATGTTCAAGGCCTTTCCCGACCTAGCCTGGTGCTCAGTAGATGATAAACATCTTCAAGAGGATGTACACCTGTCTCTTTCGCTCACACAGTCCCACCCTGCAGTCCGCAGAACTAATCCTGCAGCTAAGCCTTTGCTCCTGGGTCCCTCACCTGGAACATGCAGCCTTCCCCCTGCCCTTCCTTACTGACTCTGCCTCATGCTGCAGGGTCCAGCTCAGACATCACCTTTCCCAGGAAGGCTCCCCTCCCCTCCCATGGTTTCTCCACCACCGCAGGCACAGGTCTCACCTACCTCCAAGGCAGCATGTGTGTGGTTCCCACACACTTTTGCCCTTTCCCATAAGTTCCTCCAAGGGCAGAGATGGGGTCCTTAGCACTGAGCAAGGAGTCTGGCTTGTAGGCAGGGCTCAGTGAGTATGTGGTGAATGAATCACATGTTATCTAGTCAGACAATCCTCAGGAGCTGGTACTTTAAGAAACAGAAAGTGAGTCAGGAGCAGCAGTAACCCTCCAGGCCAGCAGGGGAGTCAGACAGGAGTTCAGCCAGTGTGATGCTGAATGCCTCCCTCTCCCCCTGGTGGTCCAAGTCAGTTACTGCAGCTTCCCATTGCCTCACCCACCCCAAGGGACAGCTGAGTCTGGGAGAAATCTGTGCTGAATTCTGAGCCCACAGAATTCTGGAATGTTAATAACAGAAGGGATTTTACATCGTACAGAGTCTAAATAGCATGCCTGCCCCACTTATCAGATGGAAAAATTGAGGTCCAGAGAGAGGACATAGATTACCAAAGGAGCTAGAACTCAGATCTCCTGAGGAATATGGAAAATATTTGAGGATAGGAACATACAAAGTGATAGAACTTCTGGACTGCATTTCTGCCTGATTGGTCCCTGGGTCTTATTTTATCTCTTGGTCCAGTCTTGCAGCCAGAGCTGGGCACACTTTTACTTGTTCAATACTTGCTAATCAAGCTGTTTTTTCTTTCCACGCCATTGTCTGCCCTGGAAGGTGGATCCTAGATCTCTCTGTACATGACTGGCTGTTGTTTCCTACAGGCTACCCCACCCCATGTGATTGGTTTTCTCAGTTACAACTAGAAAGTAAGCTAGACCCAGGGTGGCACATAGGCTTCCTTTCAGTGCCACCTTTGATTGATTAGCAGGGGTTGCTTGAGAAGATCTTAAGAAAGGGGTGCTATGGCTGATTAGCAATGCCTGGAATGGGGCCAGGAGGCAGCTTTGCAGACTTGGGGTCCCTGGATCTAGGCTCCTGAGGCCCCAGTGTGCTCTCCAGTTCTAACCATCTAGATGTTCTATTTCTCCTATCTCTACTATGACCATCCCAAGTGATGCCAACCTCTGTGCTGGGTGTGAATGTTTAAAGACAACCAAAGACCCCTCCCCACCCTTGAGAGGCTCACAGTCGGCTAATAGACACACCCAATTCACACACAAAAGAACAAATGCATAGTCTCAGGGAGACTCTGAGCACTGTGTCAGGAAAAGGGCCTTTCAGGTCGGAGGTCTGATGCATCAGCATCTGCAGGAACCCTTCTGAGCAGCCACCTCATCACCTGCTCCCTGTCCCCTTGCAGGACACATGTCCTCACACACTATGTGGGAATCATAACCACAGGCCCTAGAGCCTCGGTTCATTTGTAGGCTCTATCACTTCCCCAAAATGTGGCCACAGACAAGTTATTTACCCTTTCTGCTTCTCCATTTCCTCAGCTGTCACATGGCCTGATGGAGTTCTCTGAGGAGCAAAGAAGTCCAGGGAAGTCATTGGGCACGTAGCAGGCTTCATCAGGGGAGCTGGCGACCTCCTTATCACTTCCCCACCTTTGTGCTGCGTGGAAGACAGGGACATTCACACCCACTGCTTTAAACAGAAGCAGAATGCCAGCAGGGTATACTGGGCCTTCCCTCCTTGAGACTGACCGTAGCTGTCATGTGACCCGCACGGCCCACCAACCTTGGCACTTCTCCTCCAATCCCGTTTGTTTTCCTAATATAAAACTAATATGACAGTCCTATAGACACATACTAGCCATGACAGCCTGACTCCAAAGCCAGGGCTCTGGGCCAGCCCCTTCAAGGAGGGTCCAGGTTCCCTGAGAAAGCAGGACAAGACTGGCATTCTGAGGGATCCCCCACCCTCTGCCCTAAGCTGCACCCGCACTCAGGAGGCCTGGCCTGGGAGTCATCCCATCCCTCCCAGGAGAGCCTGCCTCTGCACCACCTCTCCCGGAACCATTAAACACTCTGCAGTGGAAACGTAGCTGTCACGTGGCCCCCACGGCCCGCCAACCTTGGCACTTCTCCTCCGATCCCGTTTGTTTTTCTAATATAAAACTAATATGACATAATGTATAATCTAATTTGGAAATTACCATTTGCTTGGCTGGCCCACACTGCCAGCCAATACCAACAGCAAGAGAAATTATTTAAGAATGTTTCTTTTCCTTGGGAACACGGCTGATAATTTATTTTTCCGTCAGAAGATTACTTTTCTCTTTACGACATTTCCTGCCCGTGTGATTTGCGTTAGTGTTCAATAAAATGCTCTGTGCCTAGTGCAGGAGGTGAGTCAACACGGCTTTCCTTGAATGGAGAGAGGATGTCAATCATGGCCAATGGTGAGCTCGGACCTGCTGCCAAGGTACAGGAGCAGGCACCAGGGGGCTTTCGTGGTGAGAATTGGGCAGGTCTCAGGAAATCACTTGCCTCTGTCCCATAAGCCAGTCCTAAAGGCTCCTGTGGGTCCAGGGTAGCCCAGGACATGCTGGCCTACAGGAATCAGTGACACTCATTTAGCATCACCAGGCAAGAAGGCTTAGCACCCGGGTGGATTGTAAGTGGAGATGGTGATTGACTCTGGTTCAGGCTTCCAACTGTCTACAGCTGATTCTCCACTGGAATAAAGTACCTCCTCTCTGCAGCTGACACACACACACACACCTCACCTACACCTTCAGCACAATGCAGTTCAGGTCAATTCATTCCTTCATTCTTTCTTTCAATAGGATTTCAAAGCCTGAGCCTGCTGCTCAAGTTCGAGCTGGTTTCAAGTCCTTGTCCTGCCAATACCTCCGTGACCTTAGACAATTTTCCTCACCTCTGTGAACCTCTTCTGTAAAATTGGAATGAAAACCATGGCCAGCACCACTGGGTTTTCTAAACTGTAATGATGCCAAGCACATGGTAAGAGCTCATGAGGCTCTAAAGGGCGAGCCGGTGGTGACCAGAGCTCCTGGACTGCAGAGAGTTCTGGTCCCAGCAACTGGCTTGGATCTCGGAAACCAGGATGACACTGAGAATTAAGTGTCCCAGCACCCTGGGTCACAGCTTACCACCAAGTCATTGCAGGTGCCAAGCAGCTCACCCCTTGAAGGTGTGGCCAAGCACTTTGCAACCAGGGACTCTGGAGGGGGCTTCTTCCCTCCCTGCTGCAGTCTGGGGAGAAGGGACAGGAACAGCTTTCTCGGATTTTCTCCCCCTCCACCACAACCTCTCTCTCCTGACCTGAGACACTCAATCTCCCATTAGAGAGTTTATTTACCCAAATGAGTGGCAGGCTGCATGTCTTCCTAGAAGTTGTGAAAACTGGGCTGGTGGACATTCTGATGAAGGATGAAGAAGTGAACCGTTCTCTTGCTGCGCTGACCACCTCTCTTTGGAAGATGCTTGCTCAGGGGCGATGCTGGACAGGGCAGAGGTTCCTCCCTAAGCACATGGCCCTGTTAATGTGACCAAGTTAAGTGGTTGTTTGGTTTCACGGTTTCGAGGCAACTGGCTCTTCACGAAATTGACTGAATGTTTAGACACAGGCTCTCCCACTTGAGAGCTTGTTTGACAGAACGGAGTGGGTGTTTTGTTACTGCCTGGTGACCAGCGTGACCTGCTGCCTTTGCACTCTTTGATTGGGTTGACTGATTGTTTGGCTGTGGTGATTGGTGGTTTCACCAGGTTGACCAGTGGCTTGGTCACGGTTAGAGCCTCTACTGTTTAGGTTGGATAGGTGTTTTGGCATTCATTGACTGAGTTGACTAGGTTTCACTGAACTGACTGAATGCTTGAGTGAATTAATCCAAATATTTGGACATTGTTTGAAGCCGTCGATTGGCTGTTTACAAGAGCCTGGTGTGTTTCTATTAGGCGACCTGACTGACCCATTGTTCTGGCATTGTTTGACCCACAGGCTAGTTATTGAATCAGTTTGGTGTTTTGGCTTTGTTTAACTCTGAAGACAGGCCGTCTGAGAGTCATTTGATCAAGTGGATTGGTAGTTTGATGGAGTTGAACAATTCTCCAGCATTATTTGATTAAGTTGCTATTCAAACAGAGTTGATGTTTTGCTAGTTTGGCCCACTCTGTTGAGGGTGCCCATTCCTTGGGCTGTGCTCATGGGTCATTTGGGCACTGCTTGGACCAGTCAATGATGTTTAGCCAGGTTGACTGGTAGTTAGGGCTCCCTCGCCCACTTCAGCAGCTGTTTGGACAACTCGACCTGATAGCTGTCAGGCATTTCAATGGGGTTTCCAGTCTCCACCCCACAGGAGCAGAGGTGACTGGCACAGACTGTACTTGCTGACCAGTCCCCCAGGAGGGTTGGCATGAGGGAGTGGGAAGGAAGGGGGCTTGGGGGTCCCCCAGCCTCCAGCCTGCGTGGGGCAGGTGAGAACAGAAAGGCCGTCGGCAACTCGCTGCTGGACTGCAGAAGGCTGCGCGCCGCTCTCCTCTCCCGAGCAAGCAGAGTCGAATGCATTTGGCAGAACACTGCAAAAATGCAACCTCTGGGTTAAGTGGTTGAAATTAGGCCCAACGGGGCTGTTTCCCTGAGAATTTACAGTCGCTGTAGAACGCAGCCCTGATCAAGGGAGCGTCCCTCCTGCCAAGACAGAGAGCAGCTCCCCAGCTGGGGGCTGCACCCACATGGATGGCCTCCCACCTTTGATTAGCCAGATTGACCAGGCGCCTCCACTGGTGGCCACACGTGGCTAATGCCTATCCTTGCTGCAGGTGACAGCGACTCCCTGGAGTCCAGAGGAGGTGGGGGGACCCTTCTTCCCATGGCTTCCTCGGGGCCATCTACACCATGTGAGCTGTGAGTGGAGCCACCGAAACCTCCATCCCCACCCCAGCCTGCCTCCCCCACCTGCAGTCTGTGGGAGTGGAAATGCCCACGTCGTGCACTCGGATCTCAGGGCTGCAGGGGGACCTGGGGTGGGGGTGGGCTGACTCCCTCCTTCTACACATGGGGAAACTGAGTCCCAGGGAGGGAAAGGGACTTTCTGAACTGGGCTTTAGGACATTCTACGTTATTAACCCTTTTCAGTTAAAGGCAGGTTGAAATAGAAAGCCCAGATCAGGAAGCCAGGTGGGTGCTGATACCGCAGCAGGCACACAGCTCTCTGATTCACTGTGGGGCTTACGGCAAGTCCCCTCAGGAGAGCAAGAGTGAGCCATTGCCGAGGAATCATCTAGGGTTCCAAGCTCCATCCCTGAGGTGTAGGCAGTCACACGGTACCTGGATCTGCATCAGGACGTGTCATCAGAGCAAGGGAGGTGATGGCCTCACCAAATGCCACGTGGAGTTCCAGATAAGGGCTAATGGCCACATAACAAAGTGAGTCACAACCAAGAAAGAAAGGTTCTCCAAGCCATGTCCTAGCACAAACAGATGAAGGAGCCAAGACTGCCCTGCCTAGAGAAAAAGAGGGTCACTGACTGAAAAATGCAGTCTTTCAGAGGACAAGTGAGCAGAAAAGTTTGATGGGTGTCTGAGAATAGAGGCAAAAATAGTCTGACTCCCAGGGGGTACCTGAAAAACATTTTAATACCATTGTAAGGGGGGAAAATACTAGGAAGAACTTTCTGACAGACAGATCCACTTTGACCCTGGGAGAACTCCTGGCTCCCGAGGCTTGCAGGCAGAATTCCAGTGTTGGGTGAACAGATAGTCAGATGAGTCGAAGACAAGACACTTGCTATTTCCTTGGTCAGACGTGTGACTTTTATTAGTGCCCCACCATTAATGCAGCCTTGATTATACATCCTTGTTCAGTCTTGCCAGCCCGTGGTGACTTGGGTACCACTATCGCCTCCAGATTCTCTTCATACTAATCACTGGGAAACAGGCCTCACCACTCCACACACATGCCATCACTCTCCCTTCTTTCTTTTTTTTTGTTGGGGGGAAGGTATCAGGGATTGAACCCAGGGCGCTTTACCACTGAGCCACATCACTAGCCCATTTTATGTTTTATTTCAAGACAGGGTCTCATTGAGTTGCTTAGGGCCTTCCTAAGTTGCTGAGGCTGGCTTTGAACTTGCAATCCTCCTGCCTCCACCTCTTGAGCTGCTAGGATGGCAGGTGTGTGCCACTGGGCCCAGCATGCCACCACTTTTCAAACCCTGAACCTTTGTGAGCCCCAGTTCTGCCAACCAGCATCCCTCTCTCTCTTCCAGCTTCCTTCAAATTCCAACTGGGAGCAGTCAGGCAGCTCTGGCCGAGGGACAGCCTTGTAACACCTCACTGGAGACCTGCCTTAGATAGTCTTTCCAACAAGGAAAGGCAGGGGTCAGGGAGACACTTTGCAAGAGTCTGACAACTGCACAATTAAGGTTTTGAGATCCTGCTATTCATCTGGTGCCAGGCAGCCTGAGCCTCTGGCCTGACTCTCAGAAGGCATGGGAGGCAGGCGAGAAGGGAAGCAGAAAGAACCAGAACACCCGACCTCCCTTTAAAGACCCCCAAGAAAACACTCTGGTCAGCCTCCATGGTCCACAGGAGCCCTGCCAAATATGTGTTGTGCCACTGCCTATTGGGTCCAAGGGCTGCCAGTCACCCAGGCCTCTGCCTTCTACCCAAGCAGCCCAGGGGCAGTGTGGGAACTCACAGGACACCACCGGCCCTCCTCACACACCCAGGGCCTATCAGATCCACACAGGCACCAGGGCCACCCAGGGGATGAGAACAGAGGATTAGGGGAGGTCAGGCTGCTGGGGATACTGCTGGGAGGCACAGAGGGCAAAGAGCAATCACTGTGCACTTGGAGAGAGCTGCACCCACCCACCTCCCAACAACCTCTGGGTGACCTGGGTGGGCCCGCCTGACCCCTCTGGGCCTCTTCCTCACAGCTCTGGGTAGGGAAAGTCAGGACTAGAGGGACCACAGAAATCTTGGCATCCCACCCCATTCATTCAGAGGCAGGAAGACCCAGTCAGGGAGTGGGTGGACCTGGGAGTGGAGCTCAGCCCAGCCCAGCCCAGGCCCTCTATTCCCACCACGTGTGCTGCCTCTCCAAACCTGCACTAGCAGCTCATGGCCGCCTCAGTCCAGAGAAGATGCCCTCATCTGCTGGGCCTGCCATAGTAAGTTCTGCAAACTGGGTGGCTTAAAGAGCAGAAATTTACTGTCTTACAGTTCTGGAGGCCAGAAGTCCAAGATCAAGGTGTCAGTGGGCTGGTTCCTTCTGAGGGATATAAGACTGTTCTGTGCCTCTCCTCCAGGTTCTGGGAGGTTGCTGGCAATCTCTGGGTTCCTTGGTTTGTAGAGGAACCACCCCTAGCATGGCCTTCATCTTCACCTGGCCTTCTCCCATGGGTCTGTCCTGTGCATCTATGCCCAGATCTCTCCTTTTCAGAAGGACACAGTCAGATTGGGTCAGGGCCACCCTAGAAACCTCATTGTCATGTAGTACTTCTATAGAGCCCCCATCTCCAGAGGAGTGCACATTCTCAGGTGCTGGGGTTAGGAGGTCAACACAAATTTAGGGAGGTCACAGTTCAAACATCACAGAGGGGTCCTGGGCTCCTCCAAGGATGTCTCCAGGCACATGCACATGTGTACAGGCACACACAGGCACAGGCACACACATTAGAAAGACCCTTAAGGTGGGCTGGGAAGATAGCTCAGTTGGTAGAGTGCTTGCCTTGCAAGCACAGAGCCCTGGGTTCAATCCCCAGCACTGCAAAAAAAAAAAAAAAAAAAAAGGAGAGAGACCCAGTGAAGGATGCTCAGGGTGGGGTAGTTGAACTACATCCAGTTGAGGGAGCATAGGGTGAAGGGCAAGAGACATGGTCACTGACACCAACCAATCGTGTAGCCTCAGGCAAGATGGATAGCCTCACTGAAACTTGATTCTCATCAACTAAGTGGGGTGGTAATTCTGCTGCCCATACTTCAGACCTAGTGAAGGCAAAAGAAAAGACTTTGGAGGCTATGGCAGGAACAGACTAACAGATCTCCACTTCATCCTGAGTGTACAGCTAGGGTTTATTCCCCGGCCTCCCTAGCAGTTAAATGTGACCACAGGAATAGGTTCAAATAAATGGAATGTGGGTGAGGTGATATGTGCCAGCCCTAGCCCCCCTTGTGATCCTCCAAGCCCCACCACCACCCACCATTTGAGTGCAGAGGACCAATACCCTCAGAATACTCTCAGGGACGGCAGAACCACCAAACTGAAACCTCCTGGATCCCTGAGTCACCACATGAACTAGGAGCACCTGCATCAACTTAATGTGAGCAAGATGTCAGCTGCTGGCCTAAGCCACAGAAGTCATGGAGTTACATGGGTCACAGCAGCTCAGTGGCCTGCACTGATCTGGAGCCTGGAGGGTGTCTTGATGTGAGGAACATAAGTGCACTGGGGAAGGAGAAATAGGTCAGAGAGGAAGCAGGCACCTGGCCACCTGGGGACAGGGGAAGGAATCTGATTCTATGCAATTAGAGAGTCCACCCCACCACTTAGCCTGGCTGCCCATAGCAGCCCAACAAGTTGACTCAGGAACCAAGTCTCCATCCCTGCCTGAGGAATGCAGGTACCAGGTCAGCTTCAGCCTCTCTGGGGTGGCAGAGGCAGGAGTGGAAGCAAGAGGCCCAGTCTAGGGACACGCTCCCAGGGTGACCTGCCAGGAGGAGCTACTACACACAGACGAGGAGGAGAGTTGCTTAGGGCAAAACCAGAGGTCGTCCTGTGGCCATGATCCCTGCCCTAGCCCACAGCAGAGGTGACTCAGATAGTCAGGCACTTACAGACTGTCCACATGAAGGAACCACAGGGACACCTGGCTTTCACCACACAGCTGTCCTATGCTCTAAACTGAGACTCCCAAAAGAACCCCTGAGTATCAGTCAGACTCAGAGAAGGTCACCCTGAAGAGGTCCTCCATGCAAACCTTTGGGGGCAGGGGGGCTGTCTACCACCTCCAGAGTCAGCCTGGGCCTCGGTTGGAACCCAGAACGACCGCTCCTGCCCCCACCTAGGACTGAGGCTGCACCCCGTGCTCCACCTTCCTGGGTAGTGAGTTGCCAAGTGCTCATAGAGTCTGCCCAGCACTTCTGCAGAAAGCCCTCACAGACTGCTGCCTGCTCAAAACTCTGCCCAATCCAACGTGCAAACCGGGACCAATCCATCCCCACTCTGGGTTGAAACTCCCGCCTTTAGCATGCAGGACAGTGCTGGATGACCTACAAAGAGCCACCAACTCTACTCCCCCCAACCTGCAACCACTAATCAGTCCCTGAGCACCGGCTGTGAGCCTGACCCAGGTGACAGGGATGTGGGGACCTCATGGGCTGATGGCTGAGAAGTGCTATGAGGGACACAAGGATGCAGCACTATCAGATTAAAGACTGCTTAGGGGATCAGAGAAGGCGTCTCATGGGAGGAGACATTTGGGCAGGACCTTAGATGATGAGTAAGTAGGAGTATCCCAAAATCGTAGGAAAAAATAGGAATTTTTCTGTAGCACTTTATTTGTTCACTTCTAGAATCCCTTTTGATCTTCCAGATTCAGGTCTCAGTACGTTGGGACTTAGAATATGTAGATGTTTAGCTCTCACTTTCTTTTTTGACATTATTACCATTTTCTGGTTAAGATGATTGAGGCCCAGAAAGGGCAAGGAACTTCCCAAGGTCACACAGCAGGGAGTTAGTAAGCAGATCCTGAAATCTGAATCTGCTGACTTCCAGTCTAATGTTCCCACCACAATAACTCATTCACCTCCTTTTCCTTTTCCAGCAACCATCTGGCCTGACCAACTGCCCCTTCCCTCCCAACCAGACTCAGGACAAGTTTTATAGGGAGGTAACTGATTGGGGTGGGGGGTAGAGAGTAGAAGAGAGAGTTTAACCCACCATGTTTTCATACTTGGGATTTGAAAACACGATTTCCCCAGCAAAGCAGCTTAGCGTTAGCGGAAAATCGCTTGGAAGGATGTGATATCATTTATAACAGTACATTAATGCAAGCTGAGAACCTGATATATTTTAGGAACATTCAGCACACTCTAGACTAATAAACATTTTACAATATTATTGCACATGTTCATTTCACTTTGTACAAATAATCATTCCCTTCACATCTAATAAGTCTGTTTGACACATAAGTGGTCCTGGGCACACACCTCAGAGGGCCTTGTTTTTTTGTGCATTGATCATTTATTTGTGTAGCCCGCTGGGACAGTGACTAATGATTTTGAAAGTTTAAATGTCCTCCAACATCGTCTTTGTCTCCCTGCCTGTTATCGTATGCATGTAAAATGATTTCGTCTGGCCCCGAAATGCATTGTTTTTTTGTGTATGAAAAATGCCCGTCCCCTCTCTACTTGGCGTGGCATCAATCAGTTTAAGACAATATTTGGAGGAGCCCTGGTCTGCGGGTCCTCCAGCCAGCTCCCAAGGTCCCCAGGAGACAGGCCCCAAACACCACTTACTGGGGAATTTCCAAACAAACCTGCTGCCACCACTGCGTCAACTCAGAAGCCCCTGCTTCCATGAGCTGGGCGTGAGACCCGCCCCTCCAAGGCCCAGAGAGCAGAGACTTGCTGCCCGTTCCCGTCTTCTTTTAACTCGGAGAATATCTGTGGAGGCTTTTGGGGCCTGGTGCTGCTATTCTAGGAGCTGGGTCGACAGGAAGGGACCAAACATGGCCCTGGCCCTGAGGAACTTAGAATCAGAGTAGGAGCACCACTAGCTCAAAGAACTTGTGGGCGGGAAGTAGAAGTCGTCCCCCTCTGGGTGGCTCCACCAGTTGAGCCCATTACCTGGAGAGCAGGTGCCTTTGTAGGGGTTAGAAACAGCTCTCTTCCCTCTGGGAAGATAGAGTCCCCCATCGGGGCACATTCCTCAGCTGGGTTTCCTTGGGCAGTGTGTGACCTATGCAACTGAACAAAGAGGACATCCTGGTGAAGTTGGGGTGGAGGTCAGTGGGCAACAAACAGACACAGAAACATTGCTATGCACTATGTCCCATAAAGAAACAAGCTATTAGGAATGGAAGCCCAGAGGGAAAATAGTTAATAAGGCTTTATAAGTAAGTGACCTTTGAGTTTGGCCATAAAGAAAAAGTAGGTGAGTCTGGGAATTAGACAAGAAACTATCAACTCCTAGAAGAAAACAAAGAGGCAATACCCCAAAGGTACAAGGAATGACTTTCTCAATAAGACACCTGAAGCTCAGAAACTGTCAAGAGTTAATAAGTGGGATGACATCAAATTAAAAACCTTCTGCACAGCAAAGGAAATCATTAAGAATGTGAAAAGAGAACCTACAGAATGGGAGAAAATCTTTGCTAGCTATTCTTCGGGCAGAAAATTAATATCTAGAATATACAAAAAACTCAACAAGTTTAACAAACAAAAAAAAAAAAACACAACCCAATTAATAAATGGGCAAATGAAGTAAACAGACACTTCAATACAAATGGCCAACAATATACAAAAAAAATGTTCAATATCATAAGCAATAAGGGAAATGCAAATCAAAACTACACCAAGATTTCATCTACTCCAGTCAGAATGTCCATCATCAAGAATACAAACAATTATAAATACTGGAGAGGATGTGGAGGAAAAGGAACACTTTACACTGTTGGTGGGATTGTAAATCAGTACAGTCTCTATGGAAATCAGTAATGCAGGTTCCTCAAAAGGCTAGGCATAGAAGCCCCATCTGACCCAGCTATACCACTCCTTGGTATTTATCCTAAAGAATTAAAGTCATCATACTACAGTGATACATGCACACCCACGTTTATAGCAGCACAATTCACAATAGCCAAACTATGAAACAGCCTAGGTGTCCATCAACAAGTGAATGGATACAAAAAATGTGGTGTATAACACACAATGGAATTTTATTCAGCCAAAAAGAAGAATGAAATCATTGTCATTGAGAACATCATGTTAAGCGAAATAAGCCAAACTCAGACAGTCAAGGGTTGTATGTGTTCTCTCAGATGTTCAAGCTACAGCAGAAAAAGGGAAAGAGAGGTGGGGGGAATCTCATGAAAATCACAGGGAGATCAGTAGAGTAGAGGAAAGGGTCCAGGGGAAGGAGGAGGGGAGGGAAAGGGGAAACACTGGGCATGACATTAGCCAAATCATATTGTTATATCGTGTGCATGTGTGATTATGTGACAATAAATCACACCAATAAGTACAACTATAGAACATCAATAAAAAATGTGGGCGAAAAGTAGGTGAGTGAAAGGCAAAGGGGGAGCACCATCCCACCCCCACTGAGCAGAAGGCTGCCCCCAGCCGGAGGAGAGAGAGCTGGCATTTGGAGAGACTAACCAAAGGAGGAAGAAAAGAAGTAGAAGAGGATGAAACAAGAAAGGGACATTTGTCAAGTGAACAAGTGACTGGAGGGGACAGAAGGGCAGTCAGGTAAGTGGCAGATGGACAGACAGGAAGTAGAGACCATATTAAAGTCTGGGAGTTTTCAAAGCCTTTCTAAGAAATGGGTGCCTTTTCCCCATAAGCAGTGAGTGGTGAATTCAGAACTATATCTTAAATGATCCCCCTGCCTAAAATGAACTGGAAAAAATCAGTCTGGGTACAGAGGGGCATCTCCTTGGCACTCAGCTAGAGTGATGGTTTAGAGTCATCCTGTTAGGAAAAGGGAAGGAAGGAAAGCAACGTTGACTGAGCAACAGCAGCCCTATCAGGCAAATGAGTGTCTTCAGCTGGGTCCTGAGAAACAGGCACAGAGAAGTGCTTTGCCTGAGGCTGTCTGCCTGTTCAGAGACAAGAGTTGCCCCGTTTGCCTGGCTCCACAGTTGGTGCTCAGACCACTTATGCACAACTGGTTCATGAGATGGCCTGAAATTGAGCTGCCTTGGCCCTTGGGCCCAAGGACCTCACAGCCTTGGCCCTACTCACTCAGATCTGGTACCGGTGGCCAAACACAGGCCTCACTGACTCTGAGCAGCCTCCATCTGCACTTCCAGAAGAACCTGGAACAGATTCATAGATCAAGAAATCTGTGCTAGATGCTAGCTTTACCTTCTCTCCCACACCACCTCAGCCCTTTCCACCACACACAAAACAATGTAGCATGCTATGTACTATTTGACAACCCCACTTCCTCACCTGCACATGTTATTCCCTCTGCATGACTTTCATTCTGTCTGGCTAATGCCTCCCTCCGATCCTTCAAGGCCAACTCAGGGAGCTCCTCCTTCAGGAAGCCTCCCTGACTCCATGGCTGGGTAAGGACCTCCTCTGTGCTCCCACAGTTCCTGACTCACCTCACTTACATATTTGTATGTTTGTGGTCCACTTATATCAGCTTTCTCTATCCCACCATGGGCTGATGGAGAACAGGATGTATTTGATTCAGCCCTAGATCCTCAGCCTCCATATGGGCCTGGCCCAGAGTAGAATCAGAGAATATTGGAAAGATAGATGAGTGGGTGGATAGGTGGGCAGATGGATAGATGGACAGGTGGGTGTGTGGATGAATGGACAGATGAATAACTAGCTTCTCTCCTTTAAAAGGAAAAAATCTTTAGACTTGACTCTTTCATCTTCAAGAAGAGTTTCCTGACCTGGAATAAAGAAAACTCAATCTTAGAAACTGAGGCTCTAGATGGCACAAAATAAATGATGGTAATTCATTCATGCTGCTTCACCAAGGGAAAGGCCAGATGATTTGGGACATCCTCATGCAGACTAGGGTTCAAAGAAAACAAGGTCACAGAGAGTCTTGGACACAGTTTTAAGGGGCCTGATCTTTGTTATGAGGCTGATGGGAGCTGGAGGAGGCTTCCATGGGTATAATAAGGAGTTGTCAACATTCTTGAGTCCTCTACGTGAGGATAAGAAAGACAGTAAGAGCCATCAACCTTAGGCAGTCCTCCCTGTCTCTCTGCAAAGACTGACTAGAAAAGTAGAAGGTTCCCCAGATTCAGAACCCATTCAGGAGCAAAGATGAGTATTGCCACAGTGACTGGACCTTGCATTCAGGCAACCCACAACATCACTCCAGATCTCTCTCTGGCCCCTTCCAACTCTACTTGGACACAGAGGAACATGCTGTGACCACAAGGACCAGGATCATATGGTCTCACTGAGTCGAAGTCTTACTGCTCTCTCCAGCCTCCAAGCAGATAGAGTTAGAAGTCCATTAGTTAGAACTGCATACCAGAAGGCCAATCATATAAATTATTTCTTAATTCATTTAGCAAGTATGTATTTGAGTATCTATGTATCCATCAGAGAAAGAACCACCAGAAGATACCTAGAATAAGAGATTTATTACAGGATTGATGCTACAGCATTGAGGGAGCTGGTTGGAATATTCTACAAGCTTCCAGGTGAGGCCGACAGGGCAGGTGGTACAGAAGGAAAAATACTGAGAAACGGGAAGAAAGGACAAATGAGAGCCCATGGGGATTCTCACCACTCTCCGCCTCTAACTTAACGACAGACCTCCTCTGGGAGAAGTGGGAACCCTGTACCATGAAGTGGCACATGCACCTAATCCAGGATTCAGGGATGCTGGGAAAAAGGACCCCGAGTCCCCAGCCACTGCCCCCACCCACCCACCCACCCAGGCAAGTCAGCAGAGAAGTCCCAGAGCACGAGCTCAGGCTGCACACCCTTCCCAGCCACTGCCTCACGGCTGCCTCCCGAATCTCAGGCCAAAAGCTTCTTGTAACCCTTGTTGACCTGGAAACATCCAGGGAAGGAAATTTGGGGAACAGGGTTCCAGCTCAGCTAGGCTGACTCCATAAAAAGCCACTAGGCCTGCAGGGTGTCTGGCAAGAGACGAGCCTCTGGAGACTTGGTAGGGAAAAGTCAGGGTCCTTACCACCACAGAGCTTAATCTTGTGACAAGGACAGTCTGACGGATACTATATACAGTAGGGCACTTTAAGTTATTGACAGTCTACTGTTAAGAATCAATGAATTAGGATGTGTTTGTATCCAAAATAATAGTGCTTTCAACAGGTGAAAGTTGCTCTCTGACTTCAGGAACAGGCTGAAGTGATGGATCCCATATTGTCAGGGACCCAGGTTTCATACACGGCATGTCTGGCCTCATTCTCCTGCTGTCACTCCATGACCTGAGCTGCCTGCTGGCTGGTGCCATTGCTATTAGGCCCCAACCCCAACCATCAGAAAGGAAGGAGGGAGGGAGGGGGTACACAAATCCACTCACTGTAAGAATACTTCCCGGCAGTTTCATATGTATCTTCGATTAAGTGACTAGAACCTAGCTGCCCCCACAGCTACAAGGGAAGTCGGGAAATGGTTTTATTCTAGACAGCCATATGCTCAACTAAGATCTGAGGTCCTATTACTCAGAAATAGGGATAAAGTGGCTGCTGTGAGTCAACCCGCAGTCTCTACCTCAGGTGATCTACCACAGGGTCAATTTCTCAGAGTCTGGAGTCACACAACCCTGAATTCCCTTCCGAGTTCTGTCACTTGCTAGCTGTGTGATGCTGAACAAAGCAATTACCTTCTCTGAGCTTTTGTTTCTCTAAGCACTGGAGAGTATTATCATTACAAGCCACTCTACATACTTTATATGATCTGCTATTAATTTGCACAATGAATATGAGCTGAGTAGTATCATTATCCCCATTTTATAGATGAGGAAGCTGAGCTCAGGGAACTGAGATAACTTTCCCAAGGTTATGCTCATTCAGAAACACATATGTAAGGAGTGCCTGCTCAGTGCCAGGCCTGGGGATGGGCTCTGAAGATGCAGAGAAAAGGCAGATGTGGCCCCAGCCCTTTCTGAGCTCCCCACTGGGGAGAGGCAAATCCAAGCCTTCCACTCCACCAGGCTGAACCCCATAGCCTATGTAAGGGTCTGGGGGCTCCATATAGGGAAGCAATAACAAAGTATTTCTTTATTTTACCTCTTCCAGGAACAACCAGCCTGAACCCATAATCACTGTCCAAGAGCATCGTCCCAGTGCAAGTGCTCACAGGTGTCTAAGATGAGGAGAAGCAGTCAGTCAAGTAGTCACCCAGTGGCAGCTCCTGGCCAGTCCAAGAAGAGCCAGCAGTGACAGCAACCCCAAAATACACCTGCGTGGACCTTACGGTCACAAAGCACTCCCCCATCCACTACTGCTCTAGGTCCTTTTGTAGATGAGGAAGTGGGACTTCAAGAAACCAAGTCACTTATCCAAAATGACACAGGAAGTATCCAAAGCAGATGTCCCCAGAAATATCCCAGAGGATAAAGGTAGAGGTACAGCATTGCCTAGCTGGTCTAAGGGACTGACGCACAGCTCAGGCAGCCTTGGCATTGACTAGGACAGGCATGAAGGCAGTTGAAGAGTCTGGTGCCTTCTGGTGAGCAGAAGATCCAGGTAAGCCCCGGGAGGAACCCTGCAGAGGGGCTGCATTTAAGGGGGCTTTGGGGAAATGGTTTAACCCCCACTTCTTAGCATCTCAGGGGACTGACTTGGGCTCTCCCAGTTATAGACCTCCATTTGCCCATCTGTGATCAGATGGCCCCTCCATGAATGTGAAAAGCAGGGCAAGTATGCCACTCTCTGGGCCTCGGTCTCCCCTTCTACGAGGCCTTCTCTCACACAAAGGAGGCCACACCACACTGGCACTTGCTGGGCCTTGTTCCAGACCAGGCTTTCCAAACAGCCTGGTGACAGGAGACAGGAAGGAAGAAGCCAGACAGACTTTGGGTTCCAGTGCTGGCCCTGGACCTATAGAAAGGGACAGGAGCAAGTACCACCACATGTGGGGAATGTGCCAAGTAAAGGAGCCCGCCTCCACAGAGTGCCAAGCACAACACCAGGCCCTCGAAATGCCCTCCATAAATGGGGGTCCTCTTCTCCCTCTTGCTTTGCCCAGTTGCTTTGCCTAAGTCCCAGACAGGCATTATTCACAGCAGATGGCTCCAGGGCTGGAGATCAGCCTCCTCGTGGTACCACAACGATTGAGGCCAGGAGGAGAAGGAACTTTTCCAGGCTCACCCAGCCGGGCACAGCACTTAGGGCCTATAGACACCCACCTGAGGAACCCTGCCCTGACCGTGATAGTGCAGGTGTTTCGGGGAACTTAGCACTTGGTGTTGAGACCTGGGTCTCACTCCATCCTGGAGCATTCAAGAAATCCGACCCAGCCCGCATCCACATCACACCTCCACATCTCCACCGACTATTGCTTTGAGGAGCAACTGTGTTATTTGTGATTTCTGACATTTGCCCCCTTACAAGCCCCTCCCCCCTTTCCTGTTTGGCCTGTGAATTGGAAAGGGCTGTAAACAGGCAGGCGGGCTCCTCGCCCCAGGGCGAGCCTGTCAGCCTGCCAGGGGAAAGGTAGGACCCAAGGGACCCCCGCCCCCACCAGCCCCATGCAGCCCAGCTGAAGAACTTGTAAAGACAGGATTTGTTTGTTTTTTTGGATCTGGCTCAGGATCTGGCTGAGGCCAGGCCCTTTGGGGAAAAGCAACTTTTAAATAAATGCTTCAAGATTGTGCAAACATTTCAGTAGTATAGGAGGCCTGGCGTTCTGGGTCAGGGAGGGAAAAAAATACCTGTCAATCACTCTAGAGATGAAAACCTGATAGCAGAGTGGTTGGTGAGGACTAGGGCTTGGGTTGCAAACCTCAGTTATGGCTGGCTGAGACCAACTACACTTCAGCCCTCTCTCAAAAAATCATTTGCATGTTAATCAATAGAGCAGCCCTGTTTGACAGGCACAGAGAGCACAAGGCGTTGGCAACCAAAGCCATGCAATGTGTGCAGAAAAAATGCAACTTAAAGGCAGACAGAACTAGATTTTAGCCGGGGCTTTTCCACCAATTAGCTATAGTCTTGGGTAAGTTATTTAGCATCATTTAGCATCATTTTTCTCTTTGATAAAACGAGGTTACAATATCAATCTCATAAGGATGTTTTGAGATATAAAAAACAGATTTATGTCATAACATAAAACCTGGCCCAATTCAAAAGCATAGTTAATAAACAATGGTAATGTTATTAGCTGTCATTTATTGGGCATTTTCTCCGAGGAGGGACTTGCTATGTCTTCATTGATCCTCAAAATCAGCCCCATTCAGTCTGACACTCACAATTGTGTCCTCTGCACCTTTTCTGTGCTGACCTCAGGGCTGGTGATCTTAAAAAGGAAGCCTCAAGCTGGACCAGAGAAGAGTACTCGGGGCGTGAAGCTTGGGGAGGGATGGTTCTGACCCCCTCTGTGAAGGGGGGAGGTTCCGGCCTGGGTCCCAAAGGACAGGGGAGAGGAGCACAGGGGAAGAGCACTCCAGATGGAGGGACCACTTAAGCAAAGGCTCCAGAGCAAGCACCCAGTGCAGTGGAGATGCAGAAAAGCTCATCTGGGTGACGAAGCTGGCAGAGTTAGACTGGAGTCAGGGAGCAGAGTCCTGCTCTATAAAGGTCCAACTGGGTTCTCTGGGCCAGTGCCCCTACAGTCCTCCCAGCAGCTGTGTGACTAAGGTGATAGCCCAACTTTTCTGGCTCTAGATCTCTGCTCAGCCTGCCTCAAAAGATTTCCAGAGGTCAGAGACTTTTGAGGTTAAAGTGCTCCACCAACACTGGGTACCATTATTCAACATGTATAAACACACACAAATATATGCATATACATACGGACATATGCATAAAACACACACACACACAGGCTCAGGAAACAGAATGACCTGGTTTGCCATCCCAGACTCACCATTTACTGCCCTGTTCTCCAGGGATGCATGCATACAATGCAAAGAAAGTGCCAGTATGCTGTCTGGCATGTACAGGCACACATGTCTCATTCTCATTCAAACATTAACAAACTCAAGCTACCCCTCTTTCCTTCAGGAAGAAACTACCACCCACCCAGGTCAATTCATGAGACTTTGCAGTCCAGAGATCAGTCCCCCAAACCCTTTATTGCACATGTGGGAAAACTGAGGTTAAGAGAAGGAGGAAGGTATATCCAGCTCAGAAGCAGAGGAGTGCATGGAAAGAAGTCTTCCAGGAATGTGCAGGCATCAAGCCAAGCCTCGAAGAGTAAGCTTGACTCCAAAGGCAGGTTGGAAGGACATTTCAAGTTGAGGGAATGGGATGAGCAAGTGCCCAGAGATGTCACTGATGAACCTGGAGAAAAAAAGAGTCGCCCAGTTTGGGGATCAATGATGAGGTGTGCTAGAGAAGAAGCTGGAGAAATCCTTGAGAAGGCAGGAAGAAACCTGTGGGGTAAGCTTGGAAAACTGGTCATTTTTGAGAGCCATGCAGCACCTGGGGTCAACATTTCAGAAAGATTCCTACATTGTTAGACATAAAACTAGAGGCTTGGCCCAGGCTAGGAGTGGATTGGAGAGCTGGTAGACTTCTCAAAGAACACTTGTTTTTTTAGAGGAGGAAAGAGAGATGGAGGTTGAGTGGGCATAAAGGAACGGACACTTGACGGTGACCCACAAAGAGCCACCTTCAACTCAAGGGACTGCAGATATGGGGTTTAGAACAGAAGACATGCTGAGGACAGAAGGCTTCCTGGCACCCAGACTCAGTCTTTCCTACAAAGTCCTACACCACATCCCATCCCACACTCTCCCCAATTCCACTTAGGAAGGCAAGGATTCAGGCCCAGATGAGGAGGTCCACAGGACAGGGTGGAGAAATCCCAGCTCCTCCCAAGGGGACAGGGGCGGGGGCAGACAAATCAGCCATCAGGGAACCAGCATTTCCTCCAACTTTATCTCCTTTCTTCTTTCCTCGTGGCTTCATCTGACTCCTTCCCCAGAGCTGCCCTTAGCCTCTTACTGTGTGCCATGAAGCCAGCACGCTGGCTTCTCCGACTCTGGGTCACCTCCTCTGTAAAGGGTAGGTAACAATACTAGCAAGCTGTGACCATCTAGCCACACCCAGAGGGGGCTGCTCAGAGGGTGCCAGTTCCTTTCTCGCTCAATAAACGGTCCCGTTACCCCCTCACACGCACAGACCTCTTTCACTTGCCTCAGTGCCACCACGCTGAGAGGTGTTGCCATCACCCCATGGGCCACCTGGCAGGCAAAGGGCTCTCTCACTGGGCAGTTAGGGGCGGCGGCAGGCTTCGAACCCCGGCCCCTGGACGCGCCCCGCAGCCGCGACCTCCGCCTCTCCTCCTCGCTCCTCTGCCCGCGCCCTCCCCTGGCCTGCGCGCGTCCCCCTCCCGGTCCTCCTCCGGCGCCGCCCCCTCCTCCTCCTGGTCCTCGGAGCCCAAATACGCGACACCTGGAGCAATCGCAGCCGCCCGGCGGCCTGGGCCTCATTACGGCCGGCCCTTATCGCGGCGTGCATCACATTATTTCATTTCAAAGAATCCACAGAGAAGCCCGTCCCCGGCCGACAACAGAAAGTAAAAACACAGCTGACTCCCATTAGGGCCCTCTCACAGGCTCCGCGTGAGGTAATGAAATATGGAAGCGGTGAGATATGTAATGCTTTATTAAGCGGTCTCAGCTACAACGGCGTGCATGCCAATTACGCCTGCAGGCTACCGCCCGCCCCCGGCCGCGGACCACCCAGCGCGCGCCCGGCCCGCGCCCCGGACGGGAGAGGAGGAGGCCGGCGGAGGGTGGGAGGACCGCGGGGGGCGGGGGAGGAGGAGGGAGGGGAGCGGAGGAAGGAGAAGGGGGAGAAACGAGGGACGAAGGAGGGCGGAGGGGACTAGGAAGGAAGAAGATGGGGAGGAAGGAAGGAGGTCGGGAGGAAGGAGAGGAACAGCAGCGGAGGTGCCCAGTGCCATCCCTGGGTCATGGCAACTAGCAAAGCATCGTGGGGTCTGGGACTGAGAGAGAAGGGTCGGGGAGCGGGGCACTCCCAGTGATTCCTAGATGGCAGGAAGCCCATGGCCAGAAATAAGGCTCAGAGAGGGAAAGACACTTACTGGGGGTACCCAGATGAACCCTGAGCAAGGATGGAGGGACACCAGGCCTCCTGTTTCCTAAACTGGTTTCTTTTCTGCCCAATCTGTCACTTCTTTTTCCTTTAATGATCTCTCAACAACCAAGTTCCCACATCTGTGTGTGAATGACAGGCTTGCTTTTTAGCATCTTACTTTCTGCCCCTTGAAATCCTCGGTGCTCTTCCCCTACCCTCCCTGAACACATCACCCCAGCCAATCTTAGGTTTGTCCATGAAGGCCCCATTCAGTCAGTGGACATGAGCTAAGCTCCTACCTGGCCAGGTACTGGGGAAAAGAAAGAACAAAATACTCATGCCCTCCTGCCCATGAAGAGTTCACAGCCTGACAGGGGAAAATGTCTCTTACCAATAACAAAGGGAGCTTAAGTTCATATGGGAGTTCTGTAACAGAGAGTGGGGACAGACCTACCCAGAAGGTGAGCAGAGTCTTGCAGGGTGAGTAGGAGTCACCTTAGAGGAAGAAGACCTGAGAAGCCAGCCTGCGAACACTTTGGAACATCAAATATCCGAGACTCCTCCAAGGAGGTGATGCCTTGTAGGGCACACTGAGCAGGAGGAGAGTAACCAGAGCTAGGGACAGGAGAGCAGCAGAGGTTCTAAGGTAAACTCTTCAAATTGGTGGAAGTCAAGGCACTGATTCATCTCTCAGTAGTTAGGTTTCTTTGAACCTTGCTCCCAATAGGCTTTCAACGGGCCATTCATACAGTCTTTAAATAGAAAGGACCTCTGTTTTCATCATATCAATGTCATTACCCCCATTTCATAAATGAAACTCTGAGAAGTCATCTGTGTCACCCAGGAAAAAATACTTATGATGACTTTCATCCATTGTAACCTTAGTGTGTGGCAGGTACTACACTAAGCACTTTCTATACATTTATTATCTCATTTGATACTCAAAACAACCCTTTGAGAAAGCTTCCTAAAATATTCTAACATCTTTCACTCTTCCTGTCTTAGACTTGCTGTTCCTTCTGCCCACAAGCCTTCCTTGTTCTTTACCTGATGTATTATTTAGGCTTCCAACTAAATAACAGGCTTCAGACAAGAGTCCACAGCACAGTCGTTCAAATAGGATAGAAGTTCCAGCTGCCTCAGGCAATGGTTTAGAGGAAACAAAAGTGGTCCACAGGCAGGGGATGGCTGTGCTCAGCAGGGTCATCCAGTGGCCCAGGTTTTATTACTCCTCCATCCCCTCGTGGCTAAAATTCATTCCCCACCAACACCACCATGTCTATGCTCCAACCTTGGAAAATTACCTAGCAACTGCACTTCCACTCACAATTAGTGTAGAAACAGTCCCAACAGCTTCACCTAGCTGCAAGGGATAGCGAGACATAATCTGTATCTGGATGACCATGTGTCCTGCTAAATTTGGAACAAGTGTTTCTGTTATTAAAAATACAAGAAAATGGGTAAACAACATATTCTGCCCCCCACACACACACACACATTCAATCTTTTATAATCCAGTTAAATGTCACCTTCTCCATGAAGCCTCCCAGGATACCTCCCCAAGAGGTTAATTAATTGCCCTCCTGTTGTGTGCTTTTACTGCCCCTTGTACTTTGCCACTTTATACCTCTCAGTTCATGGGCCTCTCTTCCCAGCTGGCCCTTTGAGCTGCTGTTTCCTCATCTGCAAACAATGAATCCTATAGATGGTAAGCATCTGATATGTCTCAGACACTGGGCAAAGCAAGTTGTATGGGTGAACTCATACCCTGTGGATTTGTTTCTCTGTACCCTTGGGGATTTCCCAAACCCTGGGGATTTCCTCCTCTGTAAAATGGACATAATGATGATACAACCTTCATAAGGTTTCTGTGAGGATTAAAAGAACTGGTATTGAGAGGGGCACCGAGTACATGCTCAATAAAGAGTCACTACCACTACTGTATGAATGTAGATTGGAAAAGAAGCAATGTATGGAGTTAGGCCAGTTATAAACTATGCTCCATACTGCTGACAGTTGAGCTGTGAACATTAATCCCATTCCAAGATGTGTAGGCACAAGGTCAGAGAGCTCATTGTTTTAGTCAGCCTTTTTGTTTCTGTGACTAAAAGACTCGACCAGAACAACTTTAAAGGAGGAAAAGTTTATTCTCATGAAGGCTCATAGGTTCAGAGGTCTTAGTTCATAGAAGGCTGGCTCCATTCCTCAGGGCTCAAGGTGAGGCAGAACATCATGTTAGAAAAGTGTGGCAGAGGGAAGCAGCTCACATGATGATTAGAAACAGAGAGAGAGGGAGAAAGACTCCATTCACCAGATACTAATATATACCCCAAAGCCACACTCCCCAATGCTCCGCCTCCTCCAGCCACACCCTACCAGCCTTCAGTTACCACTTAATTAATCCCATCAAGTGATTAATTCACTGATTGGGTTAAGGCTCTCACAACCCAAACATTTTCCCCTCTGAACCTCTGAACATTGTCTCATATGTGAGCTTTTGGGGGACACCTCACATCCAAACCATAACACTTGTGGTAAGATGAAAAGTGTTCTACCGGTACAAAATGCCACTGTATTGGAAAGCACTGTCATTATCCCCCTTCCCTTGGATAAGAAAGCTAACTTAGCCAAGCTAGGCAGAAACATGCTTGCACTAGCCTGAGCATTATACTACATTGCCTCCAGAAATGCTGCTTAATATATAGTCTTATTTTATTGGGAGTTGAGGGGGTAGTAATTGACTAGATAGATACATAATTTTCTGACATTTGGCACATAAATGCCATGGTTCAAGCACTTAGACTTTTTAAGATATTACCACTACCTGGTGGCAGCCAGGAGTATTGCAGGTATAGAATCCTATTCAAATTAGACAAAAGTATCCCAGGTATCACCTTTGAATTGTTTTAACATATTAGATATGATCAGGACTTTATAAGATATTTATTTCTCTCTCTTATCAATAAATCACTACAGGTTATTTTCATTGTTATTAGCCATGATCTATTCTTTACACTTGTAGAATTTCTGAACTCAAAACATGTATCACAGTAATAGGTCAGCCTCCAAGAAGAGGAACAAGTACCCAGGCATTTGCTGTGTATACACTGCTACTTCAATCATGTGACCTACAGTGATAGGAAAAACAGAGTTGACTGCTAAGTTTGGATCCCTAATTATCATTTCAAATATCCTCAAAAAAATTTCACCTGATGTAAAAATAAAGTTACTATTATGCATGGGATGGCCTGTCACCCTCCTGTCAGTGCAATTATTTGTAGTAACTAGTCAATCTCTCCAAATAGACCAAAGAATATCCCAAAGTGGGTTTGGCAATGAATTGATCCATCAAGTCCTATAACCTAGGTGCCAAACAAAGCTTTCAGCAGCTTGTACAGTGGCACATACCTATAATCCCAAGTACTTGGGAGGCTGAGGCAGAAGGATCACAAGTTCAAGGCCTTTGCAACTTAGCAAGATCCTTTCTCAAAATAAAAAAGCATTGGGGATGTAGCTTAGTGGTAAAGCATCCCTGGATTCAATCCCCAGAACAGTACAAAAAAAAAAAAAAAAAAGGAAAACTAACTCTCAAAAAAGTTACTTAACTTCCCGAAATATGCAATAAAGTTAATGCACAGAAATACACACAAATTGCCAATATTCTTCTGCATATCTTGAGATCATACTGTTTTTGGTTTTTGCATTGCTGGGTATTGAACCTAGGACCCCACACTTGCTAGGCAATTGCTCTACCACTGAGCTATACCCCATCCCTATAATGTTGATTTTAAACAAGTAAAGTTAAAGGTTTTGACCAAATTATATTGTTATATCGTGTGCCTGTATGCACATGTAACAATGAATCCCACTATTAGATTATTAGGTACCTTTTTTGGCACTGGGAATTGAACCCAGGAGTGCTTAACCATTGAGCAACATCCCCAATCCTTTCTTGCATTTTATTTAGAGATGGGGTCTTGCTGAGTTGCTTAGGGCCTTGCTAAGTTGCTGAGACTGACTTTGAACTCACAAACCTGATGCCTCAACCTCCATTGTTGCTGGAATTACAAGCATGTGCCACTGCACCTGGCTATTTAGTATGATTATAACACGCCAATTAAAAATATGGAAAAATAAGAGAAAAAAATTTTACATACCTGATATGCAAAAGCACCCCCACTTCCATGATATTCCAGAGTTATAGATGACCTAAAGAGATTCAACAAGTATAGATATTCTGGTGTACATGCAAACATTGATGATCCTGGAAAAATAAAATAAAATGAACAATTATAGGAACAACTGTATTTTATCAGTTACTTTTTCATTAGTATGTGCTTTTGGCCAGGCATAGTGGTGCACATCTGAAATCCTGGTGATTCTAGAGGCAAAGGCAGGAGGATCCCAAGTTCAAAGCCAGCCTCTGCAACTTAGCAAGATCCTGGGAATGTGGTTCAGTGGTAAAGCTCCCCTGGATTTAATCCATTTCTCACCTATGAAGTGGGTCACCTTGAAGGAGCTGCTATTAGGTACTGATTGAAGCCATGACTGTGACAACACCTGCCATATAATAGTTGCCCAATAATCATGTGTTATTCAGATGCAGAGTTTAATTAAAGGGAGGATGTTCAAGAGGGAAGAACTAGAGAAGAATGTTGAGGGTGATGGGAGCTGATACATGAACCTTGTGTTCTGTAATTACAAAAGTGGCCACAAATTCTTCCCCCTCCAACAAGAAATGGATCTGTTTGCTCACTTCTCAAATCTGGGCTGTCTGTGTGACTGGCAGTGGGTCACTAGCAAATATAATGCAAGCAAAGGATTAAAAAGTATTCATGCATTTCCTTGCTGCCTTTGGAATCTATGACTGCCACTATGTAAAGAATCCCAGGTTAGCTTGCTTGATAATCAGAGACACAGGCCCAGGTCCCCTTGTCACCCCAACCATCAGCCAGCCAAGTGTGAATAAGGCCATCACTGTCATCTGGTCATAGATGCATGAGCATTTTAGTTATTTACCCCCAAAACAAATTACCCCCAGAAAAATTACCTCCAAAGCAGTTCAAAACATCTCTTCCTCCACACAGTTTCTGAGGGTCAGGAAACTAGCAGTGGTTTAGCTATGTGATTCTGGATCAAAATAGTTCCAGGTCTCAGGCAAACTGGTCATCTCAAGGCTAAACAGAGGCAGGTGCATCTGCTCCCAAACTCACTTGCCTCATTGTCTGGCCTGAGTGTCCCACTGGTCACTAGGCAGGAGCTCTGGCTCCTTGCCATGTGAGTGTCTCCATAGGACTGCTTATAGTGTGGTAATTGGCTTCCTCCAGAATAAGTGATTCAAGAGAACAGGAACACATGAATGAGAGTGCCCAACACAGCTGGAGGAGTCTTTCATAGCCCCATTTCAGAAGCAGCACACCATTCCTCAGTTCTACTTCTTGCTAGTGGTCACAGACCAACCGTGACACAGTGTGGGAGACGATCACACAAGTATGTGAATACAAGTAGACAGGGATCAGAAAGGTTCACCTTGGAGGCTGTGTTATGGGGCGCAACTTAAGAACAGACCGATCACAACTGAGAAGTTCAAATTTGAGAGTCTTTATTAAGCCAGCCAGCTGACTGTCTCACACAATGCCCCCAAAAAATGGCTATTGGGAGAACATCCCCAACCACAGGGTTGTAGGGGTTCTTATACCAAAAATCACATTAATCATAAGTGTCTGTTGCTATGATTAGAAATTACACATTAACATCATGAGATCATCGACAGAGGGGAAGTGGGTCAAAATGACCCTTACCTAGGTACAAACTGAAGAATGGTTACTAACATCCACACAATCACTGTTCACATGGTACATTGTTTAGGAGCAATAGGAGTCAAAAGAGAGCAATTCTTTACTACATAGGAGTTGCCATTGTATATTATTAAACATGTCACACCAAGTAACTGATGATGGGCACAGAGGTGGGGTGTTCCCATGGGAGAAGCTTATTTCCTACATAACAAGGAGTCTCAGAGCAAAATGGAGTCTGTATAGTCATTTCCCTTAGAGTCTGGCCTATAACATTCTCATGGAGCCAGATCTGTCAGCCCATCACAGCTGGCTGCCACAGTGCAAAAGCCCAACTGAGACTAGCAGAAGAACCAACTGGCTGAGCCCAGTCCTTTTTGCCCACCCACAGCTTTGTAAATGGTGGTATTGCCACTAAGTTTTGGGGTAGTTTGTTGAAGATCAATAGATGGCTGATGCAAATAGCATAGGCCTCAGCATTACCTTCTCATTTACCACTTATTATTCTAACAGAAACCCTCTGTGGTCACCATCAGCATGGTCTATGACTCGAGCTCCAAGGCTCTGCAAAGTTTGCAGAGGACTCTGGCTACCCCAGCCCAAGAAAGGCTAAGGATGGTCCAGGTTCCTTCTTGTTGTTGCTCCCCTAAAGAACTCCCACCTCCACACCATCCAGCTCTCTTCTCTGGAAGCATTTCTTCCACTGAGTCTGGTAAGTAGAACCTTTAAAAGGGAAGCACATTGGGACTAATGGAGTCTCAGTTGGCAAAAGCAGGAAGAAGCAGAGTCAACTCTCACCACACCCTACCTTTACTGTGGAGCCCCAAAGCACAGCCACGGCTCAAAACATGTGCAAGCCTGCATCAGAGATCTGAATATCAGAGCCTGAGGGTCCTCAGCAGTGAGTCCCCAGCCCCTCATTAAACAGATGGGGAAGCATGCCCAAAGTCACACCACAAACCTGCAGCAGCCCAAAGCTTACCCAGCACCCTTGCTTCCCACCCTGGGCTTGTTTCTTTGTAATATATAAAGAGCACATTGCAACTCGGTGACATTTCTGTTCAGAACAGAACGTGTTGTAAAATATTGTCCATCTGGGTCTCAGAGAATAGCCCCAGGGCAACAAGAAAAAACAGGGAGAGGAGAAGTGAGCTCATTGCCTGATTACTTCTCATTGCCACTCTGGCACATTTTCCCCACCCATTGCACTCCAAGACTCCTGCCTCCTTGTACAACTAGGCGCCACTGAGGTACACATCCAAACCTATACAGTAGTCCCCATTATCTGCAGTTTCACTTTCCACAGCTTCAGTTATATGACAACAACCTGGGTCTGAAAATATCAAATGGAAAAAAATTTCCCACAAATTAAAAATCCACAAGTTTTAAATTGTGTCCCATTCTGAGTACACCATGAAATTTCACTTTGTCCAGCTCTGTCCCAGCCTGGATGTGAATCATCCCTTTGTCCAGAGTGTCCACACTCTATACTCTACCCACCCATTAGTCTCTTAATAGCTGTCCTGGTTATCAGATCAACCACCACAATATCACAGTGCTTTTGTTCAAGTTACCCTTATTTTAGGCAGTTGTCAGAAACTCCCAAGTGTTAATAATGGCCCCACAGTACAAGAGCAGTAATGCTGGCAATTCAGATATGCCCAAGAGAAGCCATAAAGTACTTCCTTTAAATAAAAAGATAAGTGATCTTCACTTGATAAGGAAAGAGAAAAATCTCATGATCTATATAAGAATGAATCTTCTATGCATGAAATTGTAGCTCAGTGGTATAGCACCCAGGGTTCCATTTCCAGTGCCAAGAAAGATAAAGGAAAAGAGAGAGAGAAAAAGAGAAAGAAGAAGGAGGAAGAAGAAAAGAAGGGAGATGGGACAGAAGGACAGAGGAAGGAAGGAAGAATATATAGGGTTCAGTGCATCCATAGGAGATCTTGGAACATACCCCCCTGGGTCAGAGGGGACTCCCACTTCCCAAGAGGCACATGTCAATAAGACAATATTGGAATCCCAACCAAGAGTTCTGGATCTTAGCATCTCAGAGCAGGAAGGAATCTTCTGGATTTGACTCTCCATGACAAGTGACCATTCAATCTCTTCTTACACAGTTCCAGAGACCAGGAACTCAGCACCTCACAAGCTGGTTGGAAGGAGCTTTGAAGACAAATCTGCCTCAGTTCAAATCTTAGCTCTAGGACAGACTGCTGTGTGATCCTTGATAAGACCTCTGACCTCTTTACACCTCAGATTCCTCCTCCTTAAAACATGAATAGTAACTCCTGAATAGGGCTATGTGATAATTAAGTTTACAAATGTGTGCAAAACTCCCAGAAAGCAATCAGTACAAAACGTTGTTATTTCGTGGGCACAAAGTAAGAACTGGATGGGCCAGAGATCCTGTCCTTAGCAGTGCTGCTTCCTACCGGAGCACCCTACACAGAGGGGCTGCTAGAGATTTAGTATGCCCTGAGGTCTCTCCCCACACATAGGAAGTCAGACACCATCCATCTCAGGGATGCGTGAAGGGAACCAGAAGGTAAAAATGAGGGGAGTGCTCAGAGGGATAGACTGGACTTCAAATATCCAAGGACAACATGAGCTGAGCAGCCAGGTCCCAGGTGTTGGTGAGGGGTGAGGAAGTACCTCCCAACTCTGCTCTGAAGGCTGAATATCTGCCACACGCTCCTTGTTTCTTCTCCAGCATCTAATCTGCTCTGTCCCTTGGGAAGGTGGGGCAAGAGGCAGGCTGATATCAGCAACTCCCAAGTGTGAAATCAGAGAGGGACAGGGTCATTTGGATGAAGAATCCAACACAGGAGGGCAAGGGAGCATCTCTCAGCATGCATATCACCTGCCAGCAAAGCAAAACAAATTTGCAAGCAAATCATTGAGTGTGAGAAGTTGCTAGGAAGCAAGGGACAGGAAATGGAGATTCATTGCCCCTTCCCATTGTCGGTCACGTGCAATACACAAACTGCCCCAAGAGCCTTTAATTTAGCGTGCTGCCTCTGTGGTTTATTTTAGTGTAATCAGACTGCTCAGAAGCCTTCCGCTGCTTGCTTGTGAGCTCCCTGTCTTCCTTTGACCCTCCTTAGTCACCTTCCACCCGCCCGTCTACTCTCTTCTGTGCCTGTGAGGACCTCATCAGTGGGAAAAGGGAGAACTTGAGCAGTCTGAGGGACGGGGGAGACAGGTGAGGGAGGAGATTTATCCCTTCCACCCTGCTGGCTCACCAGGAGTTGCCCTTCTACCCCTAATAGGAAAGGGCTGCCTGCCCTAGGGTGGCTCCCCAGGTTTCAGTCACCCTCCTGACTTCCCATCACACCTAGGGCTGGCAACAGCTTCCTATGTTACCAGCCCCAGGACCCTGCTCCACCCCTTGCTGCTCTTCCTAAACCTTGTCCACCCCTTGTAAATGGGTCCCTTATAATGTTTCCCTCCATACCTAGCATAGGCACATTCACAAGGACAGTAAACAGGGCAAGAGTCAGCAGGGGCAGGCGGGGGAGATGGGCGGTTTCAGTGGGAAAGATGAGAAAGTTCTGGAGACGGCAGGCTATGGAGTTGCATGACAGTGTGAATTTAATTAATGCCACTGTACACTCGAAAATGGTTAAAGTGGTCATTTTTAAGTTAAATAGATTTTATCATCACTTAAAAAGAAAAAAACTCACCTCATTACCAACCTGAGTATGTTATTTGTTTCTTCAGTGACCCTGCCTGATACTGTCCCCCAGCCATTTTCCTCAGGAGGTCCAAAGTTCCTAAACCTTGGGCCATGGGAGTTTCAGGGAGATGACCGTTGAAGTCAGGCGGGATCACTGACTTCTGTGACTGAATGCCAATGCAGACCGTTTTTACTGAGTGTAGAAAACTGAGCTTCCTGTGCTATGGACTGTATGTTTGTGTCCCCCAAAATTTGTGTGTTGAAACTTTAATCCCCAATGTGAGAATATTTGGAAGTGGAGTCTTTGATGATTAATTAGGATTAGATTAGTTTATGAGGTAGGGTTATAATGATGGGATTAATGAATGCTCTTATTAAAGAGATCTTTTCTCCCCCTCCCTCTTCCTCTCCCTCTCTCTCTCCCCAAGATGAGGACTGAACAAAAAGGCAGCCATCTGCAGCCAGGAAGAGAACCCTTACCAGAACCCAACCATGCAGGCAGCTGGCGACCTAATCTTAGACTTCTGCTCTCCACAACAAGAGAAAATGAAATGTTTAAACCATCAAGCATATAGTATTTTGTTATAGTAACCAGAGATGACTAAGACAGCTTGTAATGGTGCATACCTCTGGGGTCCCACACACACCTAGTCAGGCTGGTCACACACGAGGACATCGTTGACCTGGGAGACCTTTTGCAGACATGGTTTTAGACCAGTGTTTCCTATTCTCTGATTGTTTCACATACTGGTTGAGGTTCCTTGCATAACTGGGAATCAAGAGGTTTATCCTAACTCTGCAAATATTTGTGTATCCTGGATCAAGTCTATCCCATCACAGGGCCTCAGTTTACCCTTTTGTAAATAGGCGAGTTGAACAGTGATATGCAAATGTTTCTTTTAACTAGAAGAATTTTTCTCTGAATAAAACCTTACAAAGAAGCCCAAAGTGAAAGCAAAATAAAATCAGGGCTGCTTGGACTGAGGTTGGGGTGGAAGGACCAGAGCACCACTCCTCTTATATTCTCCAGGCTGATTCCTCTTCAGCTTCATTCTGGGGAACCCTAGGGTTCCAGGAGACACACTTTCACTATCACTGTCCTAGATGATCCTCAAAAGCCCTCTACACCCTAGGAGTAGGGACAGTGCTGAGCAGGTAAGCTCAGTGTAAATGACTGGTGAATGAATGAGAGGAGAATCCAGAAGGATGCACAACATCTCCCCTCTTCCCTCTGCCTCATTTCTCTCCCTCAGTACCAAGCAGAGGAAACTGGGGCCCAAACCTGCAGTTCACCAAAGCCAGGCTCCTAACCACGTGAGACCCACTCCTGCCTCGCCCTGCACACCCGAGTGAACAAGGAACTGCTGAGCCCTGGCGCCTGCCTCCCCTTGATGGGGAACTTGCAGTCCCCTGGTTGGGGCAGCCTGTTACCTCGGAACACAAGCAGAGAGGCCAGACAGGGGCCAAGAACAATATTTTGTCAGTGAGTCTATTAGGGAAATAATGGAATAAAAGAAGCCACCCCCAATAAGTGATGTGCAAGCTTTCCTTCCATTCGCCACAGCCTGACAAGGGCTGCGACGGCCCTTCCAGAATGGGCATGCAGCCAAGAGCTCTAAATAATCATTAAAAATATGTTCATGATTTATCACTGGGGACAGGCTGGGCATGGGGCTGCAAAGCGGCCACTCCTTCAGCACCTCGCCACTGTGCTCGCAGCCTGGCTTCTTCCCTCCTCCACTCTGGCATGGCTACTCACCCCTCCCGGGTGACCCCTAGCCAGGAGAAGCAAATCCTAGTCACGTCTAATGCTTCCTGAGTGTTGAAGGCACTATTCCAGGTGCCTTCATTTAGTCCTCTTCACAGTGCAAAGTGTGAAGTACTAGTATGGTTGTGTCCACTGTTGGAGAGAAAGCAGATATGCAGAGACGCAAGGAACTTGCTCACTGAGAGGTGGTAAAGTGGGGTTGGAACCTCATGTGCTTGGCTCCAGAGTGTCCTTAACACGGACTATGTTGTTGCCTTCCAGAGGAGGGGAGGGAAGGGCAAGACCCCTCTCCTGCCCTCCCTCCAGGATTCCCAACCACTGCCCTCCTTGGTGCCCAATGGCCTCTGTGCAAAGGTGACCCCTATAAGCCTCTCGCAGCCCCCAACTCTGTTTATCATTTACACCCTGTGAACAGGAGCCATTGAAGTTCCTTCTGAAACTAAGTCGTCCCTCCAAGAGACCTCACCTTCAGGTCCCTTCTTCAGTCTGCTGAGGTTTAAATATGCTCAAGCAAGCAAGTCCCCTCTGGGGCTTGGGGCAAAGAGGCCTGGTAGGGAGTCAGCAGATGTGCATGCTCCTCCTGGGTTTGTTCATGACCTTGAACAAGTCAACTCCCCTCCCTAGGCCTCGGTTTCTTCTTCTGAGAAATGATCATGAAAATACTATTTTACCTCCTGAGGTTTTTAAGGAAACTTAAGTGGGAAATTTGTTAAAAGGGAAGAGACTTTGCAAGCTGCAGGGGACTGGAACCACAGAAAGCACTGTTGTTATTATCATTCTTATTTCCCAGGTGCCAATGAACTTCTTGCTTCATGAACAACTGCCAGGTTGAGCAAGATTAGCATCAAATCCCAGACCATGCAGTCTGGGTAGCCCAAAGTTGTCACCAAAGATCTGGATCCCAGTCCTGACTCCACTCACACACCACCTCTCGGTACACCATCCCTTTATTATCCTTTTCTACTTACAGGTCATTCTTTACCCCAGATGCTGAGATTCTGAAAGACACAGTGACAGAGTCTTATTCTTAATAATATAATACCCTATGGCCATGAAGTTGAGACTTTGCATCAAGCACTGTGCTGAGTGAGGCTAACCCTAATGTGGATGATCCCTCTTGATCCTCACAGTAACACTAAGAGACAGGTCTGGGTTTTCTCCACTTTACAGATGTGAGATCTAAAGTACAGAGAGTTTAGGTAAGTTGTCAAACTGAGACTCTTGTTAGGTGAACACCTAGTCACTGCTGCTAAGTCTGTGCTGTGTGCCTCCCTTTCGTGTTCCAGCATCAGGAGCAGTGCCAGACTATGAGCTCTGTGAATGGGTGGATGCATGTCTGAGTGAGTGAATTAATGAACGTGTCAGTGGATGCACAGATATGTGCATGAATGGATGGATGGACATGTGAGTGAATGAATGGATGGATGTGTGAGTGAATGAATGGATGGACATGTGAGTGAATGAATGGATGGACATGTGAGTGAATGGATGGATGGATGTGTGAGTGAATGAATGGATGGACATGTGAGTGAATGAATGGATGGATGTGTGAGTGAATGAATGGATGGACATGTGAGTGAATGAATGGATGGACATGTGAGAGAATGGATGGATGGATATGTGGCCAAATGAATGGAAGGACATGTGAGGGAATGAATGGATGAATGTGTGAGTGAATGAATGGATGGACATGTGAGAGAATGAATGGATGGATATGTGGCCAAATGAATGGAAGGACATGTGAGGGAATGAATGGATGGACATGTGAATGAATGAATGGATGGACATGTGAGAGAATGAATGGGTGGACAAATGAACTCCAGAAGACCTGAAGATATCTCTTATCTCTCAGGCCCTTTAAAGGCACTCACTCCCCACCCTCTCACAGACTTGGGGAAGAGTGACTAGAATATCTATGTCTCAGTCCATTGGACTGAGCAAAGTGCCCCAGACTAATTAGTTTACAAACAACAGAAGTTTTTGGTCATTGTTCTAGAGGCTGAGAAGTCCACCATCAAGGCACCAGCAGATTGGGTGTGGTGAGGGTGTCTCTCTGCTCTAAAGATGGAGCCTCTCTGCTACGTCCTCACATAGCAAAGAGGCAAACAAGCTCCATGGAACCTCTTTTAAAAGGGCACTAATCTCATTTCTGAGGGTTCAGTCATCTCTCAAAGTCCCCACCTCATAATGCCATCATCTTGGGCATTAGGTTTCAACATGTGAATGGAGAGAGGGAAACACATCCATTCAGAGCACACCAATCTGGGTCTCAGGAGCCAACATCCAAACCAGAGAGTAAGAAGACGTAGCTAGGGGGAATGTGAGGGGACAATGTTGCAGGCAGAAGTGTCAGTGTGAGCACAGGCTGGGAGGCAGCAGAGCAGGCAGAGCCACACAGAGGGGACTGTGTTCTGAGTCACTGGAGTAGAGATGGGAGCAGCAAAGGAGGGAAGGCTGGACAGCAACTCCAGCGTCAGGAGCCTTGCCTTCAGAGAATCTGACAGCTTTGGGAGCTGCCCCAGGCTTCTGACCTCAAATCCAGGGGGCAGCCTCACAGACAGTATGCAACTCCAGAAAGATCTAGCGGCAGGTGGAAGCTTGTTTTGTCAGTACATAGACTGTGTTTGGAGCTGTAAGAGAACCTGAGATTCCCAGATGGAGACACAAGATCCTAAGACTGGGATGAGGAGGAGATGCCAGGTAAGGAAGGACCTCATCTTTAGAGCACTACTGTTCTACATCCCTCAGAAATGGACCTTTCTGCCCATTTTACACATAAGAAAATGGAGGTCTGAAGAAATTAAGTCATGTGTGAAAAGGCACCAGGCTGGAATTTGACCTCTACCTGTCTGCTTCCAAAGCTTGGACCAACACGTGTCCATGCTGCACATTTGAATAAACTTTGAAACCATAACTCAGGTACCCACTACTGGTCAATGTGCAACTCAATTCCCAGCACTGTGCTCTGCACACCCAGTCCCCAGGCAGTAAGCATGGAGGAACTAAAAGCTCTCCTTCACACCCACAACTTCCCCAACATTCCTCCAACCCATGTCCACACCTATCTCTACAGATGCCTCTGCCCCAGGAATTTTTCCAGGTAACGGTTTAGGATCCTATGCATAGAATCGCCCTCTAGTGATTACCATAGGGTCACCAAAAGGAGAGGCAAGAAACCTAGGAGAGGCCTGGAGAGATGTCTAGTAAAGTTCCTCCCAGAGTTACCCTGGGAATCTCCATCGCTGTGCCAGCCAAGGTCAACCATGGATCCCAGTGCATCTCTCACCAATCCCCAGTGCCGTTCCAGCTGTGGGCCATGGCTCCAGATTTTCAGCATCAGGAGACTCCACTTCAGCTGACCTCTCCATGGTCCCCTGCAGAGGCTGTCTCCAACTTCTCCTCTCAACCCATTTTTCAGGGCCTCGCTCAGCTACCATCTTTCAGGAAGCAGTCTCCAGGGAAAACAGAGACCAGAATCTTCCTGGAACCATTCAGAATATACCACCTGGTAAAGCCTCAGAGTCTCTCAGAGTTTATCATTAACCTAACTTTCACTAAGCACTTTTGGGTCAGAGCTCGGAACAGCTTTACAAGGAAAGCAGAAGCTCTACCTTTAAAGAACTGATGGTAGAGGGCAAGTACATAGGAGACAAATAAGAAGGCATTGGTGAACAAGAGTCATGAAGATGAGTGACCTTTAGGGAAGCGGGAGTCCAGGGGCTTGGGTGCAGGTGTGGGAGCTAGTGAGACCCAGGTCCAGAACTTTCTGGTCGTGTGCTATTACATATATTACATAAGTTCTCAGGACTTCCCTATAGATCAAAAGGACTATTGTGAGAATTAATTGGGGAATGCATGTAAATTACCTCTCACCTACAGTATCTGAACAAAGATAGCAAGAATCAGTATTACCCTCAAGGAGAAAGCAAGCAGAGAGCAAAGAGGAAGAGCAGACGAAATCCTCTCAGGGCTCAGAGAAGGGGTTGTGAGGATACCAGAGATGAGGGCCAGGCAAGGTGAAGAAAGTCTTCCTGGAGGAGGCAGCTTTAGGACTGTGACAGGGATTTTGCAGGCAAGGAACAGAGTGGAAAGGCCTTCTGGGTGGAGCATATGACATGAGCACAGACCCTGGGCATGGGAGAAAAGCACCAGCCAGTATGACTGAAGCCCAGGGTTGGACTGTGTTGGGGCCATTCCAGAGGTTTCCCTGAGCTCCACGCTACATGTACCGTGGCAGTGACTCTCTTCCCTCAGTTTCGCCATCTGTAGAATGAGGCGACCGCAGTCAGTAAGCCCTGGGCCCCAGCCCTCCTGGACATTTCATCCTGCAGTGCCCAGGCGCCCAGGCTCCTAAACGCTTCCACATGTCAACCCTGACCTGGCTCCTTATCTTTGCCTGTATGACATGGCTGGCCAGCCCTGCTTCCGGGCCTTGGGCGGCCTCCCTGCGGTCCAGGAGCACACAGCTATTCTAGGGCCACCAGCCATGTGGCCCGGGGTCCCACAGAAACACAACAGACAGGGTGGTGGGTCCCGAGGAAACATCAGCCTTTTCCCACCATCTCTCTCTTCCCTGCTTAGGCCCCAGCAACACCCGAGAACAACGTGGGTTTATTTGGGGTCTGCGGGATGCAGGGAATGTTATCATTCTCAGGGAACTCCGCGTCCTGGTCTCACTGCTTATTCTGGCCCCTCTCCGCGGATGCTGCAGGCGTTACTGGGCAAGGTCTCCCTCCCGCTCTCATACCACCCTGGGCTCCCACTTCCAAAGAGGTTTCAGGTTTCAGAGGAATGAACTAAGTGCCTAAAGGGGCAGCGGCAGTCTCTTTAACTCCTAGAGCAGAGGGCCAGGCAGGGCTGAGGGTTCAAGCTGTGTCACCCCCCTCACATCCCCTGACCCCCACCCCTGCAGATGGCAGGCATTTGTTTTTTCAAACTGGAATCTGAGAATTCTAGAATCTTGGGATCTGAGAACTCAAGGATCTTCAAGATGACAGAATCTTAGTCTACCAGAACCCTTAAGTGTTGTTGAATCTTAAACCTCTAGAACAATGATTCTAGAATCTCAGGCTTATTGTGTCCAGGGAAGAGTCAGGTTCCACCATTTGCTAGCTGTGTGACTTTTAAGCTATTTAACATCTCTGTGCCTCCATTTCCTCATCTGTAAAATGGAATAACAATTGTATCTACTTTCTAGGGTACTATTGTGTGAATTGGAGTTAATGTGTACAAAGTACTTACAATAGTATCTGGAACATGGACTTTGGTCCTATAACTACAAAGAATTGAATTCTGCCAACAACCTGAATGAGCTTGGCTGAGGACCCTGAGCCCCAGATGAGATTGCAGAACCAGCCAACACCCAGATTTCAACCTGGTAAGCCCCTGAGCAAGAACACGGCCACACCAGGCCAAGATTTACAGAACCAAGAACTTAGTGAGCGGGTGTTGTTTTCAGCCTCTACGATTTATAGTAATTCGTTACACAGCAGTAGAGCACCTTCCAGCCAGAACTGGCAGAACATCACCTCTATGATATTTTGTTGGTTTAAAAAGTCACAGGGTTGTGTGGGGAATTCACAAGGTCACCAATACCAGGAGGCAGGGTTCATTGTGGACCATCTCTGGTGTGAGCATTCGTGAGAACAATCAATTCCCTGAGGCCTAGATCTCACCTGGAACCTGTATCTGGCTGCCAAGTTTCTAAAAGGCAAAATGTACTCCCATGGTAGGAAAACTGTTTTGCTGGGCGTTGCATGTGATGGCCAACCTGACTCCCTCTTGCTGAAATCTTCACCTATTTTATATCAATTCAAACCAAATATGTTCTAACTCAAAAGATTCCTAAGAGTCAACTGATTACAGAGGCTCATTTACAGTGAGGAAAGCTGAACTCTTAAGAAATTTTCCAAGGTTCCTCAGGGTAAGAGACTCGAATTAGAGGCCAGGTGTCTGAACTTCCAGCCTAGGACTGCCTCCACTCAACTCTTGGCTTTATGTTCAGTGAAGAAAAACTCTCTGCACTGTCACAGAGACAAGCCACTCATTTCCAACTTGAGCCTCAACCTCTCTGGGTCTCTCCCTGTCCCGGTCCCTTAGGAATTCTGTAGCTCACCTTTTTACTTTTTTGAGTCTGAGAGATTTTTTTTTTCAATACCAGAGATAGAAACTAGCAGTTCTTAACCACTATGCCAAAACACCATCCCTTTTAATTTTTTTTTAATTTGAAGCAAGATCTTGCTAAGTTGCATTAAGGGCTTGCTAAATTACTGAGGCTGGCTTTGAACTTGTGATCCTCCTGCCTCAGTCTTCTGATCTACTGAGATAAGAGGTGTGTAACACCACACTTAGTGGGTCTGAGAGATTAGAAAGAGAAATAAGGAGTCTCCAGGAATGGGGTCTCACTCTGCTTTCACCCCCAGAAGAGAATTGGCAGAGTTGGGAGTCTCCCCCACATAGCTCACCCAAGACCCAGAACTTTAGAAGACAGGTGCACACCAAGAGTCATGTTCCACACTTGTCCTGGGTGTGATGTCTGATTCCTGACACTCTTGGATCCAGGCAAATCATACCCTGTCCCCTGTTCCTCACCATAAATGAGGGAAATACCCTGACAGGTGGGGTAAACCCAGTGGATTCCCTGCTTCAACCACAAAGGATTGATTTCCCATCAGAGTTTTTCCAAGGAAACCCTCAGCCCTTGCTTCCTGATATGCCATCCCTCCCTCCAAATTAAGGCAGAAGCTACCATTGTCCCTGTCCTCTGGTTCATCTCCTCTCTCCAATGGAAATTTCCAGAGAAGCCCACCTAGTCTTCCTGTCCAAAACAGCATCTTCCTCCCTGCTCTGTACTCTTCTCCTGCTCTTTTTTTTTTTTTTTTTTTTTTTTTTTTTTGGTACTGGGGATTAAACCCAGGATTGCTCAACCACTAAATCACATCCCCAGTTCATTTTTTGTATTTAAGAGGCAGGGTCTTGCTGAGGTACTAAGTAACTCACTAAGTTGCTGAGACCGGCTTTGAACTCGAGATCCTCCTGCCTCAGCCTCCCCAGTCACTGGGGTTATAGTCATGCACCACCACACCCAGCTCCTGCTCTAATTTTTTGTGTGTGTGTGGTGATGCTGGGGGTTGAACCCAGGGCCTTTTTCATGCTAAGCAAGCACTCTACCAACTGAGCTATATCCCCAGCCCTCCTGCTCTTTTTTAAAAAGAATATTTTAGAATGTATTTCCCACGCCAGATGATAAGCTCTACAAGCAAGAATCTGTCTGTTATTTGCCACCATATCCCAAGGGTCTGACACATAATAATGCTCAAAAAAGAGTGCTTGAGGAATGAACTATTGAATTAATGGGATTGACACTAAGCCCAGCATAGAATTTTTTTTGAAAATTCAAAATGTGTAATATTTAATCTTCTATGAGCAGTGCAACTTAGGAATCATTCTTTTCCATGTTTTTATTGGCACATTATAGTTGTACATAATGGTGAGAGTCATTGTTACATATTCATACATGCATACAATATAACAATATTAATTGGCTAATATCATGCCCCAGTGTTTCCCCATTCTCCCTGCCCCTGGTCCTTTCCCTCCTCTACTAAAGTCCCTTCAATTTTCATGAGATTCCACCCTCACCTTCCTTTTTCTTTTTCCTCTCTAGCTTCCACATATGAAAGAAAACATATGACCCTTGACTATCTGAGTTTGGCTTATTTCACTTAAAATAATGTTCTCAAATGACAATAATTTCATTCTTCTTTATGGCTGAATAAAATTCCCTGGTGCATATATACCATATTCCTTTACTCATTCATTCAGTGATAGACACCTCAAAGATGGATTCACAGATTGGTTCCTGTGAATCGTGCTACTCTAAACATGGGTAGGCATGTATCCCTGTAGTATAATGACTTTACTTCTTCAGGCTAAATACCAACAAGTGGTGTAGCTGGGTCATATGGTGGTTCCATTCCTAGTCTTTTGAGGAAACTCCATACTGATTTTCATAGTGGTAAACTAATCTACAATCCTACCAACCATGTAAAAGTGTTCCTTTTCCTCCACATCCTCTTCAATATTTATTATTGTTTGTATTCTTAATGGCTGCTACTCTGACTGGAGTAGATGAAATCTTGGTGTAGTTTTGATTTGCATTTCCCTAACTGCTAAAAATGTTAAACATTTTTTTCATATATGTCTTGGGCATTTGTATTTCTTCTTTTAAGAACTGTCCGTTTGGTTCTTTTGCCCATTTATTAATTGGGTTATTTGTGGGGTTTTTGGTGTTGAGTTTTTTTAGTTCTTTATTAATTCCTGATATTAATTCTTTGTCAGAAGAGTAGCTAGAAAAGATTTTCTCCCTTTCTGTAGGCCCCCTCTTCACATTATTTCCTTTCTGTACAGAAGCTTTTAAATTTAACCAGCATAGATCTGTAATGTTGGTCAGGGAAGGTTTGTGTCTGGGACACCAGTTTGTAAGGGAAAGAGGATAATGTACAGGAAGAGTGCCCTGAGCAGCCCACCTCACCCTGGCCCCTCTCTGTTTGGGTCCTGATTATTTATAGAACCTGAACTTCTCACTGGACACTCATTTACAAATTTCTGAGAAAGTTCCTAGATGGTTGACATTTTGGAATGAGTAAGCTCTATAAGTCTAGTTCCTCTCTCTCTCTCTCTCTCTCTCTCTCTCTCTCTCTCTCTCTCTCTCTCTGTCAACTTCTGAGGGCATATTCATATTTGTTTCCCTCCCACAGTTCCCAATAAGTACCATTTGAGTTGTTGTCCCTTATAAATTAATAAGTATTTGTGGGTGTGTAAATGGATGCATGTAAATGGATGGCTGAACTATTGTATGTATGTATGGATGGAAAGATGGGGATGAAAAAGGGAAGAGTGGATGTATTAATGGAAAGATGGATGGATGGATGATAAATAGCTGTTGAGTCAATGAACAGATGAATAGTGGAAAGATAGGTATATGATTAATGAATGATGGAGCAATAGATGGATGGATGGATGGATGCATGGATGGATGAATGGATGAAAGGGGGAGGATATGAAGGGTATTGGATGGATGGGTAGTGAATAGGTAGACAGATTTGATCTACTATGTCAAGATCTCCAAAGTCATGGAGTAGATAAAGCAGATGTACCCTGAGGCCCTCAGAACAGCTGGGATCACCAAATCAAAGCTACAGGAAAGTAGATCTTAGCTCTTATAAGGTAAAAACTTGCTGTTACTGTTGATGTGAAAATAGAGGCTCCCGTTCATGAGGAGACTGGGGAAGGAGAGAATCTAGATCATGGTTGAGAGGTTGAGCATACAATAACTTTTCCCTTCCCACTCAGAAATTATAGGATTCTAGAAGAATCAGAAGTGAAGTGTCCCATTGTCAAGGTTTGGTGAAGGTTGGGCCCTAATTCTCTACCCCAGGTCTTGGGGATTCTTTACTCGGGTTCCTTTCCTAGAGTTCAGGACAGAGTCAGTAAAAATTGAGCCAACAGGCACACTCCTGATGAAAATCCATGAGGTTGGGATTGCTTCTCACCCCACATCTATCTACTTTTCCCCCTTTGTCCTGCTGCTTTAAAATAAAAATGCTAATAATATGCAGAGATCAATTGTAGTAGCCTTAAAAAAATTATTACCCCTTCTGATCTTCAATGGCATCATGTGTTAAAGGAGTTAGCAATGCCTTATTGGACTTTTTTTTTTTTTTTTTTTTTTTGTGGTGCTGGGGATTTGAACCCGGAACTTGTGCTTGCAAGGCAAGTACTCTACAAACTCAGCTATATCCCCAACCCCAACAATGCCTTATTGGGAGAATTAAATAAAATAATTATATAACATGCCCAGTACAGAACTCAGCATGTTGAAAGCCCTCTATAAATGATAATGGTGAAAGTAGTACTGGTTTTAACATTGCTGTCAGGATTCAGGTCCACATCTATATTTGTATTTGTATTAGAAATATTACCAATGTACCATATTATTACATTTATTACTGTATACTCATAAATCTAGAACCAGAGGTTTAGAGATACTTGAAATAACAGATTATTTGAATCGACCATCTCAGAAATTTAAAACTTTAGAATCGTCAAACCTCAGAGATGTGGAGGGTTCAATTTGGCTACCTTCACAGTAAGCAGGACCTCCAAAGTCCTGAGTCCAGTCAGCCCAACCCAGCTAGCTTTCTCCAGTGTTCTTCACTCCACATCTCCAAGCCAAAACACCCCCTGAGGCCACCTTGGGGGGCCTTGCTGGGTCCCTTAGGCCCATGCTCCTATTCTCAGACAACCTAGAATCCCAGGAATTTGTGGCCATAGCAAGTGGGGGCCTCTGATTGGGCCTGGGGGATGATGAAATATGGAAGCTCCCAGAGTTGGGCCTGGTAGGGAAGGCCACATTTTCTGTGTCATGTTCTATTGCATGCCAATCAATTACAGTGCGCCCTATATAAACACATCATGAGGGCTTTGACAGGGGGCCGGGGTGAAGTTGGGTGTCAGGGTAAAACAGGGGATAATAAAATCACTGGAGATTTATTTCTCTAAATTGGAAACTTCATGCTTACACCTGACTAAATCATCAGGCTGAAACCGGAGCCGACTCCCACGGAAAACACGTGTAACCTTATCCCATCTTTGTTTAACGGCAACCCATCAGGCCGCTGATGGATTCTGCAGATGCAGTCAGCGTCCTCCTTTGGCTCCCTGAGTTCTAGGGGTCTCAATCAGACCTGTCTTCACTGTGCCCACCCTGCTCTCTGGTGGCTTTTCCAGGGCTAGTCAAAGAGGCCTTTCCTACAGGTAGGTATGCAGGTGGGGCCCCTCCCCTAAACAGCTCCCCTTGGTTCCCAAGCCTGACGGAGGCCACGTGTGTACCTAAGATCTCTCTTTCATGAAACCATTCTCCCCGAGAAGGGGAGTGATGTTGAATAACATGAGAAGCAGCTGTGACATCAAGAAATGAGCTCTGGGTTAAAAACTGTCCATTGTTCAAATCACACTTCTGTGATAACACCCCTCTGGGAAAAAATAATTTTGCTACTTCTTTTTAGCTGTTTTGCTCATAGAACTTGTATGAGGATTTGACAAACTGATGGGTTTAAGTGTCTCATAATTTATAAAGTTATGGTATATATTAGGATATAATTTTCCACTTAAATTATGAAACACTGTATGTAGTCCCAAGAGGCAGTGTGAAGTCATCTTCCCACAGTGTTAAGGGGTTTCCCTTTAACAGGGAAACTGTTAAAGGAGTGACCAGCCAGTGTTGAGAGGAAGAATCTGGAGAGAGTCTAATCAGTAAGCTCCATCTGCCTGCCAGGTCCTGAGCTGGTGGGGCACAAACTATCTGTCATGTGACCCCCCACATTATAGGTAAGAATTACACTTATTCCAATGATAAGCCAGGGATCGGAGAGTTTACGAAGCTTTCACAAATCACACAGCCTATATGGTAATCAGGATGTCAATCCACATTTGTTTGGCCCCAAAGTTCATTAAAGAGCTCCCAGGGGACCGGGAGAGAAAAGGTGAGCAGTATGCTTGAGACTCAATGTGGGCTCTGCCCCTCTCTCAACCCCTCCCTGCAGGTCCATAAATTCTTATACACACAAACACACTCACCCTGGTGTACACCGCAGGTGGTCAGTGGCAGGGAGGCTGCAGGCTGAGACTCCTCCCTCAGAAAAGGACTCCCGGCTCACACCGGCTCACACCTCGACCATCCATCGCCCTTTTGGTGGGGGGAGCTGGGGGGAAGGGCGAGAGAAGCCCCTGTGTGTCATTTTCGGCAGCAGTCAGCACAGCCTTGCAAAGTGCAAGATGGCTTTTTTAGCCCAGCATAAGGATCTAGTTAAAAACCAATAAATCAGCAGTGAAATGTGCATAGCAGCCTTCTCCGTAAAATCAACATGGCTTGTGCCTCTGCAGGGAGCCTTCTGACTGCCGGCTGGAGCCTGGGGCTCAGGCAGAACCCTCCCCTGTCCCATAGGGATCTTTGGGGAGAGAGGTCTCTTCTGTCCCTTGAGAAGAGGAGAGCCAGGTTACTACAGCCCTGCTGAGGAGGTGCCCACGCTAGAGACCTCCGGTTTCCAGAGGCAGAGATGCCAAGAAGTGTGTGAGCAGGCCAGGGAGCGTCTGCCTCCCCCTCGTCACTGGGCCCCCACACAGAAAATCGAATTAAGAGATGAGCAGGCCAGGGCGGGCGTGGGTGAGAAGGGAGCGCCCCGGGCGTCTCCCCAGCACAAAACAACACACAGCCATCCTCAGATGGGGGCTCGGCATCCAGGGTGCAGGGCTTGGCGCGCCCGCTGACCCCTGGGGCCTCAGGGTGCCCAGCCCAGCCCCGGTGGGGGTGCAGAGTGAGGAGCCCCAGCTCTCTCTCGGGTCGGTATTTAATATCTGTAAAACTGCCACTTGGGCAGCCAAGGTAAACAGCGTCCCTGGCAGTTCAAAGGTGAGCGGGCTTCAACATTTCCCCTCGGCCTGAAAGGAATCCGCGGGGCCTGCGGCCGGCCGGGGAGGCGGCCCCCCGCGCGCCAGCCCGCCGCATCTGTGCACACAGAGGCTGCGTCTCCCACACAAATACTCAAAATTTCTCATTAAAACTTATGACTGTGTCAACAGCGCAGCCTGGCCCCTAATCTGGAAAAGCCATTTCGCCCCCGCCCCGCCTCCCGGGCTGCGCTCGCGGGCGGCCACTGTCCCCCGCCAGGCTGCCCCGCCAGGCCGCCGCCTCCGCGCTGCTCCTCCGCGGCCAGCGCGACCGGGTGGCGGGGAGCCCCGGGGGCCCTGCCAGGTGACAGCACCGCAGCCCGGAGCCCACCGGGGTCCGTCGCGGTCTGCTCAACGACTGCGCCCTGCTGCACGCCAGCAAACTCGAGGGTTCCCAAGGGCTCGTATCTGAGGTCCCAGCCCGATCCGCAGCAGAGCCAGCTACTAGGGAGGCCGCCAGGCACTCAGCCCGGGAGGTGTGGAAGTCCCGGAGCGCACGGGTTCGGGGACACAGCAAAGCCGCTCCCAAGCAGCGGTCAGCTCGACTTGCATTAGGCAGAGTCTAGGGCAAGAGGGCAGTAGAAGGGTTGCATCCCGCGTTCAGATCCCAACTTCGACACTTAGGATGCGTCGCGTTCCTCCTCTATAAACTGAGACAATAATAGAAAAAGGAGCGCTGCGCCCGCTTAGTCCAGTTCCTGGCACATGGTAAGTACTCCATACACAGTAGCTATACTTTCATCGACCTATATAGTTTTATAAGGCCCTTCTATGAAGAGCCATGAACAAAACAGCTGGCAGCCTAGGAGGAAACAGGCAAGCAATTAAAACAAGAGGCCAAGTGTCATGAAAGGGGAAGAAGAGGGTGCTGAGTGGGTGCTATAGGGAGAGAGAAGACGTTGACGGAAAGATGAGGAGGCAAAGGCAACAAGAGAATGTCACATTCCAGGAGAGTGTACAGACTGTGCAATGGGCCTGAGGCACAAGAGAGCAACAATCACTGGCAAAGGCACAGAGATAGAAATGAGCAGGGAAAAGCATAAATGTTTATAGGCTATGCAACTCAAAGAGCACTTTTAGGTTTGATTCTTTGGGGTGTGTGAGGGGGGTGCTTACTTGTACACTTGCCAGTATACATTTAATGAATGGATGTGCCTTTGAATATGCCTGAAGATGTGTATGTGAATGTTTAAAATGTGCATGTCCATTTGGGTGTGTGTACCTCTGTATTATGAATGAATATGGATATATTTGTGTGTGTGCCTGTACCTGCAACTGTATGGGTCCAGATGAAGACTTGTGATTTGTGTCTGCCAAAATATCTATACTAGTGATAGGTCTTTGTGTGCAATTTTGTGCGCACACACTTGAATACTGAATTTCCATTCCCCACACTCACTCTGGCATCCGTGAAGTGGGAGCTGGGACAGCTGACTGGATCCCAAACACACTCTTACCTTTCATCAAAGCCAGACATTCCCACCAACATGCCACACCTGGAACTCCAAACCTCATCTTCTTCCTTCCTACTCTACTGACCAAAGGGATCCCTCCCCCTACAAGAAGCCAGCTCTTCCTCAGGGCGCACCCCAGAGAACTCACTAAACCCACTCTCCTCCTCTCTGTCCAGATCCCTTACCTCTACCTGGAAGGTGCTTTAAACTTCCCACTGTGAACACTCCAGGTCCCACATTCAGCCTAGGGTATTGTGGCCAGCAGTTTCAAAAAGTAAAATAGGACAGACAAGATCAGAGTGTGTCACACACAGTAAAGATGTGTGTCTGTTGTGACAGGTTTGTTCGCGGGTGTATTGGTGATAGCAGGTGTCCCATAGCTGGAAAGAACTGTGGGCTGTGGTCAAGTGAGCACAGAGGATGTTCTTCCACCCACCCTCCCTCCATCCTCCAGCCCATCAGTATCAGACTCCATTAGCATCTCTCCCTCAAGCCCACGCTCCCCTCCAGATGCCTCACACCCCAAATCTCTTCACAACCACTGTTCTTTAGAGAGTTGTGTACACTCCATACCTAGGTGTCCTCCCTGTCCATTCCTTGACACAGCTGCACACGCTGAACCACTGCCCAGAGGCAAGGCTGCTACTGACCCCAGGCACGGCTTCCCAGCTGATCCTCTGAGGCTCAGGACACGCTGCTTTCTTAGCTCCACTACCTCATCTTCCCTGTTTCCTCCTACCTCTGTGGCCTGCCTTCTCAATCTCCCCTGAGGTTTTTCTGCTCCTGCCCAGGTCTAAGCATAGACATTCCTTAGGACTCACTCTTGAGCCCTCTTCTCCCTTCCCCTCAGTAATCATGGGCCATGGGCATAGGCTGATGAGGTTCACCTCCACATCTCCATTTTGGCTCTCTTCTCCGACCCCAGATCCCATCCACCTGCTAGTGTCTCTGCTCATTGCCCCAGGGCCCCTCCCCTACTCCCGACCTCCACACCTCCCTACTCTGCCTCACTACTCCCTGCCCTTCACCCTGCTGAAACAGAACTGGAATCCTCTGCCTGAACTACTTCCAGAGTCTTCTAAGAGCACTGGAAGCCATCTTTCTAAGAGCACTGTGTGCATTCTGTTCCGAGCCCTTGGCTGTCCCTCCTCAGAAGCTGGAAGAAGGTCCAGACTTTGTACATGCTATGAAAGAAGTGTCCCTGGGCCTCCATCTCCAGCCCATCTGATTTTGTGCTCCCTCCCTGACGGTGCTCCTGGGCTGGGTGGGCCGTGACCGGCTGGCTCCTCAGCTTGCTTGGCTTCCCTAAATGTTCTCATTCTCAGGTTCCTTTGGCCAAGGCTGGGCTAACCTAAGGTACCCCAAGCTCACGTTCAAAGACTCAGACCAGGCCCAGCTGCTCAGCTCCATAAATGGGGATTAGGCACCCCCCTTTGAGGTGGGCGGGTGGGCTGTGAGAAGAGTTGGTTTGGTACAGATTTTATGGCAGGATCACATTTCGTCATCAGACCCCCCTCTGAAGCCAGCCAAGGGCAGGTCAGGGCCAGGGGAGAAGGAACCTGAGCCGCTCACTCTGTCAGCCCAGAGCACAGGGCTGCTGGCACAGCGGGGAGCAGGGCTGGGAATGGGGGCCTGAGTTCCAACCTCCCCTCTGACACCCACTGTCTGAACTGGGGCACATCCTTTCCTTCTCTGGTCTGTGAAATGGGAGCTTGAGACTAACTGGGCTCTCAGGCTAGTTCCATTTCCAGGCTCCCCAAGACCTTTCCCAGGTTAGGCCATAACAAAATCACCACCCTTCCCAGAGGCTGCCAACCTATCATTTGCTTACTAACTCATGGATTAGGGGGGCCTCATGAAATACAGGTTTCCCAGTTAAATTTTAACTTAAGATAAATAAATAATTTTCAATACAAATATGTCCCATGAATTATGTGGACACACTTATATTAAAAGCTATTCCTTGTTTATTGAAATTCAAATTTATTTGGATGTCCTGTATTTACACATGCTAAAATCTGGCTCCCCTACCTTGCATGCACTGAAGTTCACAGGGCCATAACCTCATGGTCCTTCTAAGCAAAATAGTTCAGGTGTCAACAGGTTAAATGGTCTTGGTAAAACCATCAAGTTGAGCATAGATCTGTTAGCAAACAACAGTGGAAGTGTGTTCCAAGGAAAGGGAACAGCACAGACAGAGGTCTAGAGGCAGGTTAGTGTTGGGCCTGTTCCAGCAAAGGCTGGGACCACTGTGTGGGATATAGGCCAAAAGTGGCAGGAAACTCAGGTGGAAAGATTGGCTGCAGTCAGATCATACTAAATCCAATCTATACTGCTGCTGATATTAAGAGAAGGGACCTACAGGAGAGTCTGTTGAGGCAGAGACTGGGGTACAGGAAGCAGAATCCAGCTGCCCAGATTAGGGGAAGGAAAACTGGTCTGGTCTCAGGGGAGGGAGCTCCAGGGTCTGTCTGGGGAATTTGATCTCAGATACATCCTATGCATGGAATAAGCAATAAATAGCAGTCAGCAAATGGTAGCTGTGGGGTTGCCATTATTATCAGATGCTCAGTAAATGCTATGGTTTGGTACCAACTGACTTCATACTCCCCCACTCCAGGTCAAACACAAAACTTTTCTCAGAGTTTGCACAGGATCTTAAATAATTTATTCCTTGGTTGAGCAAATATTTATGGGGCTCTTCCAAAGTGCTGGGATACATCAGTGAACAAAATGAATAGTCCCTACCTACAAGGAACTTAGCAGAGGAAACAGATAATAAAAAGATAGATTACAACTTAATAATGTATCATGTGATATCTAGATATATGATAATAATATCAGGTGTTATGAAAAATACATAATATTGATAATGAAAACACAACAAAATATGTAGCATGTAGCTAAAGCAGTACTTACAGGAAATTTTATAACTTCAAATGTTTATATTAGCATTTGACCTAGAATAACCACACAATTTTGTAAAAGAACAAAGTTAGAGGACTTTTATGAGCACTGGATTTTTGGGGGGGAGGGATGAGTTCCAGGGCACAGTAATCCCAGAAACTCTGGAGGCTGAGGCAGAAGGACCACAAGTTTGAGGTCAACCTCAGCAACCTAGCAAGGCCCTAAGCAACTTAGCGAGACCCTATTTCAAAGTGAAAAATAAAAAGGACTGAGGATGTAGTTCAGTACTAAGCAACCCTGTGCTCAATCCCCAATACAAAAGAAAAAAAATTAAATAAGAATGATATAAAATCAATTATGTAAGTTGTCATTTCAAAAATCTAAAAAAAAGAGAGGAGCAAAGTAAATGGAAAAAATATATTGAAGAGTGGAACTAACTGAAATAGAAAATGAACAATAAAAAAAAGTTAAACCAAAAACTGATTCTCTGAAGAGATTAATGAAATTTACAGGCATCTACTTAGACTGATCAAGAATAAAAAGAAAAGAGGAAACAAATTGCCAATATCAGAATATTTTTTAAAATATATCACAATAGACCCTGCAGACTCTAAAATGATATAAAGGAATATTACAAACAATTTTATGCCAATTGATTTAATGATTTAGATGATAATAAAGAAATGCCTTGAAAGATGTAAATTGACAGCATATACACAAGAAGAAACAGAAAATCCAAATAGTCCTCAGTCTTTAAAGAAATTACACTCAGAGCTTTTCAGAATTCCACAAACAAAATTCTAGGATCTGATATTTTCAGCAATGTATGCATTTAATAGAAATATAATATAAAACTTACATAAAAAAAACTTTCAGAAAATATAGGAAAGGGAACACTTCTCAACTTATTATATGCAACTAGTATAATTATGATTCCCAAACCAGACAATGCTTTAAGAAGAAAATAAAATTACACATGTCAATATCCCTACAAAATCCAAACCTGAAAATTCTTACCAAATTATCGTTAAGTCAAATTCAAATATATAGAGAGATATATAGATAGATCAATTAATAGATAATGACCAAATGAGGTTTATCTCAGGAAGGCAAGTTTGGCTTATTCAACTCTCCAAATTAATATAATAAAGGAGAAAATCAAACGATCTTCTCAATAGATGCTTAAAATTCACTTGATGAAATTCAACATCCATTCACAACAAAAGCTCTCAGCAATCTAGGAAAAGAAGATCACTTTCTCATTCTGAAATCAAATGATACAACTAGCACCATACTTAATAATGAAGTATTAAGTCCTTTTTCACCTAAGATCAGGAACAAGGAAAGGATGCCACTCTCAACATTTCTGTTCATATTGCATTGGTGATCCTAGTCAGTACAACAAGACAAGAAAAATAAATAAGAGGTATAGAACTTACAAAAGGAGAAATTTGGTTGTCTTTATTTACAGACAAAATGATTTTGAATCTGGAAAATCCTAGAGTCTATAAAAAATTCATTAGACTAATAAATGAATTTAGCGTGAATGCAAGACATGTATATCTACATATATGATTTTAAGTATAATTTTAAATGGTATAAAAATATAATAATTTAGGAGTAAAGTTAGCAAAATATGTACAAAACTTTTCATAAAATACATTGCCAAAAAACTTAGAGAAGTCCTAAAGAAATGGAGAGATATACCGTTTTCATGTCAGTTGGCACCAAATGAATTGATATGTTCAATACAATCCTAATGAAAATGACAATAACCTTTTTTGAAGAATTTACATGGGAAAGCAAATGACCTAGAATAACCACACAATTTTGTAAAAGAACAAAGTTAGAGGACTTTTATGACCACTAGATTTTTGGGGGGAGGGATGAGTACCAGGGACTGAATTCAGGGGCTTTCAATCACTGAACCACATCCCCAGCCCTATTTTGTATTTTATTTAGAGTTAGGGTCTCACTAAGTTGCTTAGCACCTCACTTTTGCTGAGGTTGGCTTTGAACTCAAAATCCTCATGCCTTAGCCTTCCAAGCTGCTGGGATTACAGGCATGCACCACCACAACCCGAGAACACTTGATTTTAAGAGTTACAAAATATTCAGGCACAGTCCTGGAGTACTGAACTTGGACATATTCTGACACATAGCTCAAGCCTCCCAAGGGATACTATAGTAATCAAGAAATACTGCAACAGGCATAAGGGTAAAAAAATAAATCACTGGAACAAATAGAGTCCAGAATATATCCACATATATGTTTTCAACTGATTTTTTAACTAAGACAATTCAATAGGGAAAGGAACACATCTTCAACAAATAACATTAGGACAGCTGGATAACCATATGAGGAAATTTGAACCTCAACCAATATCTTACCTCATACCAAAAAAATAACAATTAACTCGAAATTAATTATAAACCTAAACTTAAAAGCAAAAACTATAAAACATCAAGAAGACAGCATAAGAGAATGTATTTATGACTTCAAGAAAAATTTCTCAGAACACAAAAAGCACTAATTATAAAGTATAAAATTGACTAGTTGGACTTAATCAAATTTTAAAACATTTGTTCATCAATAGATATTTAAAAACCAAGAAAATCAATATGGCTCCCTATTACTCATTCAAGTTAAAAGGAATCTTGGGGTGGGAATGTAACTCATTGGTAAAACCCTTGCCTAGCATGAACACCAGCATTCCAGGAACTGCAAAATATATGTACATATACCTATACTGACACTTGTACATATACAGATATATATATATATATATATATATACATATACATACATACATATATGGAATTCTTAATGACAATTTAATAAAAAATAGGTATATTCTTAAATAGTAGCTTCACAGAAGTTATACAAATAGTCAATAAGTGCGTTAAAAAGTTCTCACCCTGTAAATGCAAGTTAAAAATTACAATGTTATATAACTATACTCCCACTGGAATAGGTAAAACTACATTCAAAGACTGACAATATCAAATGTTGGAAAGGATGTGGAAAAACCAAAATGCTCTTAATTGCTGGTGGGTAAAATGGTGCAACCACTTTATAAAACCCTGTGGAAGTTTCATATAAAGATATATATATATATTTCTATCACCTAGCAATGTTACTTAGTAATTTCCCCAAGAGGAATGAAAACATATTCATTTCTCTTATGCTAGAAATTATCTATAACCACTATAACCACTTTATTATTGTAGCTCACAACTATATACAACCCAAATAAAGGAATAAACAAAATGCACGGTATCCATATGTGTTAGTCAACTTTTCATCATTCATCAAAATACCCAACAAGAACAACTCAGAGAAGGAAAAGTATATTTGGGGTCATGATTTCAGAGGTTCAGTCCATGGTGGGATGATTCCGTTTCTCTGGGCCTGTAGTGAGGCAGAACATTATGGCAGAAGGGCAAGGCAGAAGAAAGCTTCTCATTTCATGGCAGCCAGGAAGCAGAGAGCCAGGGACAAAATACAATCCAAGGGCACATCCTCAGTGACTTACTTTCTCCAGCAATACCTCACCTATCTACAGTTACCACCCAGTAATCCATTAAAATTATTAATCCATCAAATGAATTAATCCACTGATCAGGTTATAATTCTAATAATCTAATCATTTCACTTCTGAATATTCCAGCACTGCCTATCATGAGCTTTACGGGGGACCCTTCATATCCAAATCATAACAATCTACATGGAATATAGTCCAGCCTTCACAATGAACAAACAATTTCTCCACCAACAACATAGAAGCTCAAAGCATTCTGAGCAAAGGAAACCAGACATGGAGTTTGACTCTATTTATACGAAGTTCAAGAATAGGCAAAAGTCTAATTTCTACTCTTAGAAGTTATACAATGGCAATAGAGGTGGAATTGATTGAGAAAGGTCAGGAGGGAGCTTTCTGGGTTGATGGAAATGTTCTGGCTTTACTGGGGTAATAGGTATGTCAATTTATGTATTTGTCAAAACTCATCAAACCACATTTAAGATCCATAGATTTCACTGTATGTAAAATATGTCTTAATTTTAAAAAGTCTTAAAACTTTTGATGAGATCCATGAAAAGGAGAGAGGGAGCACTGGAGGGTCTGTGGAAAGGTATGACCAGCTGTTTTAGTCAGCTTTCTCACCACGTGAGCTAAAGACCTGACAAGAACAATTTTAGAAGAGGGAAAGATATTTGGTGCTCACAGTTTCAGAGACCTCTGTTCATAGATAGCCAATTCCATTGCTCTGTGCCCCAGGGTAGGTAAAATCACAGCAGAAGGTTGTGGTGGAGGAAAGTAGCTCAGGGCATGACAATCAGGAAGCAGAGAGAGCCTGCTCCGCTCACCAAGGAGAAAATAAATACCTCAAAAGCAAACCTCTGATCACCTACCTCCTCCAGCCACACCCTACCTGCCCACAGTTACCACTCAGTTAACCCATTCAACTGGATTAATAAGGATTCTGTTAAGGCTCTCAGAACCCAATCATTTCACCTCTAAACTTTCTTGCATTTTCTCACACATGAGTTTTGGGGGGACAACTCATACCTAAACCCTAACACCAGGAAAGTGTACAATGGGGAGGTGGCATTTGCACTGAGCCTCCAAGAATGGGCAGGATCCAGACGGGAGTGCTGTGAGATCAGAGAAGTCAGACTGAAGGAACTTAGGGAATTGCTAAACGTAAGGGATTGCTTAGCTGAACATTGACGCAAACAAGCAAAAAAGACCAGAATAAGCATTTGAGGAGGGAGTTGGGAGTGATCACATGGGACTGCATGTTGGAGGGAGATAGGTGAAGGCTAGGTCCTAAAAACAGGTGTGTGTACCCTTGGGACATGCAGCAATGTGCCAGGGACAGGCTTGGTACCTAGCCCACTGGTGGGCAAGTAGAAAATATTTGATAAATGTTTTGTCAAATAAATGAAATGTAAATAATAGGTCTGAACCTAAGCAATGGCTTGGAGTCCCAGAGAAGACCTGGGGCTGGCCCTGGCTTACCCTAGAGAAGCACACAGCCTGGAGTGCTGAACTTGGACACATTCTATCACGCAGCTCAAGCCGCCCTGGGGGCACCATATAAATTTATTGTAAGCTCATGCAATAACACAGGCCATGGAATAACAATGTAAAGTTGGCTTTAATTAAAATGAGGGGTGTTTGCCTCTCCCTCCTTTCCTCCTAAGCCAGGGCAGCCTGCTGAGCAGCACGGAGCAATCAGAGGAATGTTTCCAAAGCAGGAGGCAGCCCCCACCCCCTAAGGAGGTTCACCAACATTCAGGCGGTCCCTCCCACTCTCCAGCCTCCACCACACTCCCATCTTATACCATCCACATGTCATAAGGGCATGAAGGAAAATCAGAGTGGCGATGCCCTTCAAAGAGGCACCAGGAAAGGAGGGCACATGTTACCAGCCGGCCAGCATAGGAAAGGGAAAGGTGTCCAGCTTCAGAGTGCTCATCCACGTGGCCGACCACACATGCTTCTGACGCTACTGCACACCAGAGCCTGTGCTGAGGACTGGGGCTGTCCTCAAAGAACTTTCCATCTGGTAGGAAATCATCAGTACAAGAGGCAACCACCAAAAAACATGAAAATTTCATGAATTCAGGGTTCATTGACATGTCCTGACATCTGGACCAGAAACTTGAGTCTAAGAGTTTATCAACTAGGGAGAAGGACCACCTGTAAAAGGACCAAGAGAGATGGCGCAGTGCTGGGCACTTCACATACTTCATACCCTGTGCCAGCCTGTGGTGTTGATAAAGGTTTAAGCATAGGCAGTTGACATTTCTAGGAAGAAGGGAGCCGTGATTTGTAGTGTTGGCCAATCCCATGGCGTAAAGTCTCCCACAGATGCTGATTTCAAGCTACCAAGGTGATATAAACCAGCTTGTGAAATTCCTGAAGAATTAACCATTGGCTCTTCAGTTTGGTTCCAACCCCTTGTTGACCCTGGCTGTCTGAGGAGGTCTGGGCTGGCCAAGAGGATTTCTGAACATTAAAATCTGAGCCCAGGGTTTCTACTCAGCAAACACTCAAGGAACTCCTCCATACTAAACTTTGTGCCCAGATGTCTCAATTCTACTATTAGCAAGATAATAAAAATCATAGTTAGCGTCTATTGATGTGTTATAGGTCAGGTTTCTCTTCTAAAGGTTTTTCCCCCACCTATCAGCATATTTAATTGTCCCATTTCTATGAAATACTGTTGTTCCCACTTTGCAGATAAGAAAGGCTCAGAGGGACAGGTTTCTTACTCACAATCATACAACAGGTGAAAAGCAGCAGCAAACAGATGCCATCACTGAATGCCCTCCCTACCTGAATAATGAGTCCAACATGTAATAGGTAGAAGCCAGAAAAGTCCTATTCATTCTCAGACCCCTTTGTGGTTCAGGTTCAGACACATGACCCAGGTGCTGTCAATCATTTGGATGAAGGAGGCAGCCAGGTGGAGGAATAGGGCTTATGGCCAGGGCAGTGGCAGATATGTCCAGTGCTCTGGATGTGACAGTACTGAGCCTTTGACATCCAGCCCTGAATACCACAGGACTGAGTGACCAGACAGGGGCGTTTCACTAAAAGTACCCCCACAGTTTGGTCAGGCCTTATTCCTGTGTACCTCCCCAGACTTTGTGATCTGTCCAACATCCCGTAGTAAATTCCTACTCTGCTTACTCTACCCGAAATGGGCTCTGTTATTAGAAACCCAGTGGGATGGTAGGTTCAGGGCTCAAACTTGGGCATTTGGCTCCAGAACTCAAAATTTGCCCACAATGGTACATGCCTCTTTTTCTCCCTCCTTAATTCTGTAAATAAAGGTCCACTCCTCCCATTTCACAGATAAAAAAGCTAAGTCAAAAAGAGATCGGACCAGCTGCCTGAGAGTAAAAATGGAATTCTGGACTGGATTTGTCTAATTCCAAAACTTCTGCTGTTTCCACTGCCTCTGCTTTCTCACAATTGAACTCGTTCTTGGAATCTAGTGTGAGAAGCTGCACTCAGATGGTGTAAGCTGAGGAGGTAAGGTAGGGAAAGGTTGGCCATCCGGAAGAACCAAGAGAAATGAAGACAGCAGATGGGGTTGCAGTTTGACTCAGTACATCTTTATTTGCTTCTCCTTATGCACCCCTCTGAGCTCACCATTTGGGGGAGGGCTTTGTTCCTGACCACATGGAGGTTGATCAAGAGTTCTGGCATGGGCAGTATTCAAGGAGAATGAGCCCAAGATTGCAAGAAGTACAGAGATCCTCAGCCTGTGAGAACACAGAGGGAAGGCCTCCAGTAGCGGTGAGGCCCGAGTGGAGGCTGAAGGACTGGTATTGTGGGTGGGTGGAGGGACTTGGGAGGGCATCAGCAGGTGCAAAGGCACAGAGGCTAGAACAAGTGTGTCTATGTGAAGGAAGATAAGGAACAACTTCAAGGAAGCATATGGGGTGTGAAGGAGAACAGTAAGTACTAAGTGAAGGGCTGGGGTTGTGGCTCAGTGGTAGCATGTGTGAGGCCCTGGGTTCAAACCTCGGCACCACATAAAAATAAAATAAAGTTATTGTGTCACAACTAAACAACTAAAATATATTTTTTAAAAAAAAGAGTTAAGTGAGAAGAAAGGTTGAGAATGTCATTGACTCATTCATCAGCATACCCCAGGCACCTCCTCTGTGCAATTGAGATACAGCGATGAGCTCCCAGACCTAAGTTCTGCCTTCCTGGGCTTCCAGACCTAGCAGGGAAGCCATGAGCTCAACAAGTAAGGACCAGATAACTCATTAGTTGCAGTTTAGCTATGTTTTCTCAAAATAAAGTTCTGGAAGCCATTGCAGCATTTAAAGGGAGATGAGATCCAAAAAAGAAGTCAAAGGTGGCTTCCCTGAGGAAGTGACAGCTAAGCAGAATCCTGAAGAGTAACTGTAAACTGAGCAATGGAGGAGCAGTCCAAACCCAGGACATGGCACGGGGCAGGGCCCAGAGGAGCCTGTCACATTTAAGGAACTGAAAGAAATTCAGTGATATTGGTATGCACTGAGTGACTCAGGGCCAGGGACACAGAGGACAAACCAGAAGGAGACCCAGGGGCCATGCTGCACGTGGTTTTAACCCTAAGAACCATGAGAAGGAAGAGAATCAGCTCTGTGTTTTCCTCAGGATGGCTCAGGCTGCTTTGGGAGGAATGAATTAGAGGAAACGGGAGTGGAGGCCTGTTAGGAAACGGCCGGAGCCATGAAGAGCAGCACTATGACAGCCTGCGTGGTTCGCAGCAGGAAAGAAGGATGGCTGTGGGGTGCTCCAGGTGGAATCCGAGCTCGCTGACTCAGTGGAGCACCACAGAGCAAGTGTTACATGATGTAACCTTCCCTTCCTTAGTTTCCTCCTTTGTGAAAATAGGGCTGTCATAGGACCTTCCCCAGAAGGCTGCTGAAAACACTGAAGTGAGTTGGCACACTAGGAAATGTTGGAAATGGTGGGAGTTAGCCATGACTGACGGACCCCAACAGATGAGGGGGGATGGGAGTTCCATTGTGGATGCATCCAGGTAGGGAGAGGCTCACGGGTCATTAGGCGAAGATGTCAGGGGACTGTTGAACCTCAGGATTGCAGTCCAGACGAAGTTTGGGCCTACCAGTGTGCAGATCGTATCCAACACCATGGGAAAGGAGGTGTCCCAGGGAGAGAATGCAGAGTTAGACACATTAGTGCCAGATGGACACCTGAGGCCTTGATCAACTTTGTGTGTCAAGCTAGGGTGCTGGGGCTTGCTCTTAGATACTGGAAAGAATCTTGGGAACAACAGTGGCTTTGGCAGTGCCCCTGGAGACATGGAGCAGTCATTCCTGACTGACCCCAGTGGTCTCAGCTGGTGGCCTTTCTTTGATTCCCCAGGGAGTCAGGCCTGAGTCAGCTTCTCCGAGCCCTGAACCTGTCTGAGCCTTCAGACCCAGGCTTAGGCCACTAAGCTCCAGCTCGTGCTGACAAATCCCTTCTAATGGGGAGATCAACCTTTCAATACTGCCACTGCTGCTCACGAAACAGCCCAGGACAGCAGACAGCAGGCTGGGCACAGGCCCAGAGAGGCCATGGGAGAGCAAGCATCCAAGCACTGTGGGCTTTCACAGGCCTCTCTGGCTTGTCACCACTGGTTCCAGCCATGGCAAGAACCCCTTGTGCCCTGGTTTAGCAAAGCCACATGCTGGAGCCCCAAGGGGGGACGCAGAGAGCAGATGAGGAAATAATCTGGTCCCCACATTGCTGAGCTAACCAGAATTGAATCAGGTGGAGCTCCATGGACGTTGGGAAGTACTGTGGCTTTTGCTCCCACCTCAGGTCTCTGAACTTGTTCTTCCCCCTGCCTGGAACATTCTTCCCCTGATGTTGTCAAGGATTGCTGTATCACCTCCTTCAACTCTTCATCCAAAAGTCACCTTCTGAGTGAGGCAGCCCCCACTAGTCCACTTAAAGTTGCAAACACAGACCCTTAGTGCTCACTATCCTCCTCCCTGCTTTATTTTTCTCCATAACATGGTCACCATCTGCCACGCTACATTTTACTTTTCATTGGTAATTGTTCATTTCCCCCTCCCCTGACTAAAGAGAGGTTCCATGAGGACACAGATTCCACCTCCCTCATTCGCTGATTAAACCCCACCCCCAATGCCTAGCCAGTCAATAAATATTTGCTTATTGATTGATTGGTCAATGGATTGATTGATTAAAAGATGGCCTAGTATCTCAGGCCATTCACTGAACCCAGAATCAGAGTCCAGAGTTTGCATTCTAATTCCCTCTGTGTCCTTTGCCAGAACACTCTCTCTCTCAGAACCTTAATATCCACATCCATTAGATGGGGATTAAGACACCTGCCTAGACTTTGAAAACCGTGAGAGTGTGGAGATAAGAACAGAGAGAGAAGGCAAGCAGGAGAAGGACCAGAGACTTGTGAAGCCAGAGTGTGGAGGTGGGGGCTCAAGATGATTGACAACTATCAGCCAGGGGAGTCACTGGCCTGTGAGGCTAAATCTGGAAGGACTCAGCTGGGAGTTCCTGGAGGACCCATCTGACTCATTCTCAGTTCCCAGTGTCCACCATGGGGGTGGTTCCTTCCTGGGCCAGAGAACACTCAACCCAGTGTGTTCAAGTCAAGCTAAGGCACTCATCCTCCAGGCAGGGACCCCTCTTTTTCTAGGGGGCTGGGAGAACCCAGGGGTCACATCCAGTTGTTCCAGAAGAGGAGTGCTTTTTGAGTGAGTGAGCATTCTGAGCACAGGACAAAGGGGCCAGCTCCCTATACTGAGGTAGCCAAGGGGTTAAGCAGCAACCCTGCTCCAGACCTGCCACTCTCCCACCTTCCACCTGGAAACACTCCCTAATCTTTAAGATTCATCTCCAGCATCACCTCCTCTGGGAAGCCTTCCTCAACAACTCCTCCCCAACTCAGTGCAGCCCAGGTAGAACCGACCACTTCCTCATCTGGCACCCTGTGCCCTGTTCAGTTATTCATTCCCTGAAAAAACTATTTAAGGAGTGTTTACTATGTGCCAGGCACTACCCAAGCACTGGAGATACAGCCACAAAGGGTACAGATGAATGCAATGGCACGCCCTCCAGGACCTTACAAACACTACCTGAATGCTCCTCCAGCTCTCTGGTCCATGTCAGTTTCTTCCACAGCCCTCTGAGCTAGTCAAGGCCGGAAGCTCTGCACCCTGTGCCTTGGGCTATTATATAACTAGTACGAAATATTGAGAGGCTTTGATACTGAGCCTCCCTACTACCCCACAAGTGCTGGGCCACCCACACTTTCCCCTGAGACCTCCAGACCTGCCTCCATCCATCACTAAAACACTAGTGCTTCAGCGAATACCATAACTGGTCATCTGATGGTCTGACTGGTCAGTGCTATGTCTTACTCTGTTAAGTATTTTTAATGTCATTCATTCCTGTGCCTAGAACCAAATCTAGCACATAGCACATACTTGATTAGTGTTGAAGGAAGAAAGATAAGAGCAAAGAAAAGGGACAAAAGAAAGAGAAAAAAATCTGGCACTGACACCATTGATCTATGCCTACTCGGATTCATCACTTGACCTTCACAGCTCAAGTATTTGGAGTTATTTATTCTTATCACTTCAGTGTGGTCCATGGATCTGTAACATCAGCTTTGTCTGGGATTTCATTAGAAATGCAGAAACGGCGACCAACTCCAGACCTCCTGAATCCAGACCTGCAGTTTAGCAATATCCCCAGGTGCTACACATGTATTGGAATGTTTGAGAAACACAGTTCTGAGCTCCGAGGGAGATAATGCCAGCCTGCTGACCTCCCAGGAGAGTGAAGAGCGTCAAATGAGATGACTAATGTAAAAATGTTTTGAATACTGGAACATGCTGGGCAGATGAGATAGATTGCTATGATTATTCTTACGATTAATAATAGTCCTTGCAGAAAAACCACTTTATAGTTCTCTTTTTAAAACCTCATTAAATTCTGTTCAAATGTACTATTAAAAGTTACGTTCTAGTCCACTGAGTTTTGTAAACCCCCAAGCCTTCTAAACAGATTGGAGCCTGGGCTTGGGGACAGGAACACGGGCTCTGCTTATGATGGTCACCATGGGCCTGATTGAATGCAAATTTGTTTCCCACAACACCCTGCCAACTGATTGATCCTGGGGAAGAAGGAGTTGTTGGGAACCCAGTTCCTCAGAGAAAGGAAAAACTAAGTAGAGGCAGAGGGTGGAAAAAGACAAGCCTGGGGTTTCACGCTGGTTGGCGGGGTTGTGCTGCATGCCTGTGATCTTCTGCCTTTCAGCCTCTGCCAAGCCTTGTGGAAGGAAAAGAGGGAGCAGAAGAGAAGGGAGCAGACGCTGGTGGGAATTACCTCAGCCGCAGGCTGGGCAGTGGGCCGCCTCCGAGAACCCTTCAGGGGAGCGACCACAGAGGCAGCTGCGAGCCACTGCGAGAGCTTTTGATGCTAGACTGACTAAAGCCCAAGGCCAGGCCAAGGGCCCCATCAGCTTTTGGCCCAGAGATAAAGGCTAAGAGTGAGTTAGGAAGATACAACTTGGACTTGATTTTAGGGCAGGGGGCAAGAGAAAGTGAGAACCATGATTAAATAAGGTAGAGACTGATAACCAGATGAGACTACTGAGAAAAGCAGTAAATACCAAGTGTCCAGGGTGGCCAGGCTTCTCTCTGCTCCCAGTTAGGTCTCCGTGCTGAACCAAACTGGCCACCCCAGGGTTGGCTCCTCCAACAAGAGACAACAAACAGAAGTCCCCAGGTGGCGGGGGGACTCTTCCTCTGGGTTTCAAGCCTGGGCTCAGCCTATAAACTCCAAGTCTAGCTTCATAGTCTCCTCTTCTCCCATCTTTTCCAGGTACAAGTCTCTCAGCCCTCTGCCTGGCTCACACTGCCCCCTGCCAGTGTGACCCCTCAACCTTCTAAAACAGCAACACCGATTCTGACTCAGGATCTGTCATTCTCTCACTTTCTGTTCATTCTCCAAGTCAGCCAGTCGCTCACCAAATGCTCCCTGGCACTTCCACAGGACCAGGCCCTGTGCAGAGCTCCAGAGACCCCGTAAGGAAGTAGCCCCCAAAGACCCCCAGTCCAGAGCGGGAGACGGCCGACAGCAATGTGATGAGATAAATTCCACCAACACTGACAGTGCAAGGGATTCAGAGAACACAGCCAGGGAGGGGCGCTCAGGGAAGGTTTCCAGGGGAGGTGCACCTGCGCTGAGACCTGAAGCACCAGCAGGGCTCAAGCCAGGCAGAGAGGCAACCCGAGGGGCAGACGGGCACATGACTGGTATTCAACCTCACTGGGAATCAGATACACAGTCAGCATGATGAGAGGCCACTCTACACCCACCAGACTGTGAAGGTTAAACCTGAATAGCACAAATACCAAAGGACTTGGGGAAGCTGCGATCTCTGTGCACTGCTGGGACCCCATCTAGCAGGGCTGAGGGAAATTAAACCCAGGCATGTCTGTGAGCCCTCTAAGCAACCCTCCACGTGGGTGTGCCCAGCAAAGAAACTCATGCCCTGATTCCTAAGGAGAAAGATACCAGAGTGTTCACTGGGGTGCTATTTGGGGAGGAAATCTGTAGTGCGTGCGTACGGCAGTTAGAGGGACTCAAGAGGGACATCCGATGATATGGATGGATCTAAAAAACATGTGTCAAGTGAGCAAAAATCAGAAACAGAAGGTGCTCTGAAGCAAAATGCCAGTTATGTAAATTAAAAACACACATTAAGAAAACAACACCCTATATTTTTCAAAGAAACGTGCATTTCCAAGGTCATACACCAAACACATTAGACCTATAAGGAAGAGGGAAACAGGAGGAGGAATTGGGAATGAGGGGTTAGGAAAATCAGAGCCTACAACAAAACAAGAGCAAGGCCTTGCAGGAAAGATGGTTCCAGAATGATGGATTGCCATAAGGAGGAAGGCAATTAACTGAACTCGCTGCACCTACCCAAGATTAAAAAGAAAAGCAGGAAGAAACTGGGGTCTAGGCAGAGAGAACCCGAAGTGTAGAGAGCCAGAAGCAGTGGCCAACTCTGCAGAAGAAGACAGGACCGTGAGCCGTTCAGTCAGTGCAGGGCGGGGACACAGGGAGCAGGAGAGTGAGTGGGGACACAGCGGGCTGCAGGGGACAGCAGCCCCTGAAGTAAGCACTTCCTGCGCCATAGT